>NC_059171.1:69829991-70135219 GCF_019923935.1 Bubalus bubalis | reverse complement strand
TTCTCAATTCCCAACCATCATATGATCTTGGATATTTGCTGTCCTCGCCAAAATGCTTTCTTTCACAAAGATGCTTAATATATTTAAGTCTCAGTATTCTCATTTGTAAAAGGAGCAAAATGGGTCCTATCTCTCCGTTGTCATAATCTAAACAAGATACTATATAGAAAGATCTTATCACAGTGCCTGGCACCTAGAAAAGCTCAATAAAAGTAGGCTGATGCTTGCGTTTTTGTTTTTATTGACATAATGAACAGGTAGAAGTTTTGTTGTTGTTTTTAATTTGACTGTATCACTTTATTTAAATGTATAAAGAAAGTTCTAGCACAGTCTCCACCACTATACTTCAGTTATGTTCTATTGACTCTGCTTTACCATAAAGTTCACTAAAAAGGATTGTACCTGTGAGTGAAACCGGCATGCTTTTGCTGGTTTTGCTATTACATGGGGCTCTGGTAAAAGTTTTAAAATCATAGCTTATTCCATTCAACTCAGGTCAAATTTTTAGTCTAGATCACAACTTTTCAGATAAGTAGAAAATGTGTTTTCTCCTAAAACAAAGGAAACTCTGGAGCTGATTCTTTTCTTCCTCCTTCTTTTCCTCAACCACCGTCCCATCTTTTTATCCCTTTTCTCCCTTCATATTCCCATCCTCTTCTTTCACTTCTCCTCCTCCACCTTCTTGCTGTAGAGTGTCATAGCTTGTCTTTTCTGCTAGAATTTAAACTCCTTGAGGGTATGCATTATGATGTATTCAGTAGTAAGACCATAGGTTGTCACACAATAGGTCTTCATCAAACCATCAATCTCAGAAACACAGACGCTTTTCTAAGGTGACTTCCACTTTCCTGCCTGTGTCCTAGATAATGCATTGACTCAGAAAACACCCTCCAGATCCATATTCCTTTGCCCTTGCTTATCTGTGTGTGTGTGCACACATGTGTGCTTATGTGATACAAGCAGCAACAATAGCTAGCATTACTAGGGAAACTTTATGTATCTCTTTAATTTAAATATTACAGAACTCAATAAGATACGAATGATCATAATCTTCATCTTACAGATGAGAAAACTGAGGCTCAGAGAGATTTGGTTAATTTTTAAATAATTATTAAGTACTGCAGTGAGGATTTAAACCAAACAATGCAATTCTGAAGCCTGTGGTTTAACTATCACACTGTACGAACAAGTATATGTACTAGTTGTATCAGAGAGAATGGCTGTTAAAGGAAGCTGGGTATGCCTATTAATGTTACTAAGGAAACTACTGGAAACATCTTTTAGTTCATATCGAATACAGAACAACTTAGTTTAAAAACTGTAATTAAAATTTAACATATTGTCTGGGAAACTAATCATTGTTCTTAATCGTTCTCTGAAAAAATAACCAGTGAATTAAATGCCATTGCAAGTGCCAAGAAAAGAAGAAAATTTCTCCAAAATATCATTTGTCATCTTTTTGCTTAGACACATGAAACTGCTTTGACATTGATTAGCAATAGAGACAGACAAAGCTAACCACAAGTCTTCCTACACCAATTCACTTACTGGAGCAGAAGTCTTATTCCAGCCTTTGGCTAATTGGGTGGTACCAGCTAATGAATAAGCTTCTAAAATCTGAATGGTAGTAAGCAAATGATACGGTGGGTAGGCACTTTCTGGTAATCACCTTAGAAATTAATTAAAGTAAGAGGTCAAAGACAAGAGAATAGAAATATAAAAATGTAAAATGTAGGCCAGGTTCTTCATTTTGATAATGCATAAGCACTGTGGACTTTAATAGGCCCATTGAGAGAAAAATACCTCTTGAAATTTCATTGGTAAAAAGTCAGCATAATGAAAAAAGAGTGATAGAGATTTAGTGAATTACAGAAATAAGGAAAAGAACTGATGCAATTTCTACCTCCAGACTTATCTCTGGGGAGTATCTATTTGAAAAAAAAAAAAAAAGACTTAAATATACTTCAAAGACTATTTTAACAACTTCACTTCTTTTTTTTTAATCTAAGATTCAAGATGGTACCCACTAAAGGGCTTCATGCTAGAATCTCAACTCTACCATAGACTGTCCTGGATCTTGCATAAATAAATTCCCTGAGCCTCTCTGTCTTGCAAAGATTAAGTGGGATATAAGAGATATTCATAAACACCTTGGACATGTTACTTCCTTCCTTGAACACTATTGGTGAATAAACTAAGACCCCTGTTTAAACACCCTTTTGTCTCTTCACCATCTAAAATTTACATTTTCTTCCAACTGCAGATCACATCTAAAGAAAGTCTTCCACAAAAGGCCACTGCTATTTTCTTCCTAGCCTTACCTTTTCTCTCTAGCTAACATCTACTTGATTCAGTGCTCAACCAATTCCTTCCATCCCCTCCACTTTACTGAAACAATTCTCAACTTCGAAAAACAATGCCACCATTTCAAGCTTAAAACACTGTAAGCATTTTCCATTGAGTTTATAAGAAAGTCATAGCTTACACTTCCAGCAATATCTACCACTTCTTTTAACCTGCCAATCACAGTGGCCTTTCCCATATTGACTTATATCAGATTACTTCCAACCTCAGGGCCTTTGCACATACTGTTTCTGTTGCCTGGACTGTATTCTTTCCTTCCTTACCTAGTCAATTCCTATAATCTCTCAGTTCCCAGATCTGCTTATTTTACATTCTCAAGGGTAATACATACATCTGCTTTGCAACACTTCTGATGATCACCACTCTCTATATATTAACACGGCACTTTGATTAATGGCTCTCCCATCAGACAATGTAATCCATGAAGATGGGAATTTTCTGTGTCTGCTCATTATAGTAGGTATTAAAGCTACTCATTAATACTAGGACTCTCTGCCTTCCAGGCACAAGATAGCTAGAGTTGCACTTCTTGCCCTCTGTAAGTTAGGCAAGGCTATGTGACTTGCTGTAGTCGATGACAGGTAAATGGAGATAACATGTACCATTTCATGTGACATGGGCCATGAACATCTTGCTGTTTCCTTCCTTTTGCCAATGTTGACAATGCTCCAGAGAACAGCTTCATTAGCCTGGGCCCATGTGGGGTTATAACATAGATCAGGGTTCCAGCAAAGCCACAGTGGGTCTATACAGTGTGCAATAAATAATTCTCATCAGTTTAATTCATTTTGTAGCCCACCCATACTGATATGGCATATTAGCTTAGCACTTGGCACATGCCTTGCATATATAATTGTTAAGTAAATGAAATGAATGAATGAAATCCCTAATGGGGTCAGAATACAAGTGTGAAGGCAACACAAGGCCATTCTATCTAAGAACATTATTTGAAGATATCTTTCAGAACACTGAAAAATAACTGATTTCATTCAATGTGATACAAAATTATTGAGCACCTAATGTGCAAAGATGAATGAGGTTCAGCCCTTGCAGCTTCAATGGGGCTGATAACTAGTAGACAAATAGTATCTCCTGTAATCATTGCCATGTAAATCAGGTTGAGAAGTAGCTCCAAACAGATTCATGAGAATTTATATTATGGACAGGAAGGTGCAGATTCTGGAAGGTGGTCAAGAAGATAAAACATCAATGATCTGGGTTTTGCAGAACTATAAGAGTGTGCCACGTAAATGCCTGGGGTTGAAAGGGCAACACCTCATTATAATTTCTGACTTAATCACCTGGGAAGCAATAAAAAGTAAAAATCTAATGAGCTTTTTTTTTGGCAGCACTTTGTGGGATCTTAGTTCCCAACCAAGGATGGAACCTGGGCCCCAGCAGTGAAAGTGCTGAGTCCTAACCACTAGACAACCAGTTTTTAGAATTCCCAAAAACTAATGAGTTTGGAACTTGTGGGCAGTGAGTGTCTGTACCTGCGTTGCCCCATATGATACGTATGAGCCATTTGTGACCATTGGATACTTGCATGCAATGTGGCTAGTGCAACTGATAAGCTAAAACTTATTTATTTTAATTCATTTGAGTGTAAAAAACTAAGGCAGTGTAAAATATTTTTCAGTTCAGTTCAGTCACTCACTGACTCTTTGCAACCCCATGAATCGCAGCACACCAGGCCTCCCTGTCCATCACCAACTCCCGGAGTTCACTCAGACTCACGTCCATCGAGTCAGTGATGCCATCCAGCCAGCTCATCCTCTGTCGTCCCCTTCTCCTCCTGCCCCCAATCCCTCCCAGCATCAGAGTCTTTTCCAACAAGTCAACTCTTTGCATGAGGTGGCCAAAGTACTGGAGTTTCAGCTTCAGCATCATTCCTTCCAAAGAAATCCCAGGGCTGATCTCCTTCAGAATGGACTGGTTGGATCTCCTTGCAGTCCAAGGGACTCTCAAGAGTCTTCTCCAACACCACAGTTCAAAAGCATCAATTCTTTGGCACTCAGCCTTCTTCACAGTCCAACTCTCACATCCATACATGACCACATGAAAAACCATAGCCTTGACTAGACGGACCTTTGTTGGCAAAGTAATGTCTCTGCTTTTGAGTATGCTATCTAGGTTGGTCATAACTTTCCTCCCAAGGAGTAAGCATCTTTTAATTTCATGGCTGCAGTCACCATCTGCAGTGATTTTGGAGCCCAAAAAAATAAAGTATGACACTGTTTCCACTGTTTCCCCATAGGTTAAATAAAGTGTACTATGAAAACAGATTTCACCTGTTTTGTTTTTGCTTTTTAAAACATAGTTATTAAGAATTTACATGTGACTCATTATATTTCTATTGACAATGCTAGTCTGACCATCAGAATCACCTTGAAGATTTGTTAAAGAAATAAAAATAGGCTTGTGTAAAGATAACTGCATTTCCATGCTCATTGCAGTCTTATTCACAATAGCTAAGCTATGAAAACAACCCGAGTGTCATCAGTGGATGAGAGCATAAAGCAAATGTGGTATATACATACATACATACATATATAACTCTATTACATGGAGATGTGGAGAGGTTGGGGGAAGCATATAAGCTTTCAGCTTTCAACCTTTAAGCTTTTCAGCTCTCATCCCTCCAAAATCTCCACATGTATGAGGTTTGGTATGTGAGGTACCCTTACCTCATCTATGTTACCTAGTATGAGGTCAACCCAACAACTGATATCAACAATAAAAAAACAGGTTGCAGTGAATTTTAAAGGTAATTCAGAGAAGTATCACAACTCATCTGCCTTCTCTTTTTTCTTCTTTTCCACTTCCTCTTCTTCTCTTTTTGGTGCTAGGACAAGGAGCCAAGAAGGTGGCTGGACCTGGAAGCAGAGGAACAGAGGCGGTGATGGCAGGAAAACTAACAAACAACTACACTGTTACTGCTAATCCAGCAGAACCCGGAAATCAATCTGGCAAAGCCAACATCAGTCACAGTTTCAGGACTGTTCAGTGTTATAAGCTCCTCAAACAGAAAGTCATCAAAAGAAACCACTGGGGATAGAGGTTAATTAAATACATAAATAGAACCTGGTTTCTTGGAAAGTCCTAGAGGGAGCCTAGAAATAAAAATGTTCACTTGCACTTTTTGGGTTGTTTGTTTTGTTTTGGGTACTTTAATTCCCAGAACTTTATCTTTTAAGTAAAAACTACTATTTTTAAAACATTATTCTTTCAAAGTGAAAGTAGCTCGCTTGTGTCTGACTCTTTGTGAACCCATGGACCATACCATACAGGCCATGGAATTCTCCAGACTAGAATACCAGAGTGGGTAGCCTTGACTTTCTCCAGGGGATCTTCCCAACCCAGGAATCGAACCGGGGTCTCCTGCATTGCAGGCAGATTCTTTACCAACTGAGTTATAAGGGAAGCCCCATATTATTCCTTACTCTTTAATATTAATAATTTCCTTGGACTATTCAAATTCTTTCCCAAGTTTTCTACAGTTTTGATCAGTTACTCCTCATGCTTGAGGCTTTGATTCAATTAAACTTGTCAGGTTTTGTACTGAGCACCTGCTATGTACCAAGCACTGTGCTGGTAAAAATGAGTGTGACATCATTCCTGTGTAGCAGAGCTCATGGCCCAGCAGGAAAGTCAGAGACATATAGAAGTGGCAACAGGAGATGTGTCAGAATTGACTTAGGTACCTTGTACCACAAGAGCACAGAAGAGGAAGGAGGTAACAGTACCTGGAATGCCCTACACAAAAATCTGTTGCCTGAGCTAGACCCTGAAGAGACAGCAGATCACCAAGAAAAATGAGGGGGTGGGGAGTAAAGTGGAGTCCAAACCCAGACCACAGGAGGCACAGAGGGATCTGCAAAAGGCCATGGAGAATTCAAGGACCATCAAGAAGCTTGAGCATGAAGAAGTGAGCTGGAGTGAGGGCTTTTGAGAGCATGAGATGGAATCTGGGAGTACTGAGACTTTCCCTTGTATTATAAAGGTGACAGGGAAGGTACAGAGGTCTTTGTGTCCAACAAAGACCATTCCAAATATAGAGAGTGAGCTGAAGCGCAGAGATGCAAGAAAGAACTGCAGGGGTTTAAGAAGAAAGGAGGTGGGCCTGCAAAGAGCTGAGGCAGGAAGTTGCATCTGTACAAACATCTTGGGGTTCCATCCCTCTCCCCAAATGCCCTGGGCACCTCAGTTGAATTTCACACACAATATGCATAACTTCTTCCCTCCACACCTACTCCCCAGCAATTACAAAGAGGGATGGGGAGAGCAGACAGAGCTGAAACAAGAATGCCTTGGATGCTGAACAGAAAGGACTTGGAAGATGAAGATCTGAGGGTAATTAGGGCTCCTGGGTTTGCACAGCTGTGCATCCCAGGGTTGACTTCTGGCAAGTGAATTGACTTCCTGTGGCTGATTCTAACTCAGTGGGAAGCTATCAGAATCAGTGCTTAATTCCTCTTCCTAGAGAAATGTTTCTGGTGGGATGACTTTCTCATGAAGCTGCCAGGGCCAGTGACTGAGCAGCCGCGAGAGCTGGGACATCAGCATCAGGCAGCTGGGGGTCTGACTCCTGCATTAGTCCTGGCTCACTGTGGCATCTCAGGTGTGTCAGCTAAACTGTTTACATCAATCCAGTGTTGTTATGGAAAGGACAACATATAGGTGGTGACTGTAAATCTCTTAATCCAATACCTGCCATGTGGCACATGATAAATATTGGTAGGATAATTCACCAACAACTATTATAGCTCCTGATACTTTGTTGTTTTCCTTAAGTTTATTTTTATTGGCATATAGTTGATTTACAATGTTGTGTTACTTTCAGGTATATAGCAAAGTGACTCAGTTATATCAATACATACGTATATATCTCTTTTTCACAGATTCTTTTCTCTTATACGTCATTACAAAATATTGAGTATAGTTCACCATGCAATGCAGCAGGTCCTTGTTGTTTCCCTGTTTCATACATAGTAGTGTGTATCTGTTAATCCCAAACTTCTAATGTATCCCCTGCTTTCCCGTTTGGTAACTGCAAGTTTGCTTTCTGTGGCCTTGAGTCTATTTCTATTTTGTTTAAGCTCATTTGTATCATTTTTTGATCCCACATATAAGTAATATCATACAGTGTTTGTCTTTGACTTATTTCACATAGCATGGTAATCTCTAGGTTCATCCATGTTGCCGCAAATGGCATTATTTTATTCTTTTTTTATGGCTGAGTGATATTCCACTCTATAAATATACCATATCCTCTTTATCCATTCTTCTGTTGAAGGACATTTAGGTTGCTTCCATGTCTTGGATATTATTCATGGTGCCATGAACCCTGGGGTACATGCATCTTTTCGAATCATGGCTTTCTCCAAATATATGCCAAGAAGTGGGATTGCAGGAAAATAGTTCTTGATACTTCGGAAAATGATGTTTGCATTTTTTAGTAGCTATGATATCCATAGCTGATCTCTGATCCACTGGATCCACATTAATATTGAGTGGAATCAGGCAAGGATAATTACCCCACTTTTACAAATGAGATAGGTTCATAGATCCCAAAGGTTACACAGTGAATACAAAGTAAAATCTTCAGACCAGGTTTTCAGTGCTTTACAATGTATCACCCATCCTTCATTCATTCTTTTCTTCCACAAATACATATTGAGTTTCTGTGATGAGGCAGTTCCTGTGCTGAATGTAGTATTCTAGGTCCTAAGGATAGAGGCTTAAATAGCCCAAAATCTTGTCCTTTGTGTTTATTTTCTTCCATTTTAAGACACTGAAGCTCATTTATTCAGCTCTTTCAGTGGAAAATAGTAGAGACTCTGGTACAAAGTCAATGCTCATTGAGTATACAGAAAGACCTTTACTCTGAAAAACCAGAGGCATGTGTAATGCATGAACTTGCAAGTCTAGTAGTTCAGTTATAAATCTCAGCTCTGGGTGACTTTGGGCAGCTCCCTTAACCTCTCTGATCCTGTGTCTTTATCTGGAAAACAACTGGTGATGCTTGACTTCAGGACTTATTTGAGGGTTAGAAAAGACAGCCTATTGAAAACACGTGGCATCACATGCTACATGCTCGCACACAGAAAATGCTCAGTCATGGCGACAGTTATCACAGAGGCAAGGCTCCAAGGACAGGTGGTGCTGACTGGAGCTTTCCAAGCATGGGAGCCATGCAGCAAGGCCATCCCCAACTAGAATTATGGCTAGAATCTCCCAACAGGTTTGGCCACACACTGAACACAGGCTGCTTTCTCAGAGAGAGAGAACCTTTGAGGCCATTCCCTTCCCCCCTGCCATGGGAGGTAGGACCAAGCCAAAGCTTTGCACAACTATGGAGTTTCAGTCTGAGGCTGAGTCATGCTGACTCGAACCCAGTAGAACTTGTTACAGGTTGTTAAGGTACAGAGTCTGGCTTTCTGTCCCTTTGCTACAAAGGCCAGAGTTGCACACGTAGGACAGAAACATCAACACAGGCTCCAAGCCTCTGTTTGCTCTCAGATTGGTCAATGTGTCCAACACCACCGACCCCAGGTTTCCACTTTCCACATCAAAGACCGGAAACGCAAGCAAATGAAGTCATCAGTGTGCATTGATTTGAAGGTGAGCTTTGAGCTTCTGACCCAGGATTTTAGATTATTTGCAGCATATTTAGTAAGGACTTAGTTTATTCACTGCATAGTTTTGACAAGAATAAAAGCACTAAAAAAAGAACTAAAGCTTACAAATCTGAAAACTTAAAAATGGAAATAACCCTAATGACAGATTAATAGGAAAAACGTTAAGTAAAATCATGGCACACTCAGATACTGGAATACATGCAGTCCCTAAGCCAGTGTTGGATTTTGTGAATCAGAACGTGTCTAAGATATAACATGTAAAAACACAAATTAGAAGACTTTCCAAAAGCATGATTCTAGTTATTGCATATATATGATCTATACCTAAAAGATGACATATGGGATTATAAAGTTTATTATTTTGCACTTTATGTATATCCACATTTGCATACTAAATGCTCATAATCATTTATATTAAAGTGTTTTAAAATTTAGCAAGTAGCTTAAGCAACTTTCAGTCAGTTTTGCTCTGAGAAGTTAAAAAACAGACAAATTCAAGAACAAAGTTAATAAGCTCTTATCCTTCATGAAGTTCTAGTTATCACTACAGACACAAAATGGTTAAAGATTGCTAAACACGTGGTGAGTCAAGGATGTCTTAGTTGCCAAATATTTGGAGAACAATGTTAAATGGAAGAAAAAAAAGCAGGATTGTTTGAGCCAGGAAATCAAAGTGTTAATACTAACTCTGCCACTAAGTGGCTGTCAAACTTGACTAGCTTATTCTATTTTTCAGTGTTTCCACTTGCAAAATGCGGGAAGATATTTTCTTCACTCATTCATTATTCAGGAAATATTTCTTGAGGATCTGCTACAAATCGGTGCTACTTTAGACCCTGGGGACAGAGCAATGGATAAAGAGTTGTGGCTTCTGCAGAAGACAAACCACAGAAGACTAATCAAATAACTATGTAAAATATCAATAGGATATTGTACTATGAAGAAGTACAAGGCAGGGTAAGGACAAAGGGAGCAGTTGCAAAGTCTCTAAAGAGGTGTTTTGAAAGGAGATAATTGGGTTTCCTAGCTGGCTCAGTCGGAGAAGGCAATGGCACCCCACTCTAGTACTCCTGCCTGGAAAATCCCATGGATGGAGGAGCCTGGAAGGCTGCAGTCCATGGGATCGCTGAGGGTCAGACACGACTGAGCGACTTCACTTTCACTTTTTACTTTCATGATTTGGAGAAGGAAATGGCAACCCACTCCAGTGTTCTTGCCTGGAGAATCCCAGGGACGGCAGAGGTGGGCTGCCGTCTATGGGGTCATACAGAGTCAGACACGACTGAAGGGACTTAGCAGCAGCAGCAGCAGCTGGCTCAGTGGTAAGGAATCTGCCTGCCAATGAAGGAGATATGGGTTCGATCCTGGATCCTCTGGAGAAGGAAATGGCAACCCATTCCAGTATCCTTGCCTGGGAAATCCCATGGACAGAGGAGCCTGGTGGGCTACAGTCCATCAGGTCGCAGAGAGTCAGGCACGACTGAGCTCAACATGACGATGAACTAAATGAAACACAGGAGCAAATTGCTGGGTATTCAGGAGGAAGGGTGTCCAGGAGAAGGGTGTCCAGACAGAGGGAACTGTGCATGCAAAGCCCTGAGGCGGGAGCGTGGCTGGATCCAGGTGAGGGATGGTGGAACTGAAGTCGGTTCTTTTCCATTACAGTTTAACCAAACAGAGAGCACCAGAGAGCTTGTCGGCAAGCTCAAAACGTGCCACTGTACCTGAAATTCAAAGTCCAAGGCCTCCACACCACGAGTCATTTACAGAAACTTCATCAGCCCCAGCCTAGGGCTTTGAAGGTCCGCTGTGCAACTATTAGCTTATCCCACTTAACAAACAGTGACGCAGTCACCAGGCATGTTTTTGCCCAAGCAGGTGATGATTTTCTCTCCGCTGACTCCAGTCAAGGACTTTCCGCTTCCAGATTTCAGGCTCCAGGTGACGTCGGGCACAGGGGGTCAGGTGGCGTGTGGAACAGGTCATGCGCCAGGCAGGTGACATGATCAGCTCAAATTTCAAAGAGCCCACTCTTCCGCCCCTGTGTCAAAACACACAGCTTGAAGGCTGCAAGCAGAGTAAGATGATTCATCAATTTCCAAACCCTTGGGAAAAGAACCTATTGTTTAGACTTTTTTTAAATATGTTTTGCTAACCCCTACAGAGGTAGCTATAACTCAGGGAGATAAACTTGGATGAAGGTAAGGGCAAAATAAAATAAAAAGCAATTACTGTCATCCATAATTATAGGCCTTATCATTTATTGTGTACTAATAGTTGCATTTCCAAGCAGATACCATTAATTAGTGAAATAACAAGGCAATTTGCATTCATCCTGATTCAGAAGAATTCAAACTACTTCAACAGATCAAACATAGGTAACTCAACCTTATTAATTTTGTCTTTTTAAAAGATGGGAAAATTGAGCCAAAGAAAATTAATAGATCATGAAAAGAAGTGACTGTATACAAAGTTTCATAGAAATCACATTGTCAATAAGGATAACGGTTCATTGAGACAATTTGTAGAGATGGGCTAGAGAAGGAAGACAGAGAAAGACAGGAGGCTAGAAGATTAGTTTAAGATCTCAGGAGTACCATCAGCTTTGACATGGGATCAGATCACTCTGAGTCAATTTCCCCTTCTATGAAATGGGACTATAATTTCCCTGCGTGAAATGATTGTTCTGAAGAATAAATGAGAAACACATGTGCCTACAAAGTAGGTGTGGTTTGTAACAGGAATGGATGCTGTCCAGGTGCCAGAAGAAAAAAAAAAGTGCCCTTTAAGGAGAAGAAAGAAGTTCTGTATTGACCCTGAGTGTTTGGGGATAAATATTTTTGAAACAAGAGAGGCTGGGGTCACACAGCCAGAAGGAAATCTAGTTCATCTTAAGGAGCAATGTCAGAGGTCTAGCTGGATATCTAGTCTGTGGCAAGAGGTATAATCCTCACAGTTTCATCTTCTAGAAAAGTGATCCAGCCAAGAGAGTTTGGAACAGAGTGAGATGTGCACTCAATAATCCAACAACTTGGTTCTGGATTTAATTTGATGTATGAGAGTGTTTGTTGGCCAATTTTTATATAATGTTAGCTTTGTGACCCAGAGAAGTTCTTATGACTAAAATGTTCAGTTGTGTACAATTAGAACTTGCAGCATATTTATGAAAAGTGACATTCATAAGAACTTTTCTTTATGCATATTAAGAAAACATCTGTATAGGATGAGTGTAAATAGCACGCATGAGCAGGAGTGTTTTTCCCCATGTTAAATTTATTTTCCTTTAATAGAGGTCAATTGGTATAAAGCAAAACAGAAGAGAAAAGAATTATCACACTATAATAAACCTGAGACACAATCTAGTAAGGGGTCTTTGCTTTTAAAACTAAAGAAAGAGATCTGAGAGAGAGATGTTTTCCCCAGATCATGAAGCATTTATAGTATTTTAGTCAGAACTCTGAGTCAGGTCTTCTGGGACCCTCCACAGCATTGCTCTTCATGGATGCACCTTCCTATGTGTCTAAGGGTAGGAGGACTGTCATTTCTGAGTCTTAAAGTTTTGACCACCCAAGAGTTTCATGCTCGATAGAAATAAATGAAAGGAGATGTAGTTAAGCAAAAGTAACGTGGTGTTTGGACTCAGGGACCTGATTTTAAGACCTTTACCTGTACTTTCTGGTTGTGATCCCAGATACATCAGCCAAATTCACTACATCATTTTCCCCATCTGATCAATATGAATAATGGAGACAACGTCACTGGTTTGTTAGAGCATCAAACT
This sequence comes from Bubalus bubalis, assembly GCF_019923935.1. Taxonomy (NCBI): domain Eukaryota; kingdom Metazoa; phylum Chordata; class Mammalia; order Artiodactyla; family Bovidae; genus Bubalus; species Bubalus bubalis. The sequence goes on along the minus strand of NC_059171.1, from coordinate 70,122,433 downwards.
TAAAGAGATTGCAGAGAATTTCCTGGTGATCCAGTGGTTAGGGCTCTGAGTTTCCACTGAAGTGGGTACAAGTTCGATCCCTGGTTGGGGAACTAAGATCTCACAAGCTACACAGCATGGCGTAAATAAATAAATACGGTATATACTTTAAAATGAAAGCGATAAGTTTACATATGAAAGGTACAGATAGAGGAAACCAGAAAAAAAGTTTTTCTTCTTCTCTTGCTCAGTCTTCCTCATGATGCCATTATTATTATTATCATCTTTCTTGTGCAAGCAAAGAGCCTCTCATTTCATCTAGTTCTTCATCACACATATTTGATTTGATTTTCTTTATTGAGTTCTAGGAGGATGAAGACAGTCTTTATATTGGCATTATCTTTCTTAGAGCAGCATTTGTCTTTCTGAACAACCTGAGTGAAGGCAGGAAACAGGATGGTGAGAGGCTCTGCGTTTATCCCTATTCATCAATTACTAGAAAAAATGTAAGGATTCCACACTTTCCCCACCTGCTGCTTGCCAGGAGCTGTAATAGCCTATGCTATTGCCTTGAATTACTTGTGATAAGAAGGGAGTGTTTGTTAAATATTATCCAGCTAGTAATACTCGTATTTGTATAGGACATCTGTTATCCAAAGGTTTCACCTTACCCTGCAAATATCTCATTATCAAAAAGGTATACCCCAGTGCCATCAATCGTTACACCTCTGCCTCAATTTCCAAAAGAGGCAAGACTCTGGTGGCCCTTCTAAGGCTATTATTGCACCCCTTAGAATACATTGTGTTACAGTCTGAAAGGAGATTTTACTTTCTTGTTGAGATCAGGGTAACAGTGACGTAGGAAGACTGGGCTGGGCTCAGGAAACCCATGATTCTACGATGCTGGTGGATGGCGGTTATTACTACGATGATGCTCTTGATCACCTAGCGCCTGGCCTGCAATTCTTATGTCCTTGCTGATTTAGTCCTAACTGAAATATCTGGTTAGGATATTTCTGACGTGAGTAGCAAAGAACCAACAAAGAAAGATAAAAATAAAAGAAAATATCATTATCCCATCTAAAGCACTTCTTGCAGTCGGATGCTTCCAGAATTGGCCCCACAACCTTGAGATTCTGCCATCTTCAGCCTGTCAGCTGTTGCAGTTTTATCTTAACGAGTACAGGTGACTGTTGTAATTCCAGGCATCACATCCTCACATAACAATGTGCAACATTAGAAAAGGGGAATAAATATTGCTTTTTGAGTTCTTATTTAAAAATGAGAAAGATTTTCCAGAAGACTTTCCTCCGCATCTCAGTAATCTATTCCCATTTCTGGGTCATTTGCAAGCAAGAGACAGAATACCACACCTGGTTTACATTGGCCAACACACATGCATGCGCGTGTGCGCACACACACACACCCTCAGACCCCATGTCATGATTAGGGCTGAAGAGGGACTCAGACTCCATTAAAGCAAAAGAATGATAATTAACTCATCATCATTAGGATCCCATTAGCAAGGAAAAAGGAAAACTGTTGGGTAAGTAGCTATTAGTTGTTGTTTAGTTGCAAAGTCTTATCAAATTCTTGCGAATCCATGGACTGTAGCCCACCAGGCTCCTCTGTTCATGGAATTTCCCAGGCAGGAATATTGGCATGGGTTGCTGTTTCCTACTCCAGGGGATCTTCCTGACATGGGGATTGAACCCACATTTCCTGCATTGGCAGGCAGATTCTTTACCACTGAGCTACCTGGGAAGCCATATTTTATAAATGAAGAAGCAGAGGTTCAGGGTAATTATTCTAATTGCAGGATAGATTAACCACAGTCACAAAGAACTTTAAAATAACAGTGGCATAACACAATAACATTGAATTTCTCACTCACGTCATAGTCCAGTGATGGTCGTGGGGAGCAGACAGGATACTCCTTCCTCCATGTAGTCAACTGGGGACCAAGGCACCTTCCTCCAATGAGTACATCTTCCTCTACGTACTTGGATTCCTCTTGTGAAGCTCGAAATTGACAATGAGCAGGAGGATGGTCCATGGAAACTCATGATGGGTGCTTATTACTCAGCTCGCATCCCAGGGGCAATAACTCAGTCCCTTAGCCATACCTAACTGCAAGGAGGCTGAATGTGTACTGAGAAAGGAAAGTAACCTTTTCCCCTAGTCACAGAGCAGATCTGGACCCAGGAGTGGAGCCATACTGCCTCTTATCCTGAGGATGATATTATCTGCATGGTGTTATTAGCTATCAGGTCATTTAAATTTCCCCTGAAAGTGTTTCCTGCTGCAATCATCTATAGTTGAATCTGTGCTCCCATAATGGTACCTAAACTGCCTTTGTGAAACTCACCCCAGATCTTTCCTCAGGCCTCAATCCCTCGGACCTCTCAGTGACACTGGACTCCTTTGGCTCCCTGTTATAGAAACGCCATCTACCCTCTATTCTCAGATACATTCCTTTCCTTTGTTCTCGTCCATCATTCATTCCCTTGGCCCATTTGCTTTCCCCACTGGCCCCCTTTCTCTCTTCCTCCCGGATCTCAGTCCACATGCCTATGCTTCTCTTGTTGTAGAAAAGACTATTACAACAATGACTCCGATTCCAAACTCTATGTCATCTTCTGCAAAATTCACGTAGTTCCTTTGAATGGAGGAGATGGGATCAGTCAGTCAGTCAGTTCAGTAGCTCAGTCGTGTCCGACTCTTTGCGACCCCATGAATCGCAGCACACCAGGCCTCTCTGTCCATCACCAACTCCCGGAGTTCACTCAGACTCACGTCCATCAAGTCGGTGATACCATCCAGCCATCTCATCCTCTGTTATCCCCTTCTCCTCCTGCCCCCAATCCCTCCCAGAATCAGAGTCTCTTTTCCGATGAGTCAACTCTTCGCATGAGGTGGCCAAAGTACTGGAGTTTCAGCTTTAGCGTCTTTCCTTCCAAAGAAATCCCAGGGCTGATCTCCTTGATGGGATAGTAACCTAGACTTCTAACTCTACCATCTTATCCATTAAGTTCTGCTGCCTGTGACAATGTCACTAAGTCTAGTACATTTCTTCCATAGTCTCTTTTTAAAAATTATTTGTTTTAATTGAAATATTGTTGCTTTACAATGTCGTGTTACTTTCTACTGCACAGCAACATGAATTAGCCATATGTATACATATTTTATCTCCTCCCTTTTGGACTTCTTTCCCGTTTAGGTCACTGCAGAGCATTAAGTAGAATTCCCTGTGCTATACATATATGGTATATTCCCTTCAGTTGTCTGTTTTATGTGTGCCTGTTAGCTGCTCAGTCATGTCCGACTATATGACCCGTGGACCATAGCCCACCAGGCTCTTCTGTTTATGGAATTCTCCAGGAAAAGAATATTGATGTGGGGAGCCATTCCCTTCTCCAGGGGATCTTCCCAACCCAGGAATCAAATCCAGCTCTCCTGCATTGCAGGCAGATTCTTTACACTTTGAGTCACCAGGGAAGCCCAAAAGAATGCTGAAGTGGGTTGCCATTTCCTATGGTGATCCTCCCCACCCAGGGGTCAAACACAAATCTCCTGTATTGGCAGGTGGACTCCTTACCACTGTGCCACCAGGAAAGCCTCAGGAAGCCCTATCTATTTTACACATAGTATCAATAGTGTATATGTGTCAACCCCAATCTCCCAATTCCTCCCATCCCACCTGTTCCCCGCTTGGTATCCATACGTTTGTTCTCTATATCTGTGTCTCTATTTCTGCTTTGGAAATAACGTCATCATTTTCCTAGATTTCCATAGATTTCCTAGATCCCATTTTCCTAGATTTCCATAGATTTCCTAGATCCCATTTTCCTAGATTTCCATAGATTTCCTAGATCCCATTTTCCTAGATTTCCTAGATCCCATTTTCCTAGATTTCCATAGATTTCCTAGATCCCATTTTCCTAGGTTCCTCATATATGCATTAATATCTGATATTTGCTTTTCTCTTTCTGACTTACTTCATTCTGTAAGATACTCTTAAAGCTATATTTGTTCCTTGCTCATTCATGCCACAGAAGAGAGTCTCAAGCATCTGATAAGGAAAACAGCCTCCTTCCTTAGTTATAAGGAAAAGAGTGTGGCAGAGGATAAGATGGTTAGATAGCATCACTGACTCAATGGACATGAATTTGAGCAAACTCCAGGAGATAGTGAAGGGCAGAAGAGCCTGGCGTGATGCAGTTGATGGGGTCACAAAGAGCTGGACACGACTTAGTGACTGAAAAAATAAATAAATAGTCTGTATTCTAATTGAGTCCATTACCTGTCTTCACCTTGTCAGCTATTATCATCTTGCAAAAACTTTACTTTCGTACTAACCAAGACAGAAGTCTCTTTGTGTCCACATAGATTGGATTATCCTTCTCTCCATTATTTAAACTTTGTTAGGTGTAAACTTTGTTTGGTGGGGCTTTTAAAAGGTCCTGTACATCAAGGTTTGAAAAAAGGCATTCCAGATCAATGGAGCACCATCTGCCAGGATTATTCTCATTGCTCCAGCAGTTGCTTTTGGCTTTGCTGTCTCATAAGTGGCATCCAATCAATCTTCATGGAAAGTAACATGATAGAAGAGATGAACACAGGGCTTGGGTGTATTCATTTATCCAACTAGCATTGCTCAGTAAATTAAGCATGTAGTAGGTAGTCGTTTCCATCAGTTGCCTCTGTGGAGGGATGTCAGAAGGATGCAATAAAGTAGAAGTTAAGTCTTTAGAATAATTTCTGGCCTACAGTAAGTTAGCCATCCTATTTGTGTCCTACAACCCATTTCTTCTTAATAAATGAATGCATGAGTGAATTTGCAAATTCATTTCTCCTATGACGTTCTTCAGTTGTATCTCTCCTCTAAGTACTTTGCATTGGTCATTCCTCACAATCTGCCTCTTGGTCCAAGGGCTGAATATGATGCCCAGTAAATTCTGCTCTGAGTGGATTGTGTGAACTATTGGGGTTTTTGTTTGTTTGTTTGTTTTAATTTATTTATTTTAATTGGAGGCTACTTACTTTACAATATTGTAGTGGTTTTGCCATACATTGACATGAATCAGCTACGGGTGTACATGTGTGCCAAATCCTGAACCCCCCTCCCACCTTCCACCCCATCCCATCCCTCAGGGTCTTCCCAGGGCACCGGCCCTGAGCTCCCTGTCTCATGCATCGAACCTGGACTGGCGATCTATTTCACGTATACATATACACATATACATGTTTCAGTGCTATTCTCTCAAATCATCCCACCCTCGCCTTTGATCCTACCTACCACCTCTGCTTTATGTTTTTCATTCAACATTGATTAGGCAAATTTTTATGAAGTACCTGCTACAGGCTTGGCACTGAACTGGGGCCTGTGTATACAAAGGTTACCATGATAGATACGGCATCTCTGCTTTAAGTGGGAAAGAAGCAGTTACAATTAACTGTGATAATGGGTAAGCTTGGAACAGGGTGGTATGGGAGAACATATTCAAAGCAGAGAAAATAAACACATTAACACAATATTCTCCTTATCCCACAGCTCTGGGTTAATGACCTCTTTTCCTTGTGTCTAGTTAAATCCTACTCATTTTAGGGTCGTGTTGGTTGTGGTTACAAGGATAAATAAAAACTCAAAATGACAATTAGCAAAGGATAGTTTTTTTGGTCCATAATACTGAAAGGTCCAAGAACAAATATTAATAATTTTAGGGGAAGCTCCTGGAGGAGAAAATGGAAACCCACCCCAGTATTCTTGCTTGGAAAGTTCCATGGATAGAGGCGCCTCATGGGCTTCTGTCTATGGGGTCATTAAGAGCCAGAAACAACTGAGCAACTGAGCGTGTGCACGCATGTGCGCGCGTGCGCGCGCACACACACACACACACACACACACACACACACATATAGTGATGAGATAAGACCATGAAGTCCTTTCTCTCCATTTCTCTGCCCCAGTCACTCAGCATTGGCACCCTTATTGCGAGCTCCTCCCCTCATGGCACCAAAATGACTGCCAATGGGATTCACACTAACTAGTTCACAAAAAACAAGGAGATGTGCATTGAATATAAGTCCTGACTTTGGTTGAATGGGATCCCCTTAACTCTTCTAGCTGCTCCATGGCCAGGTAGAATTTCTACCTATGTATTTCTGTACACAACAACAGTACATGAACTGTGAACTTCCAGATGTTCAAGTTGGATTTAGAAAAGGCAGAGGAACTGTTGGGCCATTGAAAAAGCAAGAGAGTTCCAGAAAAATTTCTACTTTTGCTTTATTGGCTACACCAAAGCCTTTGACTGTGTGGATCACAACAAACTGTAGAAAATTCTTAAACAGTTGGGAATACCAGACCACCTGATCTGTCTCCTGAGAAATCTATATGCAGGTCAAGAAGTAAGAGAACTGGACATGGAACTACAGGCTGGTTCCAAATAGGAAAAGGAGTACTTCAAGGCTGTATATTGTCACCCTGCTTATTTAACTTATATGCAGAGTACCTTATGTGAAGTGCTGGGCTGGATGAAGCACAAGCTGGAATCAAGATTCCCGGGAGAAATGTCAATAACCTCAGATACGCAGATGACATGACCCTTATGGCAGAAAGCAAGGAAGAGTTAAAGAGACTATTGATGAAAGTGAAAGAGGAGAGGGAAAAAGTTGGCTTAAAGCTCAACATTCAGAAAACTAAGATCATGGCATCTGGTCCCATCACTTTATGGAAAATAGATAGGGAAACAATAGAAACAGTGAGAGACTTTATTTTTCTGGGCTCCAAAATCACAGCAGATGGTGACTGCAGCCATGAAATTAAAAGACGCTTGCTCCTTGGAAGAAAATCTATGACCAACCTAGAATGTGTATTAAAGAGCAGAGACATTACTTTACCAACAAAGTTCTGTCTATTCAAGGATATGGTTTCTCCAGTAGTCATGTATGGATGTGAGAGTTGGACTGAATGGATCCAACTCAGCAATTCAATGCCGAAGAATTGATACTTTTGAACTATAGTGTTGGAGAAGGCTCTTGAGAGTCCCTTGGACTGCAAGGAGATCCAACCAGTCCATCCTAAAGGAAATCAGTCCTGAATATTCCTTGGAAAGACTGATGCTGAAGCTGAAACTCCAATATTTAGGCCACCTGATGCGAAGAACCAACTCATTGGAAAAGACCTTGATGCTGGGAAAGATTGAAGGCAGGAGGAGAAGGGGATGACAGAGGATGAGATGGTTGGATGGAATCACCGATGCAATGGACATGAGTTTGAGCAAGCTCTGGGAGTTGGTGCAGTCCATGCGGTCTCAAAGAGTAGGATACAACTGAGCGACTGAACTGAACTGAACTGATTTCTGTATATTGAACTTAGTATTGAGCCTCATGTCTTGCCTCTAGACCCAGGAGCAAGGTCAGTTCTCCTAAAATATATGATCTGCCTGAGGGAGGAGAGACATGATAGGCATTGTGTGCCCTCTACAGATTTATGGTTATTGCCAAATTGCTGAACAAATTGGATTCTAATCTAACTCCAGCCAGCAGAAAACAAAGTTGCCATTTCTGTAAATCCTCACCAACACTCAGTATTTTCTTAAACTTATTTATTAATACTAAAATAATGTAAAATGGAATATTATTGTTGATGGGCCATTCTTGCCTCCTTTTTCATAAGTTGCCAGTTTACTTATTTTTTTAATGTCTGTTCTATGACTGGGTTTCCTCTCTGATTTATTTTTTATACTAACTTTTTGTCCATAACATGTTTTGATAATAATTTTTACTGGTCTGTGTCATTCCACTTGGCTGTTGGTCCATTTGTTGTGTAGATGCTTTGAATTTCAAGGTATTCAAAGTTAATCAATCCTTTCCTTTTTGGTTTGGTCCTTTTATGGCTTACTAAAAAAAAAAATCCTTTTCTACCCAGTACAGTAAAAACAAAAGCCTCTTTTATTTTCTTTGACAAGTTTTAAAGTTTAGTTGTTCACCCTTAGATCCTTAATTCACCTGGCCTTTGTTTTTGTGGATGGTGTGAGATAAGGAGTTTTTTATGCAATTTGGATGATCAGCTTTTTTAGTACTTTATATTGACTGGTCCGTTCACTGATAATTTTTCAAGGGCTAGTCTCCATTTATGAATGAGTCTATTTCTGGCCTCAGCTGGGCTCACACAGGTGCAAGTCATGGATGCTTTATACATCTTTCAGAGTGACATCCAGTTTGTGGATCTAAAACTAATTTTTATGTCAGTAACTCTAGGAAACCTATGCCAGAGAGGACCTGTAAGCTCAGATCCCATGGCCTCCAGTTCAGTTCAGTTCAGTTCAGTCACTCAGTCATGTCTGACTCTTCAAGACCCCATGAACCACAGCACTCCAGGCCTCCCTGTCCATCACCAACCCCCGGAGTCCACCCAAACCCATGTCTATTGAGTTGGTGATGCCATCCAACCATCTCATCCTCTGTTGTCCCCTTCTCCTCCTGCCGTCAATCTTTCCCAGTATCAGGGTCTTTTCAAATGAGTTAGCTCTTCGCATCAGGTGGCCAAAGGTAGAGGCTTAAGTTTTGATTGCTCATGAGAGACATTTCTTATCCACTCAGGACCCCATTAATGTAAGTGGAAACCCTTACAGGATCCTGTATTTGCAAGGCATACATTTCATCTCCACACTGTACTCGGACTCAAGCTTTGATCTTCCTAATCACATAGGGAGCATTCAAACCTTGACCATCAACCACAAAATTCTATTCTGCATCCATTATCCAGACACAAGTTGCCATAATGTCATTCAGATATTTCTCATTGTGACATATTTGAGTTTCTTCTTAACTTACAGTGTTTAAAGATCTATCTTTCTTTTGAGCTTTTGTCTATGCATGTTTAAAAAAGCTTACTTATATATACTTTATGTGAGGTTGTACTGCTTTACTTTGATTTTCATGTTATTAAAAATTAAATCTCAAAGTACATCTCTTATTTTAATCTAGCTAGCTAGTTAACTAACTCTGTCACCTAGGAGACATAGGGTGAATTCCTTATGGGCTTGGATTTTAGCTCTTTTATTAATTTGGTAATAAACATGAATATTGGTAAGTTCCAATAACCCCACAATTAAGAGTACTAGAAAGTAATAAGTATTCTGAGCTCCAATTTCCTCATCTAAAAATGGTGATACCAATCTCATCTCTCAGAAATATCATGCAGATGAAGTAAAACAACTCATTAAAAAATCAGTACAATGTCTGATGTATAACAAACAACAAACAAAAGCAGAAGGAAAATAATCTTCAATAAATGCCAATCAGTATCATCAAGAAATTTGTGAAATGAGTATATGAGTAAATGAAAAAACCTTAGCAATTTACACGTTGAGGGTTGTGTATCCCCAACTCCAGAAAGCTGAGTTTTCTCATTATGGAAACAATGGATTATATTCTGTAACTAAAGGCATGTGGGCCTCCTCTGGTATCCAGGCCCTATAGCAGTATTCTCCAGCGTTTTTGGCACCAAGGACCAGTTTCATGGAAGGCAATTTTTTCTACAGAGCAGGGATATATGAGCAATGCGGAATAGCTGTAAATACAGCTGAAGCTTCACTCACTTGCCCGCCACTCATCTCCTGCGGTGTGGCCTGGTTCCCAACAGGCCATGGACTGGTACTGATCCATGGCCTGAAAGTTGGGAACCACTGCCTCAGAGAATATCCGGGTCAGGCTGCCTGTCCTTGGGAATCAGGTAGCACTTCCCAGCTTCCCTCCACACTGATGCAGAGTGACAGTTCTCTCCCCTCCTTCCACTTGTCAGATGAACTAGAACTGCAGGGGTAAAAGCTCCCCATCTCCTTTAGGAATTTTTTTACCAGCATATAATGTGCCACTTGCACATTATCTCAATGTCATATTTTCTAATATTAGAAGAGAAAGAGCAATTGGGGTTAATAGGTAGAGAGCTAAAGTTGAAGAATAAAAGCAGGTTAATACCATATTAAGAACAAAGATTTGAGTGAGGCAGCTCTTCTAGGGAGATCTAAAAAACCACTTCCCATTGCAAATGCGTGGTGCTCAGGCTCTAATCTAAGTGTTACAAGCTCATCAAATATTTCCACCCAGTGGGCCTCACCCAGGCTACATTCCTCAACCAGGCTTTAAAGTTTTCTCTTCTTGAGAGTGGAGGGGAAAATCAGAGTAGTGTCTCATAAAAGTGTGTCTTGTTTGGGAAACGGAAATGAGGCTGGGTGACCAGGGGGTGGGGGGAGTCAAGCCTGTGACTTTCTCCTTTGGGTTTTTCCCACAGTGACCCTGGCAGTATTTCCATGGACCTCTCTCCAAAAGCATGAGAAATGGCCAGAAGGATGGTGAGGGGGTGGGCAACAGGTAGCCTTGGTGAGAAATTGGGGAAAAGACGTGGTAAATGCCCTCTGCTGTCTGTATGGTGCTTGAGTAGAGGTAGACTTTACCCGTGGTGCTTCCAAAATTCATAGTGTATGCCATCAGTTAATGAGCCATCACTTATTGAACACCTGCTCTGTACCAGGGTCTGTGCTGGCAATGGAAATACCAGTGGCAGTTTAGCACAAGTGAGTGCTATACCATATGCCAGTATGCAAGGTGCTTTATTTTTATTGTCTCACCTAATTTTTGCAGTACTACAAGTGATTTTTACAGTATTATCTCAGGTCCTTGAAATCTATAATGTGCTGTTTCCAAGTCACTAGAAAGCAGAATTTCACTCAACATAGATGGCACAGTGATTTAATTGAAATAAACAGATTTTGTAGCTTTATCTGGGGGAGGCAATAGCACCCCACTCCAGTACTCTTGTCTGGAAAATCCCACGGACAGAGGAGCCTGGTAGGCTGCAGTCCATGGGGTCACTAAGAGTCAGACACGACTGAGCGACTTCACTTTCACTTTTCACTTTCATGCATTGGAGAAAGAAATGGCAACCCACTCCAGTGTTCTTGCCTGGAGAATCCCAGGGACGGGGGAGCCTGGTGGGCTGCTGTCTATGTGGTTGCACAGAGTCGGACACGACTGAAGCAACTTAGCAGCAGCAGCAGTAGCTATATCAGCCTAGGTTTAATTCCCAACTCTGCCATTTATTAGCTCTGGTACCGTGGTCAATTGAATTCAAATTCTCCTAGACTCAATCTGCTTACACATAAAATGAGCTAATACTAACTACTTCATAGGATGCTCACAGGTTTAAAATGAGATGTATTTACATAAAGCATATTATAAGTTAACTTTTATTGAAGACTTTTCTTATTCTAAGCATGTGCTAAATAATTTATAAACATCTTATTCAATCCTCACATCATGCCCTCTAGAATACAAAGAATTTCAGTTTCCTTTAAAGAAACTGAGGCTCATAAAGATTATTTTTTTGCCCAAAGCTATACAACTACTAAGTACCGTGGTTGACACCCCAAGCCCATGTTCTTAACTGCTGTCCTTCTAAGGATTAAGTTAATTTCCCCCATGTTCTGTTTGCCTTCTTCTCTGCCCCACACAGATGCAAACACGCGCACGCATGCACACACACACACACACACACACACCCCTACTGTCACTGGAATTAACCCACCTAAAAATTCATCTGGATAAGTCAACCTCAGGTCTTAAAAATGTGACTGTTTCTTTGAGGATTAAACTGTGCACCCACCTTTTTTTTTATTTAGATGGATTTTCTCATTAGTGTACAGCCTTTTGAGCCTGCCTGACTTTGGCTGGAAATGACTGTCTTTTTCACTCACTGCATGAGCATGAGTGAATATGCATGACATATTTAATGTCTTTAGGACTCATTTTCTTCTTTTAAAGAGAGAGGACAAGTTCTTCCTCTGAGGACTGTTGAAAGGATTGAATAAGTTTCTGTAGTTGGACATGAGTGTCCTCTGACTGGCATCTAGGAGGGTCTTCAACAAACACAAGTCTCTTTCCCTGAAGAAAGTGAGGTTCAAGAACTGAAGCAAAGAGGGTTTGGTAAGTGCTGTGGTGAAGTGAAGTGAAGTAAACATCCCAGAGACCAACAAACCCTCAACAACAGACCCATATTTGGGCTAACCACACCCAGATTCACAGCAGCATACAAGTGGAACACACAAAAGGAATAAAAACATAAGTTGGCCTCCAGGTGATGAAGATATTTCTAGAAATCTAAAGTAGCAGGCTGTCCAGGTTCCTCAACACAGGGAGGCCTCCCTCATGGGGCACTGGACACACAGGCCAAGGCCCCTTTGAGCTCTTGGGGAGCTGTCCCTTAGGCTGAAGGGGACGCAGGAAGCCCATTGGCTCTTGTGGAGCCTGGGAACCCTAGTCACCTCCCCAGGGGAGATCACTGGCAGCCTTAGCCAGAGTGATCTGAGATTGGATGAGCCATGATACCGAGTTCCAGTAAAACCCACAGAATGTTCTGAACTTGTGACTAAGCCTGAGCTAAATAAACAACCCCTCCAGCACCCACCTCAAGGAGGATGGCTCTGTGCGGTATGGCCTAGTAATCTCTTGAGTCAAAAAATCAAAGAGCCAAGAGGCTAGACTTTGCAGTTTTCAACACTATTTTAACAATTACATGTTCAGCCCATATTTCACGTCAGTCATTTTGTTAGGAGCCTTGTCAGATGGGAATGTGATTAAGTGCTTTCTCTGAAGCCTAGGGCCTTCTTGGGACCACATGGGGTGGGTTACGTAAAGGTGGAGCTGAGCAGATTGTGCCTGCCTGCTGCTCCCCTGGGTCAACCAGAACAGCTTCCCTTTTATCTGTTTTATTTTATTGGCCTTCTCCATAATATTTTATTGAAGTGATAAAAATGTAAAAATAAAAAGTCTTTTTTTTTTTTTGAAATGTGGAAACAGCATCTAGGGCAATGATTTGAAGTTAAAGGATGATGAGCATATAATTTAGAGAGAGGGAGAAAGAGATGATTTTTGTGTGTGTGTCAGATATTGTTTTCATTTAATTTTCACATGACCCTAGAAGTGAGTAGTATTATTAGTCTCATTTTAGAGAGGAGGTTCAGAGAATTTGAGTGAACCTACTCAAGCTGTGTAGTCCAGTAGATATTTAATCTCAGGAATAGTGACATAATGGTGAATGCCCTTAATTGCCACGCTCTGCTCCCCCAAATCTCCCTTTGTGGCCATATCTGTCCTTGCTCTTTGTCATTTTCACCCTCTGTTCAGACGTTCCCTCCTCAGAGGGACCTTCCCTGACTACCCCATCTAAAAGAGCACCCTCTCTGGCCAGATTCTTCTTTCCACTGCTTCATTTTCTTTCTTAGCCCTTATCCCAAAATAGAGCATATCCTGTATGTATCTATTTGTGATCTTTGGTCTATGACCCCTAGAATGTCAGCTGCTTGAGGTCAAGGGCTTTGTATGTTTCCAGATCATGGTTCATCCCCTACAACTAGATTAGAAAAAGGCCCTGTGGGTATGTCAGGGATTATACAAGTTGAAGAGGAAAAAAATCTGGATTGTGAAAGGCAGAATGATAGGGTCATAAGCCTAAAACACTGAGCCAAACAGCTTCAGTTTGAATCACAGCTTTGCTATCAATTAGCAATGTAGTCATAAGAAAGCTTTGGTTTCCTCACTGGTAAAAGGGACTCAGTGCACTGTGAGAATTAAAGAGGCAATATACATTAATAAGTGGCTCTTTGATCATTTACTTCATTCATTTTAATTTCCTAGAGTTGGTCCTGGAGACGTAGTTAAGAACATTGGAAGTGCTCGTTACACACATGACAGAGGATGGAATGCCAGACCCCCAGCTCATAATCAGAGAAACCATACTGTATTATGGAAAGAGCAATGTCAAACAACCAGGAGGCTAGCAACTAGATCCCATTCTACCATAGTACTACCTGTGTGCCCTTGGACGAATTGCCTTGCCTCTTGGGTCCATGTTTTCTCCTGGTTAAAACAAGGAGTTTGGACAGGATGATATATAAATTGCCTTTCATCTCTCAAGATCTATGAAATTGAAAATATCCCACCATTGATCTGGTTCCCCTTCAATTTCTGGTGACAGATCATCCTACCTCAATTGTTGTCAGGAAGCTAAAATGAACTATTGTGTTTTTATTTGCTTCCTAGGTTCCAGTCCAAGTGAAAATGCTTCATGTTACTCACATCAGAGAATAACTAACGGTTGGTGGCTTGGCCAAAGGAAACTGCTGTTTACAATGGGCAATTAATTCACTCTCTTATCTGAGTCCCCTAGTGTCGTTCTGGATTGGTGAACCTCTTGATTAGGTTGAAGGAATTCCATCACCCCGCGTACTTGCCCTCAATGAGTGGGAAAGGAAGGAGATGTATCGAGGTTGTCTTGGAGACTTCTGTTCCAAGTCCACTTGGACAGTTCAGTGGTTTTATTCCAGTTTCATGGGAAGGGTCATTGTTTCTTTTGACATGCTGATTTATTACAAGAAGTTGCTGCCAAGGATCTTGCAGGCTCAGAAAGTCATATTGGTGATGTGAAAGTTCTGAGTTCTTAACCATCACTTCCTTAGCCATCATTTCTTTTTTTTTTTTTTTTTTTTCTCTTCTCTTCAAAGTAACTGATATTTGAAAAATTAGGATTTACTGTATAACACAGGGAACTGTATTCAATATCTTGCAATAACCTAGAGTGGAAAAGAGTTGAAAAAAAGATTATATAGATATATACATATATATTGGGTTGTCCTAAAAGCTTGTTCAGGTTTATTCATGAAATGTTATGAAAAAACCTGAATAAACATATACCCAATGTATATGTATAGCCAAATCACTTTGTATCAATAGGACATCTGAAATTAATACAATATTGTAAATCAATTATACTTCAATAAAATAAAAACAAAGTAGCTGATATTTTACTTTTGTTCTAAATTTAAAACTGCTTAGCTAAAAAAAAACAAAGCAAAACAAAACAAAAAACCTCTATAGCCATAATGACATAAAAAGTCAACAGAGTAATCGTGTTTTGTGAATCTGTGTCCTATGGCTAGTGGACCAGCAAACACTTCTCTGTCAAAAAATATGGATTATCTGAAAACTCATTTTAAGTCTCACCTCTTGTTTGATGTTTAAAGTATAAACAATATGTGGTCTTTTTTGGTTTTTCCCTTTGGGCCACAGAAAATCTCTAGGGAAGGAGAAATGACAGTAGTTACCTGCAACCTGCTCACATAACTATTAACACCAATAAAGTAAAACCCAAGCTGCTTCCTGGCCCTATGAAAATTCAGTAGCAACATAGAGGTGGGAAGATGGGATGGAAGGTAGAGACTCTGAAGACATCTGCTAAACTGTCAGTTGACTGAAAACCCAGACGTCAGTTGACTGTGCCACCAGACAGCTATGTAATTTTAGGCAAAGGGTTTCCTCTTTCTGTGCCTCACTTTGTGCAGGATAACTAAGAATATCTCCTTCATAAACTTCTCATAAGAATCCAATATAATAATGCACCTAAAGTGTGGACAGAGTCCATGGAACAAAATAGTAGCTACAATTGGGTGTGATTACAAGATCATTTCACCTCATTGAGCCTCAATTTCTTTGTGTATTAAGTAAGTTGGTTGAACTAGATGAGTTCCAATCTTTTTCTTTGAGTGCTGTACATGATTTATGACTGTATTTCATGGAACAGAGAGCGATGGGATTGTTAAGGATTTATAGCCTGACATGTCACTGGTCTATGTTGAAGTGTGTAGTGGGACCTTATGAGGTAGTAGAAGGTGGCTGTAGTTATCACATCTTATTGAAAATAAGGGTAATATTTTAAAATGCTATCTTATATTGAACACCTGCTAAAATATGTATTGTCTCATTAATTCCCCATAAAACCCTATAAAGCAGGTAATATTAGCTCATTTTATGTATGTAGAGAGATTAAAGCCCAAAGAGGTTAATTGATTTGTTTAAAGCCACCCAGCTCAACCATGGTGGATCCAATTATCTTCCATCTGTGTCTGGCTCTCGTGTTGTATCTGGTGCTCATTCTATTCATTAAAATAGCTGTTTAATCTTTCTATGACCTTTGTTTTCTTTATTCCATATGGACCCCTCTATGTTCATACTTCTACCTAATAACAATATAATGCATATTTAAATAAATGTACCCTCTGCTACATTGTGTGACTTTGTAACTGTGATTTATTATTATCTACTTAAATCTATGTCTTTATTGCATAATTCAGCATTTTAATATTCTCTGTGAGAAGTGTTTTGAGTTCCTTTCCTACAAAGGTGCTGTATTAAATTACATTCATTATTCTTGTTAAACACAGACAAGTCATGGTTCAGGTGAACGAGAAAGTCACTCCCATTATCCTCAGCACATTCCATCACATTTGTTATTGTCTATGACATTTACCAACACAGCACTCAGACATTTTAAAGAAAGAGAAAAACATCACCTTAAATTCCAAAGCATTTAAGTAACACAGAGCCAAATTCTGCAGGTGAAAAAGTCACTTCTTTGCTACAAGCTACACAGATTGCCTTAATTCTTGGAGTACAATGAGATGTAAAACAATATGTTAAGAATCAAGGTGTGTGAACTATTAATCTATCTGCTCTGATTACAAGTATGCTTATATTATTCTTTTTTTTTTTGGCCCCACTGAGTGGGATGTGGAATCTTAGTTCCCCAACCAAGGATCAAACCAGTGCCCCCAAGCAGTCTTAATCACTGGACCACCAGGGAAGTCCCACGGATGTTATTCCTACTAACATGACTTCCTCCGTGCCAAAGATACAGTGGTTGTGTTGACATTCTCCTAGGTTCCTTTTGTCACCTCCACATGTTATCTTTTTCATCCTCATGCAAACCCTGTCTTCTAAGGAACATGTTATATTTCCATTCTGCCTTTCAGCTGTAACCTTGGCTGACATTTACCAACCTCACTTCCTTTGAAAGTGAAAATGAAAGTCTCTCAGCTGTGTCTGACTCTTTGTGACCCCATGGACTGTAGCCTGCCAGGCTCCTCTGTCCATGGAATTCTCCAGGCAAGAATACTGGAGTGGGTTGTCATTCTCTTCTCCAGGGGATCTGCCCAACACAGGGGTAGAACCCAGGTCTCCTGCATTGCAGGCGGATTCTTTACCACTGAGTCTCCAGGGAAGAGTCACTTCATTTGCTCATATGGAAATCATAGTCTTACTACCTATACTCTAACTTTAGTCTTTCGGGTTCTGGGTGGAGAGTCAACATTATCTTAGGCTGGGGTTCTCAGAAGCAGATTCTGAAATGAGGATTCAGATGCAATGATTTAAGAAAGCAGTATTCTTTCTGGAGAATCTGGTTTTAAAAAAATGGAGGTAGCAGGCCAAGAGGGCAATCTCAGATGAAGCTCTGTGAAAGGGAGCTTCATCCTCATCTTGCCAGGGACCCCTGGAGTGGAGATTCCACCTCAGAGTCCAGAAAGTTGGGTGTTTCTACACCCTCACCCTTCAGTTATTGGTCTAGGGCCACTGGGTGTAGGGAGGGTTGTTCTAAACTCCCACAGTTTGCAGGTGAGGGCAAAGCTGCTCCTATAAGCCAAGGGCTATCTTCCAGAAAATAGATAAGGCCCAATGAAGTGGGGAGGGAGTGGGGCAGAGCTTAAGGAAATGATAAAAGGCTTCTAAAGGAATAGGGCTTCTCTGGTGGCTCAGATGGTAAAGAATCTGCCTGAAATGCAGGAGACCTGGGTTTGATTCCTGGGTCAGGAAGATGCCCTGGAGAAGGGAATGGTTACTCACTCCAGTATTCTTACCGGAAGAATCCTATGGACAAAAGAGCCTAGCAGGCTACAGTCCAGGGGGTTGCAAAGAATCGGACATGACTGAGCCACTTTCACCCACTCAAGGGAATAAAGGTGAAATACCAATAGTATCCACTAGGTGCAGTCACATAGATCAGTCATCCAAAGCCCAATGTCATAACTCCTTGACATTCATATTGGTCTTCTAGGGCTACCATAACAAAGTATCACAAACTGAGTGACTTAAACAACAGGAAATGCATTGTCTTACAATTCTGTAGGCAGAAAGTTCAAAATCCAAGAGTTGGCAAGATTGATTCGTTCTGAGGGCTGTGAGTGCAGGGTCTGCTCCACGGTTCACTCCTTGGCTTATAGACATCTGTCTTTGTTGCAGGGAAGAACCAGCTCTGACTCCTTTGCTCCCAAGTGCTATTGCTCACTAAGAACATGCTGCTTTACACATAATGGACTGCCTCAGGAAATTCGGACCCTCTGCCTGAATATTAAACCAAGGTGCCTTCATTCAGGAGCATGTCTACCTGTGGGTGGCCACAGGAAGGAGGAAATTAATACACCCCATCCATGAGGCTTGCCATTCTAGGAAATATTTACAGTATTAATGGTCTTTTTACTTTATTTTCTCATCCCCCCCCATCTCTGTTCCATAAAAGACCCTAGCATCCAGACACAAATGAGATGGTTATTTTGAGAACTTTATCTGCCGTCTTCTTGGCCAGCTAAATTTCTGAACAAAGTCATAATCCTTGCATCAGCACCTCATCTCTCAGATTTATTGGCATGATGTGAGGTGATCAGAGTGAGCTTGGACTCAGTAACATCTTCTCCCTGAGTTTCCTCTCACAGTTTTTTTTCTATGCATGTCTCTTTCCAGATTTCCCCTTTATAAATACACCAGTCATTAAAGGCCCATCCTATTACAACATGACCTTATCTTAACTAATTCTATTTAATACCTGCAATGACCCTACTTCCAAACAAGATAACATTCTGAGGTACTAGGGGTTAGGACTTTAATGTATGAATTTTAACAAGACACCATTCAATCTATAACAATATTCTTCCATTTCACAAACTTTATTAAACCCCAAAACAGTAACCCACTTCCATACCCATATTCACCTTCTCACCTCCTGGTACTGCTGTCTGGGATTTTAACTCTTGACGTTGTACCCTCACCATATCTGCTTGTTGTCTTTATCACAATCTTCAGTCCTTTATGAACACAACATAGGATAGCTATAACATGTAAAGGGTATGAAAAAATACTATGTAAGTAATAAAAATCCTATGTGACTTTTAATTAGCATTTATTAGCAGTCTCTCCAGAGAAGGCAATGGCACCCCACTCCAGTGCTCTTGCCTGGAAAATCCCATGGATGGAGGAGCCTGGTAGGCTGCAGTCCATGGGGTCGCTAAGAGTCGGACACGACTGAACGTCTTCACTTTCACTTTTCACTTTCATGCATTGGAGGAGGAAATGGCAACCCACTCCAGTGTTCTTGCCTGGAGAATCCCAGGGACAGGGGAGCCTGGTGGGCTGACGTCTACAGGGTCGCACAGAGTCAGACACGACTGAAGCGACTTAGCAGCAGCAGAAGTCTCTCAGGCTTCTCAGGTGGCTCAGTGATAAAGAATTCACTTCAACGCAAGAGATACAGGCAATGCAGGAGATGGGAGTTTGATCCCTGGGTCAAGAAGATTCCCTGAAGAAGGAAATGGCAATGCACTCCAGTATTCTTGCCTGTGAAATACCATGGACAGAGGAGCCTGGTGGGTTACAGTCCATGGGCTCACAAAAGAGTTGCACCTGACTTAGCAACTAAACAACAAAACAACAAGAAGCAGTCTCTCAAGAAGTATGTATTGAGCTTCTATCTTGTATTTAGCACATATTCCCTGATTTTCTGATTTTAAAAAACTCTGTAAGAGCACAATGGCTGAAAGGAAGGAGACAGTAATTGTGAGTAACACCATAGTTGCAAATTAAATATAATTGGAGTCTGAATTAGGGGACCACAGAATGGATCCTAAGAAAGGAATGTGAGATACAGCCCTAAAAGACAAAGGCATAGACTTGGTGTCTCATTTGATATTAACATGAACATCATGGGATAAAAGGCAGATGTCAATACCTTTTTTTTCTGTATCAAATACTAAGAGTGGTCCCCTAATTCAGACTCCCATTATATTTACTTTGCAACTATGCTGTTTTTACTCACAACTGGGTTTCTCTGGTGGCTTAGGTGATAAAGAATCTGCCTGCAATGCAGGAGACCAGGGTTCAGTCCCTGGGTCAGGAAGATCCCTTGGAGAAGGAAACGGCAACCCATTCCAGTATTCTTGCCTGGAGAATTCCAAGGACAGGGGAGCCTGGTGGGCTACAGTCCACAGGGTTGCAAAGAGTCGGACATGACTGAGGAGTTAACACATACATACTGAGTGGATCCTAAGAAAGAAATGTGAGATACAGCCCTAAAGGACAGAGGCATAGACTTGGTATCTCATTGAATATTAACAGGGACATCATAGGATAAATGGTAGATCTCAATACCTTTTTTTTTCTGTATCAAATACTAAGAGGCATCCACTTTCGGTTTTTATTTTGTTATATCCCTACACTGCTACTGGTTCACTATTAACTGTCAAAACAAGGCAACTTTTTTTCAGCAAGCTCCCTTCCTGACCTTGCCCCTGCCTGCTCTCCAGCCTTGTATGTCCCCATTTTCCCCTCCCGCCTTTGGTCACACTTCACCAGACTTCTTGGGGCTGAGCTTCTTACTGTGGCACACCTGCTCACCTCTCTTCCTGGGAAGTCCTTTCCTCTAGTACCCTTGACGAATGCCCAAACCAATACCGAAATAAAGGAAGCCTGATTGGATTCTCCGAGAAGGCAATGGCACCCCACTCCAGTACTCTTGCCTGGAAAATGCCATGGACAGAGGAGCCTGGTAGGCTGCAGTCCATGGGGTCGCTAAGAGTCGGATATGACTGAGCGACTTCACTTTCACTTTTCACTTTCATGCATTGGAGAAGGAAATGGAAAGCCACTTCAGTGTTCTTGCCTGGAGAATCCCAGGGATGGGGGAGCCTGGTGGGCTGCCGTCTCTGGGGTCGCACAGAATCGGACACGACTGAGGCGACTTAGCAGCAGCAGATTGGATTCTCCAGATGAGCCTTTAGCCTTTCTGCCTTTTGTGCTACCTTTGCACCTTGTAAATCCTTCTAGTATCATTCTTTGCACAAGGGATAGCAATCATTTCTTAACACCCGCCCTCATTAAATCATAAACTTAAAGACAATAATATGCTACATTCATCTTTGTATCCACAGTTCTTGGCACAATGGCTTATCCTTGAATGGAGTCAAGAAACAACTGTTAAATGAATAAGTGAATTTAGACACAGATGAAATCAGGTGCTGGGTAATAATGCATTGCACCCTGTCCAAGGGATTTTTGTGGACATTGGGAAGTAGATGCAGGAAGCCTTTGGAGGCTATGTTGCTTTTTTTTTTTTTTTTTTGAGTTGAAGAAAAATATATATGTCACAGAGGTGCTTTCATCTAGTTCCCTAAATCGTATCATGTTGATGTATTTGATCCTTCTTTTAATTACCAGGTTTCTCCACACATCAGCGCAAAACACCTATGTGGGAAGCTCATGTTTTTGGTGGCCACTGTGGATGTCCACGGCATCTCCACGGTGTGATCACACCATCTGTGATAGTAGAGACTCCTGATACAGGAAAGACTGGTTATTAGTAACACAAGCTCCCTTCTAGCTAATGAGCAGCTTCTCACATAGCTGAAGCTGCTAAACTTCAACAACCTGTCCTGTAAATTAGCTATTGTTTCCACCCAATTAGGATATTTCTACTCAAATTTTGATAGAAATTTGGACTCACTCCCAATTTTCCATTTTTCTAAAGGACTTGAACTCCAATATCTGGATCCCCAAAATCGAGAAAGCAGTGTATAGCAAAAAGCCTATTAATTTTGGAAACAGAAATGTGTACATTCAAAAGCAAGCCATGGTAATTAATAGCTTTTTGACCTTGAGCAAGTGATGGAAAATCTTAGGTATCTCATCTGTGAATTAGGGGTAATCATAACTGACCTTATTGTATTTGGTAATGATTAAAACTTATGCAACTCACATTATAGGTCCTAGCTCTGTGGTTTCCCAACAAAAGTACTATTGACCTTTGGGGTGGGGAAAACCCTCTTTTGTGTGAGTCTGTTGCATACATTGTAAAATAGTAAATATCTCTGAAAGCTGAGCTTTGAATATTAGTAATACCCCTGGTCACCTAGGTGACTGAAAATATGCTCTCCTCTCTTTCCCACCCCCACCCACACAAACATTGTGAAAAACCCCAACATAATAGATAAAACTTATCAAGTGCTACCACATGCTAGGGAGTGTTCTAAGAACTTTATTTAATTGATCTGGTTTAATGCTCATAAAAACTTTATAATGTACTGAAAAATTAAATAAATTGCTGGGTTATATAACTGGAGAGTTGAGGATCTGGGTTTGCAGGATTGTAGGTGAAAGCCTTCTTGACCAGGAGCATGGTAGATACTCAATAAACATTCTTATCCTTTTTTTCCATTTAGGGACTTCCCGGGTGGCTCAGTGGTAGAGAATCCTTCTACTAATGCAGGAGATGCAGGAGACACAGGTTCCATCCCTCAGTCGAGAAAGATCCCCTGGAGAAGGAAATGGCAACCCACTCCAGCAGTCTTGCCTGGGAAATCCCATGGACAGAGAAGCCTGGCAGGCTACAGTCCATGGGGTCTCAAAGAGTCAGACATGACTGAGCATGCCTGCAGGAGCAGGAGCTAGTGTCTTTGGCTAACTCCTCAGGAAAGTACAATTAGATTTTGTCCATGCATCTCTCTCAGGGACACCAGATGCACAGACTTCATTGGCCCAAGCCCAGTTTTGACAAGACAGAAGACAACTTTTTTTTTTTTTCTTGTGACAGATATCTCAGGACCAACTATGTCTTGCTGTTAACATGGAATAGCCCACTGAGAGTTTTCACTGTGGAGAAATGAATAAAATATTAGCCCATGCATTTTTTCCTCCTGATGAGTCTTCATCTTCCTTTTCCCCAGGGCCTTCTCATGCTTTGGGTAGCATCTCAATTGATAGGTTTTTGCTATTCCTGCATGCGGCTAGGGAGATAAGAGTGCTGCACCCAGTTTCAGTGGGGAAGGGTCCCCAAACATCTAAGAAAAACTGCAACACTAAATGATTGTCTTACAATTCAACTCAATCCCCATGCTGCATTGGTTTGGCCAAAAAGTTGGTTTGGGTTTTACTATAACATTTTAGGGAAAACCTGAACATTTTTGGCCAGCTCAATACTTAGGGATAAGGAATGCAAATTCCACAGGCTAAGCATCTTGATCTCGGGCATGGGGTAGCTCCTCTTGGCCATGCCTCCACATCGCTGCAGCCGCTGCTTCAGCAATACGTGAACCCTGAACTTCCCAGATGTTCAAGCTGGTTTTAGAAAAGGCAGAGGAACCAGAGATCAAATTGACAACATCCAGTGGATCATCGAAAAAGCAAGAGAGTTCCAGAAAAACATCTATTTCTGCTTCACTGACTATGCCAAAGCCTTTAACTATGTGGATCATAATAAATTGTGGAAAATTCTGAAAGAGATGGGAATACCAGACCACCTGACCTGCCTCTTGAGAAATCTGTACCCAGGTCAGGAAGCAACAGTTAGAACTGGACATGGAACAACAGACTGGTTCCAAATAGGAACAGGAGTACGTCAAGGC
Source organism: Bubalus bubalis (assembly GCF_019923935.1). Taxonomy (NCBI): domain Eukaryota; kingdom Metazoa; phylum Chordata; class Mammalia; order Artiodactyla; family Bovidae; genus Bubalus; species Bubalus bubalis. The sequence goes on along the minus strand of NC_059171.1, from coordinate 70,098,893 downwards.
TATATGTTGTCACCCTGCTTATTTAACTTATATGCAGAGTACATCATGACAAATGCTGGATTGGAGGAAGCACAAGCTGGAATCAAGATTGCCAGGAGAAATATCAGTAACCTCAGATATGCAGATGACACCACCCTTATGGCAGAAAGTGAAGAGGAACTAAAAATCCTCTTGATGAAAGTGAGAGAGGAGAGTGAAAAAGTTGGCTTAAAGCTCAACATTCAGAAAACTAAGATCATGGCATCTGGTCCCATCACTTCATGGGAAATAGATGGGGAAACAGTGGAAACAGTGGCTGACTTTATTTTTTGGGGCTCCAAAATCACTGCAGATGGTGATTGCAGCCATGAAATTAAAAGATGCTTACTCCTTGGAAGAAAAGTTATGACCAATCTAGACAGCATATTGAAAAGCAGAGACACTACTTTGTCAACAGAGTTCTATCTAGTCAAGGCTATGGTTTTTCCTGTGGTCATGTATGGATGTGAGAGTTGGACTATAAAGAAAGCTGAGTGCAGAAGAATTAATGCTTTTGAACTGTGGTGTTGGAGAGGACTCTTGAGAGTCCTTTGGACTGCAAGGAGATCCAACCAGTCCATCCTAAAGGAGATCAGTCCTGGGTGTTCATTGGAAGGACTGATGCTAAAGCTGAAAGTCCAATACTTTGGCCACCTGATGCAAACAGCTGACTCATTTGAAAAGACCCTGATGCTGGGAAGGACTTAGGGCAGGAGGAGAAGGAAACAACAGAGGATGAGATGGCTGGATGGCATCACCGACTCAATGGACATGGATTTGGGTGGACTCTGGGAGTTGGTGATGGACAGGGAGGCCTGGCACACTGCGGTTCATGGGGTTGCAAAGAGTCAGAGACGACTGAGCAAATGAAGCAGCAGCAAGTATCTTTAGGTTACCAAGGGGGTGTTCCAAAAGTCACCTCATTAACATAAAAAAAACCTTGATTGTTCTCATCACTTAGGAAATTGCAAGAGTTTTAGGAGCCCTGGGTCAGGAAGGAGGTTGAAGACTAAATATTTATTTCTACTAAATTACAGTATCACAGTAGGTTTTCAAAATAAAGTCAATCAGGTATACTTGTAAACAGCAGTGAGAGTCCCTGGCCCTGTAGCTTACTAACCTACCTGATGTAAAAAAGAAATATCCCCAATTAATTCTAACATTGTGGGGCCAAAATGCTTTTCATCACTTGATGCAATTGTAGGGAAGAGAAGCTGCAGTGGGGTTGGAGGCAGTGGGAGCTAGCATGGGACAGTCTCATTGAGATAAGAAGCTGGAATATGAAGAATCCTGCACTTAAGAAAGAACTTCCTCTGCCATCAGCTCACCTTATAAATTCAGACTCCTTTCTAAAATAAGAAAGCATTAAAATAAATGCTCTTTAGCTGTTTTACTATAAGATTCTGATGAGTTTTTTTTTTAATAGGCTTAAACTAAAGGCTATGGTTTTTCCAGTAGTCATGTATAGATGTAAGAGTTGGACGATAAAGAAAGCTGAACACTGAAGGATTGATGCTTTTGAACTGTAGTGTTGGAGAAGACTCTTTAGAGTCCCTTGGACTGCAAGGAGAGCCAACCAGTCCATCCTAAAAGAGATCAGTCTTGGGTATTCATTGGAAGGACTGATGTTGAAGCTTAAACTCCAGTACTTTGGCCACCTAATGCAAAGAACTGACTCACTTGAAAAGACCCGGATTCTGGGAAAGATTGAAGGCAGGAGGAGAAGGGGACGACAGAGGATGAGATGGTTGGATGGCATCACCGACTCAATGGACACAAGTTTTGGTAAGCTCTGGGTGTTGATGATGGACAGGGAGGCCTGGCATGCTGCGGTCCATGGGGTTGCAAAGAGTTGGACACAACTGAGTGACTGAACTGAACTGAACTGAACTGAAAGTCAATAAAAAATTATGCAAAGATGAGCAGGAAACAGAGATAGACCATCTGAGCCACCAGGGAAGCTCTAGACAAAGTACAGGTAAGCTCAAGTCAAAGATCCATGTGTCCAGTGGGAGCTGGGAATTCAAAGGGGAGAGACATCATCCACCCTAGAGGGGCTCATAGTCAGTTTGTTAGTTATCAGTCTAAACTAATAAGGAGGAAAAGATTATAGATTATTTAATTTTTGTCTAATTTTGTCTAGGTTCAGGGAGGCTTGACCTAAGAAGACAGTGTTGGAATCGTTGAGAGGCTGGCATGCTAATCAAAGTGCCTAAGTATTGCCCCCAACATACCTATTTATTTCATCGTGGCACCATTTCTGAGATGACAGTGTCATATGGCAGATCTGTGTAGGGTCTTGATAGTCTTCAGGATCTGGTATTTCCTATTCTTGGTATTGTGGCCTTGGATTTTCTCTCTCCCAACCTTGCCACCTTCCTCTTTTAACTGTTGATATTATTTAACTCCTGTGTGTGTGTGTGTGTGTGTGTGTGCTGTGCTTAGTCACTCAGTCATGTCTGACTCTTTGTGACTCTGTGGACTATATAGCCTGCCAGACTCTTCTTCTATGGACATATATCACATTAACATACATCAGTTCAGTTCAGTTCAGTAGCTCAGTCATGGCCAACTCTTTGCAACCCCATGAGTTGCAGCATGCCAGGCCTCCCTGTCCATCACCAACTCCCAGAGTTCACTCAAACTCATGTTCATTGAGTCGGTGATACCATCCAGCCATCTCATCCTCTGTCGTCCCCTTCTCCTCCTGCCCCCAATCCCTTCCAGCATCAGAGTCTTTTCCAATGAGTCAACTCTGCGTGAGGTAGCCAAAGTATTGGAGTTTCAGCTTTAGCATCAGTCCTTCCAATGAACACCCAGGACTGATCTCCTTTAGGACAGACTGGTTGGATCTCCTTGCAGTCCAAAGGACTCTCAAGAGTCCTCTCCAACACCACAGTTCAAAAACATCAATTCTTCAGCGCTTAGCTTTCTTCACAGTCCAACTCTCACATCCATACATGACCACTGGAAAAACCATAGCCTTGACTAGATAGAACTCTGTTGACAAAGTAGTGTCTCTGCTTTTTAATATGATAGCCAGGCTGGTCATACATACATATACATATATAAAGTACTTTTTAAGTAATTTGCATATAATTCCTACTATTTGAAAACCTCTCAGAGATCAGCCCACCTACACTCAGAACACAGTGTGGGAACTGAGGTCCAAAGGAATATTTACTTGCCAAATGTCATTCTTGCCTGAGGTTCATTCCATTGAAATCTAGTTTCCAAAAGTTCCACACACTGGTTGAAATCAAGCCATGAGCCGACTAGGTGCCTCAGATTGTGTTAGTTCTTTTCCCAGGGAACCTCTGAGTACGTTCTCAGTCGCTTCAGTCAGGTCTGACTCTTTGCAACCCTATAGGCTATCACTCACCAGGCTCCTCTGTCCTTGGGATTCTCCAGGCAAGAATATGGGAATGGGTTGCAGTGCCCTTCAGGGAATCTTCCTGACCCAGGGATCAACCTCCATCTCTTAAGTCTCCTGCATTAGCAAACAGCTTCTTTACCACTAGCACCACCTGGGAAGCTCTCCATTTTAGAAATAAGAAAACTGAGTGTTGTGGAGACTATAAGGGACCTGCCTTCCTAAAGTCACATAAATAGGAAATGATGATAATACAGCAGAACCCAAACTCTGAGCCAATGTTCTTCCTGTTCAGCCATACAATATGGACACAAATCACCTGTTCTTTACAAGTTTGATTGTTTGATTTCCAGCGTCCTCAATTTGAAAGGACATACACATGAATTTCACTTGCTCAGGTAGGTTTCTCAAAAGCCTTCAGAGAAGGAAGTCTCTGGCTTGACCTGGACCCATATTTCTGTTAATTGATCTTATTGTAGTTTCAGGATTGTGGAAACTAAATTTTATTCCAGAGGCATTAAAAGGCCCAGGAAGAAAAAAATCAGAAAAGAGGGGTTTTCTTTACTTAGCCTTACACAAAGATGCCTTTGTTCCAGGTAAGTTCCTCAGAAACATGAATAGCCATTGTGGTTGCATTTTTCTATGAAAAAGCAGATAATTTGCTGGCAGGGGAAGCTGGTCCTCAAGAATCCATCAGAGACCAAAAAGCAGGAGAAAACAGTAGAGTCAACCTCAATTTCTCTGAATAAAGAGACAGGAGGTTTTTAACATCTAGCTAAATGAGATGGTTCTGGAAAGGCAGAGGGGGTTTGTACCTGTCAGCCAGGGTATTCTGGACCCAGAAGTAAATGAGTCCGTAAAAGTCACACATGTACGGGCCCTGAGACTCCTTCTGGAGCAGACACCCAGACACATCTTCTCTCTTTCCTGGCGATAAGAACAGGATGACACATTCTCTGTAAGGCATGTGTTTAGGATCGTTTGCCAGGAGTGACCATGGGTTTGCTCATTTATTCCAGCATCCATACGTTATCAGACCTAACATGTATTTCAGCACCATGCAGAGTTTCCCCCACTGAACTGGCTGGCCTCGTGAGTAATTTGCACCTTTGTGCATAGCTACCAGGGGCTTCCCAGGTGGCTCAGTGGTAAAAGAATCTGCCTGCCAAAGCAGGAGACACAGTAGATGCCAGTTTGATCCCCGGGTCAGGAAGCTCCCCTGGAGAAGGGCATGGCAACCCACTCCAGTATCCTTGCCTGGAGAATCCCATGGACAGAGGAGCCTGGAGGGCTAGAGTCCATAGGGTTGCAAAGAGCTGGACATGACTGAGAGACTGAGCATAGCATGGCATAGTTACAAAGCAACGCTTCATGGCTGCCGAGCTGAGCCTTAAGCTAGATAGTTCTCCAATGTGGCTTCATTGCACCTTGTCTGCAACATCAGGAGGTTGGATTAGAATGACCTCAAACCTCTTCCAGCTCTGACAGTCAAGGATTGGAAAAGTGGTCCCCAGGGAGAATAAAAGTCGTGTCCATAGTCCGTGAGGTATTGTGATCTGGGTCAATGACACATCCGTGGTTTCCACCCATTAATCCACTAATCAGTTCCTCACTTTTTCATGGCAAACATGTATCAAGCATCTGTGTGCGTGTGTCAGCATCTCCTCTGTGTATGTGTCAGGCACCAGGGAACATCCAGGCTACTCAAGGAGACAGATTGTGCGTGACACTGGTGAACTAATTTGCTGCCCTGTCCTTTAGCAGTGAAAATGGCTGGTGGCCAAAAGAGATACAGATCTCCTTCCATCTGGACAAAATACAAATAAGCTTTTCAGTAGAGACAGCAATAAGCCAAGAAAAGCCAGGACCTCACATAGAACTAAGAATGAGGCAGCTCTCAACTCTGTCACTTGCTGAGTGAGTATGAACATGGCTTTTCATCTCACTAAGCCTGTTTTCCCATCTACTCCATGAAAGTGGTGATAACACTACTTAAAAACAATCATGATACTTCCAAAAATTTGGGAGGCCTCAATGAGATAACCAATGAGAAAATACTTGTTGGACTGTAAGGAAGTTTGAAAATCCTTTTGGTTTATATCCACTCCCCCCCTTTTTTTTTCCTGATCCTTATACAGAAGTACGATTGAGTAAACACAGAAATCCTTATGTGACATTCTTTCTGAATAATTCTAACACTCATCTCCAGCCCCAAATAATGAGATTACTGGATCCATTCTCTCTCCTTAGAGATATCAAAATCCCCCTATCACTTTAGGTCTTCTTTTTATAACCTCCCAGAGACTAAGAGAGGATTAGCTTACATTTATGACCACAAATACCCCCTGCCCATTTGGAGGGCAGACGTTGATAGAGCAAATCCTCAGCAATCAATTTCCCTCCCAACTTTAAGCTCCCAGTGCTCTATCTTCCCTGCCCTTCTGTGTTAACTTAAATAATAATATTTCATGATGCTCATTTAATATCTGCAACAGAGGGAAATAATAGAGCTAGAATTGGCATGGTGGGTCCTAAAGAATTTTAAACCAGAATTTGGAACTGGGGAAGCAGCTTTGAGATTCAGCTCCAGCTACTAATAAACTATGAGAACTTGACTAAGTCATTTAACATCTCTGCCCCTCCATCTTCATCCAGTTTCATAAGATTGCTATAGGACCAGAAAAAAAGATGATATATAAAAGTATTCTTCAGATGCTAAAGCCCTATATAAACACTAGCCGTCTAGATAATTATTAACATTGATAATAAAAATGTGTTGATACTTACTAAACTGTACCTAGCAAAAGCCCCAAAGTGAATTTTTTTTTATTGGTTCCTCATGACAAATTGGGTTTCCCTGTAATGCAGGAGATGCAGAGATGCAGGTTCAATCCCTGGGTCTGGAAGATCCTCTGGAGAAGGAAATGGCAACCAACTCCAGTATTCTTGTTTGGAGAATCCCATGGACAAAGGAGCCTGGCAGGCTACAGTCCATAAGGTTGCAAAGAGACGGACACGAATGTAGCGACTTAGCACATAGTCTATTGCGTGTGCAGTAGCATTATGTCTAAAAGAACAATGTACATAGCTTAAATAGAAGATCATTCATTGCTAAAAGTTGCCAACCATCATTTGAACCTTCAGTGGGTCATAATCTTTTTGCCAAAGTAACATCAAAGATCAATGATCACAGTTCACGATAACAAATATAATAATGAGGAAAAGTTTGATATATTGTGATAAATACCAAAATGTGATACAGAGACATGGAGTAAGCAAATGCTGGTGAGAAAATGGTACCAACAGATATGCTGGATGCAGGGTTGCCACAAACCTTCTGTGTGTAAAAAATGCAGTATCTGAGAAGCTCATCATTAAAAGGAGGTATGCCCATATTCTGACCTGAGACTGATACACACTCATTTATCTGTGCCTCTTTTGTGTACCTTATATAAACTTCTATCCTGAAATCCACAAGATGTCACTGCACTTGTTAGTCACTTGCCAGGCCCGTGCGGTTAGATTTTAAGCTTCTCAAGGGCAGAGACCTGCAATGAGAGTCTTTGACATATAGTAAGTAATTAATGTGATTGGTGTGAATGTGTAATGAATGAGTCAGTGAGGGAGTGGATGGCTGGACAGATGGAGTGTGCCCTGGTTGCTTAGAACACAGGACAAAAGAAGTACCTGCCATCTTTCAAAGTCAGTTTGATGTCAGAGCAGATGCTTGAAATGCTTGACTTCTGTCCCTACACAGGTCCCTAAATCCCTCCACCACCTCTTCCTTATTTTATCTTTTCTTCAGTGTCTCTAGAAATATTCAAGTTCAACCCCAGTCCTGGCCCTCAGGACTGAGGTCCATCAATTGCCCTCTCATATTTAGGCTCATAGGAGCAGGTGCTCTTGGGTCTGGCTGTTCTGGTCACCAGTGATCACCCTCTTTCACCTCATCATACAAAAATCAGGGAAGCTGGAGCTCTCTGGAGGCACTTTCTGCCAATCAGACATTTTCCCCAGGCAGTCTCCTTGTTTTCATCCTATCTGACATAGACTGCAGAGAAATCCCAGCTCAGCCCCTTAAAGCTGAAGGCAGTCTTTTACAAAGGTCAGCAGACTGTGGCCCAAAGCTGGTCTGCTGCTTATATTTGTAAATAAGATTTTATATTGGAACACAGCCCTGCTCATCTGTTTACAGACAGTCCATGCCTGCTTTAACACTGGAGCTGCAGAGCTGGGACAGAGCCCAAGTGACCACTAAGTCTAGTATGTGGACTATCTAACCTTTACAGAAAAAGTTAATCATTCTCCTTCAGAAATTAACTCATATGTATCAGTTAGATGAGGAACTCTGATGGAGTTGGCTTGGCACTGGATTTGGTGATAAGGGGACCACCATGCCTTTATTCACAACCACTCTCAATTCTGCCAGCAGGAAGAGAAAATTGCTTTGTTGGCATGGACTGATTGTTTGACTGAACTCCAATTCTAAGCTCTAAAAAGGAAAGAAGGAAAGGAAGGAGGAAGGGACGGAGGGAGGGAATAGGAAGAGAAGGAAGCAATAGACAATTCTGGCACTAAAAGGTCCAGCCAGGGCTTATAAGAACAGCCCTTTAAAATGGAAAGAATATGGACAAACTAATCCCAGAGATGGCGGAGCCTGGTGGGCTGCCATCTATGGGGTCGCACAGAGTCGGACACGACTGAAGCGACTTAGCAGCAGCAGCAGCAACCTCTGTTCTCTACACAGGTAATACTTGCTACCTGAATAACTGTACACAAGGCCTTCATCTCAGCTCAGTTTCTTCATCTGTAAAATGGTGAGAATATCTGTCTATACACAGTATCTGAAATAAAAGTATGTGAAGCAGAGGAGAGAATGAGGGCTTGCTTTGGAATCTGGGCACAGGCCTTAGGTCTTCCTAAGGTTCTTTCCCTGGGCACCCAAACTCCCTCTGTGGCCCACACTTGCAAGGAATTTTCCCTATAGGCACTTTCTACTTTTTGGCATTTTGATGTCAGAATGACACCAGTCACTGCAAATGAGGTGCCAGGATGTCTTGTCACCAGCCCTGAAAATGTGTGGATTCAAAGTGGCAGAGAGTAAATCACTGACATGGCAGCATCAGTCACAGCTGGAGCGTGTCCCAGCCTGGAAACCTGATTGAACCGAATGCCATTCACACAAAGGGGAATCTGGGAATCCTGCCAGCATCTTCCCAGAATAATAATTTTTCATTTAAATTCTCCCCCTTTTCCCCTCCTCAAGGAAGACCTCTTTCTCTATCATCATCTTAACTGTCTCACTCTTCCTCCCCTCTCATCCTGATTGTAAAAGCCCCTGGATTCTTCCTGCACCTTCCCAGAGATATCATTTGTAGATGTCTACAAACCAATGGGCATGGTGAGTCTGAAACTAGGCCTGAAGACTCACGGGGTAGGAACACAAGGAGACTTGCCTAAACGGCCAAGGTATCAATGACCCTAGGCTGAAGGAAGACTGGAAAAGGTTTTTATCCAATATGGTTCCAGTGGTTCAGAGACAGGCTGGTCATTCCAGGCCCAGTGATGGAACGGTCCCTAAAGAAGAGTCAAGAATGCTTGATCTTGCCATTGATCAGTACGGATGGGACCCAATGGCATTTCATGGCTTTTATCATTTTACACATGGAACATCGTCTACAAGGATTTGAAAGTGTCCACGTTGGACGTTCACCTTAAACTCTAAAATATCATTTGAGTTGAAAACAAAATGTAATTGGAATACACTGGGCAAGGATGAATTTAACCCATACTTGACTATTAACATATAATGTGATGTAGAATTGTAGAAATTTGCTAATAACCTTAGAGATGTACTTCTTTTCAAGTAAGAAATTAATTTAATTAACTCAGCAAACATATTTCCAATGCCTATTGTGAGTTATAACAATGTAACCATGACATTTGTATAAAGCATTAAAGTTTATAGAGTACTCTATCTCATTGACTCTTACAAAAATTCTCTGACAAAGGACTAACCACCATCCTTATTCTACAGGTTTGGGAACCAGTTCTTTAAGAGCAACGTATTTTGTTCAAGGTCATAGGCTTGAAAGTGACAGAGCTGTGAAAGGAATCTATGTCTTTACACCCGAAATACCTGAATTCATGCCTATTTTCTCCCAGCTACCTTTACTAATCTCATTAAAATGCATCTTAGTTCTAGACCTTTCAGGCTGTTTTTTCCCACATTCTGATGTTTATTGTTTTCTCAAGTCTAATTTACTTCCACAATAATATTTATCAGGTCAGCCCTTCAGGAGTCTAGCCCCTAAAGTTGCCTCCAGAGATCAACTCTTTAGATTAGGGCTTATCAAATATTTTCTATACAAGGCCAGATAGTAAATGCTTCAGGCTTGGTGGGCCATATGGTCTCTGTCACAAATACTCCACTCCATTGTATCAGAAAGCGGTTGCAGACAAGACATAAACAAGCAGCTGCATTCCAATAAAATTTCACTTCCAGAAACTGGCGATGGACCAGACCTGGTCCAGGAGCCTGAGTTAACTGACCCCTACTTGAGATCTATACTGCTTCCCAGTAATCCCTCAGCTAGTTAAGATCCTATGAGTTAGGATTTTTATTAACTACTGAGCGTCTTAGTCATTTATGGAAAATGCTGAAGTTCTCTAACCTTCGAGTCAAAGACAGCACATGTAAATCAGAGGTAAAAAGCAGCTACACAATAAGGATTCAAAAGATAACGAGCTAAGCAAGTGGTACTGACACACAAACACAACAGTAGCCCCGCTCATCCAGGACGCAGTGTATAAAAAGGACCTCACGGTGTTTTCCTGTGAAACGTAAGTCTTGTACGAGGGTAAGGAAAGGAATGATCATTTTTAAGGGATGGCTGCTTTCGCGCTACATTTGCCAAATAGAGTACTTGTGACAGAGAGGTAATGACCACAAAGTGTAATGTATTTACTATTTGGTCTTTGTTTTTTATTTATAATTTGTGTATTGAGATAGAATTCAAATATCAAATACACCCTTTTAAAGTATATAATTCAATGATTTTTAGTATTTTACAGAACTGTGAAATCATTACCACTATCTAACTTTAGAATATTTGCATCTTTCAAAAAGAACCCCATACCCATTGACAATCACCTTCCCCACCCCCTCAACCAGGTCCTGACAACTCCTGATCTACTTTCTGTCTCTATGGATTTGCCTATTTTAAAAAAAAACTTTCATTTTATGTAGGAGTACAGTTGATTAATGATGTTGTGATAGTTTCAGGGGGACAGCAAAAGGTCTTTTATAGAAAAAGCTAATGTTTTATAGAAAAAGCAAATTTTTATGTTTGGTTATACTTCACATATATTTCATAATTTAAAAAAACATGGTTTTACACCTTGATAGAGGGGGAAACAAAGTATCTTGCCCAAACAGCCAGCCAGTGGTGAAGTTAGAATTCTAACTCCGTCTTGTCTAATTCCCAAGTGCACATTCTTTTGAGTCACCATGGGTTCCACTTAGGAAAGGGCTTAAATTCTTCACCGAGAGAAAAGCAAGCTCTTGTACAATCCCAGCCCTGAGCACAAAATAGACACTAGTGAAAGTGAAAGTGAAAGTGAAAGTCAGTCAGTCAGTTGTGTTTGACTCTTCGAGAGCCCATGGACTATACAGTCCAGGGAATTCTCTAGGCCAGAATACTGGAGTGGGTAGCCTTTCCCTTTCAAGGGGATCTTCCCAACCCAGGGATCGAACCCACGTCTCCTGCATTGCAGGCAGATTCTTTACCAGCTGAGCCACATGGGAAGCCTCAAAATAGTTACTAAAAACAAGCTTATTATAGAGACATCATTGAATTGATGAACATTTTGCTCAACTGCTACTGGCAATGAAAGATAGATTGAGTATCTAAGCTCTCCAGAATCATTTATTCTGAGCTCTTGTCTCTTCTGTTATTGGTCCAACTCAATTAAAAAGGCTTTATGGTCATTTATGAGGGAAAAATACATCACTAACCCACATGTTTAATGAGTCAGCAAAACTGACATCATGGAACAATGAGTCAGTTGAGGGCTAAATCAGAAGGCAAAGCAGCTTCCAGGACAACCAAGACATTTCCCCGGAGCTCATAAACAATAATGATGCTCAGTTCTATGTCTGCAGGTGAGGACTCAGGGAAAATATCAGTGCTCAGTACTTAGCAACATGTGTCTCTATTGCACAGCATCTCTGTCTTTCCTAGAACAAGGAAAACACAGTTTAGAGGGCAGCATATGGTAAACTCTTTTCTAAAGCAGTTATTATTTCTGATGATTTTCCATAACTGTATTTCTTTTTTATGGTGGTGTGGGAAACTTGATCTGAATAATCATCCTTTTTGTAAAGATTACATGTTAGTACCATATCAAATAAAAGCCGTTAAAACCAAACCGTTTGAGGTTTTAATCCACGTCTAGGATGGAGACAAAATTTATCTTTATTTTTATTTAGTTCAGAATATTTGGAAGATTCCATTATTTAATCTTTTATTATCATTTCCCAAATGGTATTCTCTGGATGGTTGGCATCCTGAGAGAAGGCAATAAATGATTCATGGGAAAGAGCTGGAAAGAGAGAAAACAGAGTTTTTCAATGGCTAAATACTTTAAGAAGTTGTATCATCTTTTACGGTATAACAAACTACTCCAATGCTTATCAACTGAAGACCATAGGAACTTATTGCCTCACTGTCTCAGGGGGCCAGGAATCTGGTGTCTGCCTAGCAGGATGCCTCTGGCTCAGTTTCCCATGAAGAAGCCTTGGGATAATCAGTCATAGCTACAATCACCTCGAGGCTCAAATGAGACAGAGAACAAATTTATTTCCAAGTTCACTCGCGTGGCTGTCGGCAGCATCAAAAGGTGTATTTCCAAGTGTGCTTATATAGTTGTTTGTAGGTCTCAGATCTTCACCACATGGGCTTCACCAGAGACTTCCCAAGTGTATTTGACATGGCAGCCAGTGATCCTAAGCAAGAGAGAACCAGAGACAGAATCACGTTTTCTCTTATAACCTAATCTCTAAAGTGACATCTCATCAGCAAGAGCATATTATCATTAAAAGCAAATAAAAATCCAGCTTATACTCAAAGACAGAAGATTCTACAAGGACTGGGACACCAGGGAATGGGAATCATTGATGACCTTTTTAGGAAATGCCCAGCCCAAAAGTTCTGGGTTAATCTTCACTACAACACTTCTCAGAGCTTTTAATATACAAATGTGTTTTTTGGATCATCATTTAAGTAGGGGTCAGGAAACTTTCTCTTAGACAGCCAGATGCTTATGAGTCTGAGGACCTCTGTCCTAATTAAGCTCAGTTGCAAAAAGCAGCCACAGATCATTCATACACAAGATGCTGTGGCTGTGTTCCAATAAAACTTTATTTACAAAAACACTGTATTTCCCAACTCCTGGATTAGAGATTATGACTTTCGCTGATGATAATTAACGATAACAACTTTTTGTTATGGAATCTCTATACCAGAGAACAGAGTGAAATGTTGATACATATGTATCTGTAATATGAGATTTGCAATATGAGAAGGGGATTCCCAGGTGGCTCAGTGGTAAAGAATCCACCTGCCAATGCAGGAGATGCAGATTTGATCCCTGGATTGGGAAGATCCCCTAGAGGAGGAAGTAGCAGCCCACTCCAGTATTCTTGCCTGGGAAATTCCATGGACAGAGAAGCCTGGTAGGCTATAGTCCATGGGGTCTCAAAGAGCTGGACATGCAAACCCCATGGATGGAGGAGCCTGGTGGGCTGCAGTCCATAGGGTCGCTAAGAGTTGGACACGACTGAGCGACTTCACTTTCACGCATTGGAGAAGGAAATGGCAACCCACTCCAGTGTTCTTGCCTGGAGGATCCCAGGGACGGGGGAGCCTGATGGGCTACCATCTATGGGGTCGCACAGAGTCAGACACGACTGGAGCGACTTAGCAGCAGCAGCAGCAGCAGCAGAGCACACAGTATCAGTGTCAGGGGTACGTGTGCATCTATGATTTTGCCAGTAAATGTAAAAATTCAGTAATAAGAAAATACTTTAAGTATACTTGCTAAAATATCACTGTTTTCTTCCTTGTTGAGATTCATAGAACAGTTTAGGGTTTCTCAGGATTCTTGAAAGTTTAGAGTAGTAATTTCATAAGCATAGACTCTGTCTTATGTTTCCACCATGTTTGCCATGCCTAGCACAGGGTCAGAGACTCAAGAAGCACTCAATATTTTTGAATGAATGGGTGGATGGTTGAATAAATTCCAACATTCTATGTTTATATACTCCTTCTTTTTCATTATCTATGTTATACAGATGTCCACTTTCCAATGAATCAAATGTCCTGACCTATAGCTGACCTCCTTCTTACAAAATCTCCCTTCTTGGGAATTCCCTGGCAGGCCAGTGGTTAGGACTCTGTGCTTCCAATGCTGGGGGCTCAGGATCCATCCCTGGTAGAGGAACTAAGACCCTGCAAGCCATGTGGTGCAGACATTAAGTAGACACTTCAAAAATCTCCCTTCTTTTCTGGCCTCAGTCTGCACCTGAGCCTGTAGATCATAAACATCATAATGATAGCCCTGACGGATTCTGCATAGATGGGTGTGCCAATTCTTGTCCTTAGCTTTGCTACCTGAAGACTTGAGAAGCGCAGGGTGGCAGGAAGGAAGGAAGAGAAGGCAGAGAGGTGAGAAAAGACCAAAATAACCAAGGACCAAAAGAACACCAACACATCTCACAAGCTTCAAGATGTCATGACTGAAGTGGGTACTTCTATACACAGTATGTTTTCCAATCCTTTCTATGCAACTTTGAAATGAGTATTACTGACTCTGTTTCACAAATAAAGAGTCTTAGAGATGTTTCATGATTTTCCCAAAGTGATACAGCTAATTGGGGGCAGAGACGAAAGAGAAATCTGGTCTATACTGACCCTAAATCTCATTTCTTAAGCCACACATCCCTGTTTATCTGGGAAAGTCTTAGTATCCACCCTTTGTCCCAGAACAATTATTAAAGTCATTTTTTTGTACTCTCAAAACTGTTCCATTTTAGAAAGCATGTGATCTAATCATCTGCCTCTAACTTTCCATCTGCCTGGAGCAAGCTCTGGCCTCTGCCATGGATAAAAATTCAATCAGAAGCCCCCTGACTAGGATTTCATCCCAGAGTCAGGGGCATCCCAATGAGGAGACCACCAGTGGCCCCATACAGTCTGTGGAGTGCTTGCCATGCCATTGGCTATTATGTCATGGGAAGCAGGGAACATATAACATGAATGCCACTGAAAATGCACATGTCCAAGGGCATGTAGACAGAGACAGATACACACTTGTGCATTTTTAGGCCAACTTCCAAAAGTATTTTTCTTTGATTTGCTTCACAGAACGAATTTTGAATGCAGTCATTTCTCACTTGGATTTTTGTAGAGTAAAAGTTTCTGCCTTTCTCCTTCAGAGTCATCACTGTCTCTGTGGTGGGTTAATTTTGTTTGCTTGGACGTTCACATAACAATTCCTAATTTGGACTTGCGCTTAGGAACTTCTCCTTTTTCTGGTATTGAACAATACCAAGAAGACAGCACTTAATATTCAGTCTTTCAGTCTTAGTGCATGGTTAGTGATTCTTTTGTGATATGGATCCTTTTCTATCTACAATGGATGGTTAGTTGGTTTGTGATCTTCCTCTCTTCTCTAACCAGGATGCCCTGTGTCCTTATGGTGCATCACAGTTTGCTCAGAGTGTCACAAAAATTTTTTTATTTGATTCTCACATCGATCCTGTGAGGCTGTTCAATTGATCCACATTCTAGTGGTGAGAAAACTGAGATTCAGAAAGGTTAAACAACTCATCTAAAGTCTCACAGCAAGTAAAAACTGACAAAGTTGAGACAACTTGAATAAAGGGATCAGATATGATTCATCTCTACATCATTCAGAATGCCTTGCTTTCAGCAGGCACATAAGATATTTATGTTTAACGACAGGTTGAATTAATGAACAAGTGTATAGGATTTAACCTTCCTAATCAACCATGGTCTCTGTCATAACTAGGACAAGATTTGAGATCATATCCTTTGAGAAATAGAGGAAGGATGTGTTTATATCAGGGGGAAATGTCTTAGGGTAAAGAAAAAGTTGGGAAGAATTGAGAGCTGCCATGTGGAAGAATGACTAGGTTTGGGCTCTATGCCAATGGAGATACAACAGAGATTGTTGTTTGAAGGTCATAAAGACTTCAGTTTGGTATAGGGATATAAGATCATAGAATTGTCTAGAGTTCAGGAGACTTGTGAGGAAATGAGGTTTCCATCTCAGGGGATGTTACAGCATGAGTTTGACACATCTGTGCTAGAGTAAGGGTAAAGCAGCTCATTGCATATGGCAATTGAAGTGGCTGAACATTATTTCAACCTCCTTTGACTGTAGGAGTCTGAAACTCCCTGTTAGATGCATTTAATATCTGTATTTCTTTTGTCTCCCCAACATGCCTATCGAGTATTTGAGTTGACATGCTGCTTAGCATTCTGTAGTACTGACACAAGTGTCCATGAACTCTACATCTTTGTTCTGTCTCCCAGCAACCATTCTTGTTTTGATGTCAAAGCATCTGAGCCTTAACTACCCATATAGTAACAACAGGTGTGAGCCATTTAAAGATGGCTCATCATAGCACCCAAAAAAAAAGTGATGTTGATGTCACTGGGACAGACTGCTCAGAGACAACTCATTACAAGAGGGCTTGGCCCCTTCATTAGGTCCCAGGTCAATGGATCAAAGAAGGAATCTCAACTAACTCCCATTATATCTTTGCTCAGGTTAATCTGAAAATGTAAATCATCTCAATGACTACTGAAGATCACTGGCAAATGAGCAGTGGGAGAAGACGGGTTTATAGGTTTTTAGCTCTCATTGGATGGGCTTCCCTGGTGGCTCAGTGGTAAGGAATCTGCCTGCCAATGCAGGAGATGAGGGTTCAATCCCTGGGTCAGGAAGACCCCTTGGAGAAGGAAATGGCAACCCACTCCAGTATTCTTGCCTGGGACATCCCATGGATAGAGTAGCCTGGTGGGCTACAGTCCATAGGGTGGCAAAAGAGTCAAACATGACTTAGCGACTAAACAGCAATAACCACTCTCATTGGATAAAAGGTAAGAAACAGACAAAGCTGAGTAAACCTTATAGGGAAATAAGGGGTTAAAAAATGTCTTAATTTTATAGATGTTGAGGGAATTGAGGCATGATGGTAACTAGTCCAAAGGAACATAGGGGGAACACTGGAAATTTGGCCCTGGATTCCTACACTCTTCAGCCTCCCAATCCTCTAAGTAAAAGTGGAAAATGCAAGCATGTATCTGATTCAAAACCCAGGAACTGCATTGCTGATGGTAGTGGAGAACATCCCCAAACAGAGAGCTTGGAAGGATATTGAAATGTCCTAATATCAGATACACCTGAGTCACTCTGCTTTCCTAAATCGAATTTCTTTTCTCTATAAAGGCAGTGAGTCATTCGACTCACTTTCATGACAAGCATAGAGAAGCAGCAGTAAATTCGACTGCTATGTCTATACCACAGGTTCCCTTGAGGGCGCCTCACAACCCCACTGACCCTCAGTTTGCTCTTTAGATGCTCTCCATACACTGAATCTCATTCTAAACCCTTTGCATGTATGATCTCAATAAAACCTTACACCTTAAACCCTTTGCACATATGATCTCAAAAAAACCTTACACCTAAGCTCTAAGATCTTCCTGCAAAGATCCCTGTCTTACACACATGGAAACATACACCCCAAATTTAGGTAGTGTGCTGAAAATTATACCACCTACCTCATAGTGTGGATCTTAAATCAGATAATTCAAGTAAAGTCCCAAACACAGATATTCAATAAATATTACCTTCTCCCACTAAGATTTCTTCTTTCTCCACCACCACCATAATCAAGCCCATATCTCTACTACAATATTTCTCAGTTTCTGTAAGGTGAAAGTTATATGAAAAGATACACCCCCCTTTTATCCTTAGGGAGGGAACAAGTTAATTGCACACAATGAAAAATACAGCGTGAGAGATGATCTCAAAATGTTGTCGTCTGCAGATTTCTTTAGAGCGGTCAAGACCTGTGGTTTACCCAGCCTCCCCCTATTGGTCGCCAAAAAGCATCAACAGAGATAACCACAACATCCTGCAGAGTCCTGCTAACAGTCGTTTCTCAAAGTCATCAACTCACAAGGAATGCCCTTCAATTAGAAGTTACAAGGTTACCATTAACATATACTGGAAACTTATGCAAGTTATGTAAGTTGGTGGTATACTAGGTCATCTTTGGCATTATCTATGTAATCCTTATGATAGTTTGAGCCAGTTAGTCTTGTCCTGATGGGAACATAGAAGCTTAGAAAGTCCAAGTTTACTGTGCTGGAGGCAGATCCAGAATTGGAACCAAAATTTGTTTCCAAAACCACAAGCTTGCCTCAAAAATAAATATTAAACATTGCTGCTAATTTATGTTTAAAAATATTATTCTGTATGATTATCTTATGGTATATTATGAGTCTATTCAACAGAATGAAGTAAATTGATGCTAATAAATAACGCAGATAAATTAAGTGAAAAAATGGAGAGAAGCCATAGTAAGTGATTTTAAAATAATATTATACCCATATTTATACATGTATATACGTTGTAATTTTCTTGAAATTTGTGCATTAAATTGTTACACTTCTAAGAAGTGGCACATAGGTATTCAGGGTAGATGAGAAGGGACTTACTTTTCACCATATACATGCCCCTGCAGGCTGGACATGCTTGTAAATGAAGATGTATTATTGTACAATACAAGTAAAATTTTCTTTAAAATTGATTAAAATCAATTTCATTTAGCTAAATAACATAAATATTTGACTTAATCATGGTGATGACTACCAATATAGGAAAATGTGCCAGATCAGATCAGTCAGGAGCCTATGAAGGTGTAAGGGAATGGAAATGAGATTTACTGAACCATCACAAAAAGAAAGTGAAAGTGAAAGTCTCTCAGTCATGTCCGACTCTTTGTGACCCCATGGACTATAGAGTCCATGAAATTCTCCACGCCAGAATACTGGAGTAGCCTTTTCCTTCTCCAGGGGATCTTCCCAACCCAGGGATCGAGCCCAGGTCTCCCACATTGCAGGCAGATTCTTTACCAGCTGAGCCACAAGGGAAGCCCAAGAATATTGGAGCGGGTAACCTGTTCCTTCTTCAGCAGATCTTCCCAACTCAGGAATGAAGTTGGGGTCTCTTGCATTGCAGGTGGATTCCTTACCAACTGAGCAATGAGAAAGCCCATCACAAAACCCACACAGTATCATACAGCTTCCTGCACCCAGAGAGGTGGGCACAATGATATGGATTTTATAGATGAGGTCACCAAAGTTCTGAAAGGTTAAGCTATATGCCCAAGGACACAGTTTGTTGGAACTTCAAGCGTGACCTTTAGCCCTGAGTCTGTTACATCCTCAAATACAAGTGCTTCCCACCACACCACGGTGATAATTCTAGAAGCAACACTTTGAGAATTTTTTTTTTCACTCTTGGAAATGCTATGGGAAGAAGCTCTTTGTGAAGCTCTTTAGAGGCAGAAAATAAATGAAACATAGATGTACATAAAAGGTATATTTATTAATAGCAATAAAATATTTAAATTGTTTTAGGGGGCAGTGAGGTGCTTGAGAGTCATCACAATTATTCATTTTAGGGAAAGATTCATTCCCTTGTGCTTCTGGGCAGGGAGCCCATATGAATAAGGTCATAAATGCCCTGGCTACTCTGAGGTCATCATGAAAATAAAATAGATCTTGATGATAAAAGAACTAGGTAGTCATCAATTCCATCTCCTTTGCCAACTAAAAAAAAGACAATATTTATAGAACAGTCATCATTTGTATTTAATTTAGACTCATTTCTTTGGAAGCAGATAAGCAAATACATTATCTACTAATATGATGTTAACTCCTATGGGTCTGAATGAATATTAAAGAGTTGAAACTCCCCATAACTATCCTTTTATGGTTGAGAAAAAGACTCTTCTATGAAGTACAGTTTATCCTTTTGTGTATAGCCAAGGAAGCTGAATGGTGGAACAGGTAGAGCATGGGTTAGAGAGAAGTGAGTTAAAATTCTGGTTCTGCCACTTACAACCAGTGTGCCCTTATGCCTAAGCAAAACCACAGAGATCTGGGTTGAGTCCCAGGATTTCTGTGAATGTTGGCTGGGACTAGGTTTAAGGTTACTTTCATCACTAAACAAGTAAACAAGCTTTGTAGATGGCACACAAGACATGGATACAGATGAATGGACACAATACCTTGTACTTCTCTTGCTGTTCTTATAAGTGGAACTGAAGTTGAGTGGAACTGAGAGGTGAGGGTGAGAAAACCATGATGTCGAGGAGTAAGAAAAGGGAGAGCTTGCTACTGTTTATATCACTAAATTGGAGGAGGGGCAGACCAACACTTAAGGCTTGGTCTTCTGGAGTATTCACATACTTCCAGTTTTTACTTCTGTCTCTGCTTATTGGGATTCCAGCCAGCTGCCTAGGACCTACAGTATCCAGGGCGAGTTATTTAAGCTCTTTGAGCCTTAGTTTCTCCACTTGGAATATAAGAATAATATTACAGCATCTCCTTCATTGGCTCTGTATGAAACTTAAGATAAATGAGATCACTATGTAAGACAACCTTGCACCAAATAAGTGCTAAAAAATACCAGTTTCCTTTCCACTCTGCTTTTATCCCAATCATGGACATCTAGGCTCATTCTTACACTCTCACCTTTCAAGGCTCTTACATCTATAGGAACAACTGTGCCTTCAATTTCATCACCTTGGAGGAAGGGAAATTCATTCACCCCTGAATGTTTCTCACTTCCATCTAGACATGCAAGAGCCCCCCACCTAGATTTTGTGCAATACCTCAAGACTTTCATATCCCTATAGTACTTCCTCAACCACAAGCAGCACTCTCAAATGGAATCCTCTTTTGATCTTAGAACGGAAGTAAAACAACTCATCACAACCATTTTACAAAGCCCAAAATTGAGACATAAAAGACAAGAACAGACTTAGCTCTGTCTAAAGGACTCTTGAACAGTTCACCTGAGCTCCTTACATAGTTTGCCTAACCCCTCCACTTATGGAATGGAAATCCAGGCAACCATCTGGGATGAATTATTTTATGCTGGACTGCCTTCTTAAGTTTTGTCACTTGTACTTTATAATAAAATAATGTATGAACTCCTTTAATTAATAGCAAACTTAAAAGAGACAGAGAAAATGGGAGAATCTGATAGGAAGAACCAAAATCATATTCTACATTTTATACATGAGAAGTCTTTTTTTAATTATCATTTAAAAAAATGTTTTATTGCAGTTAAGTTGATTTATAATGTATTAGTTTCAGGTGTACAGCAAAGTGAATCAGTTACGTATATACATATATCCATTCTTTTTTGGGCTTCCTAGGTGGCATTAATAGTAAAGAACCTGCCTGCCAACGCAGGAGATGCAAGGATGCGAGTTTGATTCCTGGGTTGGGAAGATTCCCTGGAGAAGGAAATGGCAACCCACTCCAGTATTCTTGCCTGGAGAATCCCATGGACAGAGGACCCTGGTGGGCTATACTCCATAGGGTTGCAAAGAGTTGGACACAACTGAATGACTTAGTATGCATTCTTTTTAAGATTATCTTCCCAAATAGGCTAATACAGACTATTGAGTAGAGTACCCCATGCTACACAGTAGGTCCTTATTAGTTATTTACTTTATATATAATAATATGTCACACGAGAAGCCTTGGTCTCAGGGAGATAGTGTCACAGTTCTTACTTGGCGGTTCAAGATTAGAACATAGAGCCTAGCATTCCTTCCACCGGAATACGCTTCCCTGGGAAGCTCACTGAGCAGTTCCGGCAGCAGGCACTCACTGCCTCATGTGGTCTCCCTGACTCTGAGAACTCTTCCTTACAATAAGTTAAACTGCTCCTGTGTCAGTGGACGCTTCGAAGTGTGAATTAACTTTGAAGTTACATGTAAACCTCTGAAAATAGAACTACTTTGCCTAAAAGTACTCAGTTATCTACCTGATATGGTAGAAAGCAAGATCATGGAAACTATTTGAGGATGTTGCCTGCTAAAACCTGCTTTTCTGATCATTAGGGGTATTAGGATCACTACCTGATTGGACCTGAGACTGGACTCATGATTTCCAATCCAGGACATGTGACTATCAGCAAAACCTCACTAAACATTTATCCTGTCCCGTGTGCAGAATTAGGACTAGGGGGTAAGACTTTAGATTAGACAGAACCGACTTAAGAGACCATTTAATTTATTGTCCAAAATGACATATTTTAGAGAAAAATAAGAGTCAGAACAATGGCTATGTATAAATCGGGATTATCCAGATATATTCAGGTCATAGAGCCTCTGTCCTTGCAGCGTGTTCTTCCTAGTTGAGGAAGGCAGGGAACAAAATCGTAAAAAGTAAAGGCCTGTGATATGTCTTAGGGTCTACCAGGTGATGTGATAGGATGTGGCTGAAGGAAGGAGGGTGCTTTAGAAGAGATAATCCCTTTGGCGGAGGTCTTCTCCCATTACAGAAGTGATCTTTGAGTAGAGATCTTAAGATTAAGAGGGAAGTAGACATAGATGAAGGAGTGTAGAGAAAGCAACAGCTAATACAAAGATCTTCCAGTGGGAAAGCACTTTGCTGAAGGTACAGAGAGGTGATTATTATAGAAAGTGTAGATGGGGCAGCAGACAAGAGCCAGAATCTAGAGAGGTACACACCATAGGAAAGAATTCTCCAGGGTGTTTTAGAAGTTTCACAATTTTCAATTCAAATATTCATAGTATATCAGGTTGGCCAAAGAGTTTATTTGGGTTTTTCCATAAAGTGTAACAGAAAAACCCAAACAAACTCTTTGGCCAACACAATAAACACTATTAAAAAAAAACTATCAGAGGAAGCACACTCAAACATGTTCGTTACATTTTAAGACCTCAGAGACCCTCTAATGTGATCTCTTAGGCTAAGTTAACTAGTTTTTGTGTAAAACTTAGAGATTCTTATCCCATTTCTGCACATACAGCTAAACTTCATGGAATTATATCATTATTTAGAAAGATTTTTCTTTCTAACTTGGAATTCCTTTTTCTTGGAAGCCCTGTACACATCTGCTCGCAGAAAAATGGCACAAATGAGCACACACACACACTGTGTTCGATTAACAGTTCAGCAGGGCTCTGTGTACTCAGAGCAGACTTTCAACACGGTATGGTGTAGGTGGCCCAGTCAAAAGTTACACAAAACACCAGAGCATCACCTTTTTTTAATTTTAGTGCTTATAGGTGTTGGATCCTCTGACATTTGTGTTTATAATAAGCAATACGGGCAGTAGGTAGATACGGTTAGTGATTCAACTTGAGTAGAAAAGACTCAATGCTCTTCACAGCTGCTTAGTCAATTTAACCAGAGAATGTACAGCATTTTGGTTCTCACTACTTTTACATCTCTGTTCACATGTGAGTGGAGGCTTACCTGAGACTGCAAAACTCAAACAAGAAACAAAAACCAAAAGTAAACGGAGTGCTGATGCCAGTATGAAATAAATTATCACTTCAGATTGGCAAATTTGCTTATTTATTTCATCAAAACTGCCTCATGATTTTTTCATTTATTGATAGTAAAATAAACATAAACAAGTAGAACTGAAATAACGGCATGCCAATTGCTTTAATGGTAGTTTAAAAGTTAGATTTCACCATAACATTTCCTTTGAGAAAAGGATTCGTTACTTAAAGAATTTGAAAACAAGGGAGCTTCACTTCCTTTTCCCTTGTCACTTATTTGGGGGAATTCTAATCTTGGTTAACCTCAGTTGGCTCATCAACCAGGTAGGGTTAATAATAGCCCAGTGACAAGGAATTGAACCAAACACATGTTGACATTCCCGTTTAAAAATCAACAATGCTAAGTTCATACAGTGCTAAGAAGCGAACCTTCTAGGACCTCGTATGCGGTAGTTGACTTCCAATGATCAAAACCATGTCATCGTGTGAGGCCCACATAAATACAACATAGGCAAGCCAGAGTCCTTTCAAAAAAATGCGACTGCCAACATCGAGAGACAAGTAAGTGCTGTGATTCTGAGCTTCATTGAAAGAGTCACATTCAATCCACTGCTTCCTTGAAAACTGACTTTATTACCACGGCTCCAAGTTCTACGGGAGAAAAAACCCACAAAGTATGCACAAACCAGATGAACAGTCTGTGCTGATGACAGAAAAAAAATAGAAGGGCATTGAGGTGCAGGGCAAGCCTGACAAAATGCCTTCTGTGCACCTCTTGGAAACATGGGTACCAACTATGTGCTGGAATCCACATCTTTGATTGGCGGCCTCCAGAGAGGTGGGAGGGCGGCCAGTCTCCTGCAGGCCAAGAGATGGAATAGGAGTTGGTTTGGATTCAGAAGTCACCAAGGAACAGGGCAATTTTGTGATACAGCTTCTGGGGTAGGTGAGTAATACACAGGGTAGAGGAAGAGAATTATTACTTTCTCTGATGTTTACCCTGACTGGAGACCGGAAAGGATACCAGACATCTTTTCCACTTGCCTGGAAGAGATTAGGAATTCATAGAATTGGGAGTTCTGGGAAATCTTTTTCCCAGATTTCAACATTGATCATAAGATTTCAAACACCTCACCCAAACTCTCCATGCCTCGGTTTCTTCCTTTTGTAACAAAGGGAATTAAAATGTCAACAATGTGATACTTGGTAATGGTGAAAGTGTTAGTTGCTCAGTCGTGTTTGACTTTTTGAGACCCCCACGGACTGTGTAGCCCATCAGGCTCCTCTGTCCATGGGATTCTCCAGGCAAGAATACTGGAGTGGGATGCCATTCCCTTGGCCAGGGGATCTTTCTGACCCAGGGACTGAACCATGGTCTCTTTCATTACAGGCAGATCCTTTACCATCTGAGCCACCAAAGTATACATGAAAAATTGAAATCCACAATTTGTAGATACTTGGCAAGTGTTACAACATATCTGAAGCTGAAAGGAGAAAAATGAAGTTTGAGGGGAATCTGAATTATGATATACCCAAGTGAGTTCTTCTCAGACTTTCTGCTTTCATGAATGAGCAAAAAGTTTTGCTTGCTTGCTTTTTTAACTAAGAGACTAAGTTTTCCAGGATTTTTTCACTTAAAATACTCAGAACTATTTTTACTATTTGGCATCATTTTACAAAACAAGAATCACTTTAATAAAAAAAAAAAGCCATAATCTCAGAATCAAAGATATATTTCCCAAGTTGGTTAAATAGCATAAATATATGAAAACACAGAAAAATTCCAATATGCATTGATAGATGATAGTATTAAAAAGATGATATTATTAAAAATAATATGGAATTTTCTGCTGCTTATTTAAAACTTGGACATCTATATTCAACATGCTCACATAAAGTTGAACTAGAATATGCAACTTGACCTGGAACACTGTTGTTAGAAATCTATTTTCATGTCATGAGAATGAGAACAATACCCATTGTGCTATTCCTTCAATACTTAGAATTCTTTCTAAAACCTTAGCTCAGTTTCAAACCCATGACATGAGTCTTGGTCATGAGTAACCTTGTCCCCAGCTCACATCCCTATGATTCAAAGCTGAGGCTTTATAAAATTAGAAATTAAGCCCTTATGAGATATAATTACAAATCCAATGCTTCACAATGAGAGGATGAATCCATAAAGAGATTAAGCAAATCATTCAAACTAGCACTGTTCCTAAGTGGTATCTGATTCAAAACCAGTGATTTCTGGATTCCTAATTAATATAATCAGTAATATCGAATAATAGCTAACAGTTTGATTATTTACTATGTACAAGTCTTCATGTGAAACATTCGACAGTCATTACATTAGCAAAGGATTTCCCGGGGGGTGCAGTGTAGGGAAGATCCCCTGTAGTAGGGAATGGCAATCCACTCCGGTATTCTTGACTAGTTATAATTCCACGGAAAGAGGAGCCTAGTGGGCTATAGTCCATGGGATTGCAGAGTTGGACATGACTGAGTGCACACACACACATACATATTACCAGATCCTCACAGTGACCTATGAGTTCCATCATTATTCCCAGTTTACAAGAGAAAAAATAGAAGTGCAGTGGCGACATCCCATGTCCAGAGCCCAGCAAAGGCTGCCTGGCAGGACAGCAATTCAAACCAAGCAACCTGACTCCAGCCCTGCTCACTTTACCTCTGATATGTGTCTCTGCATTTCAAATGTGTAATTTCAATGATGATGGTGACTTCAGTTTCTGGGGAGGTAGTTATAGGCCATTGCTTCTACTAAAATGGCTAGAAAAAATCAAACGATAAATTACGCTCCCCCCACACACACAAAATCATAATTTCAGTTACACACAAAATCATAATTTCAGTTACATTGGCAAGCTGGGAAACATAGAGGCCTGGATGAGCGAGAACTGTAAAGAGTCTTTCTTAGGGCAGCTGAGCTGCTACCATTTTCTTCCCTTGAGAGTGTTGGCCAATCCTGAACACAGACTGAGGACTGGACTTGGCCTGAGCCAACAGCCCCCAGCAAGGGAAAGAGGCAGCTGTGGGGGCTTGACAGCGACAGGGACAGGTGAAGCATATTGGAACCTGGAAGAGCCCTAGAAACTAGAGCCAAGTGCGAGGGAGGCACGGGGGCTGAGAGTGGCCTGAGAAGGCAGCATGAAATTTCCTTTTTCCTCCCAGAGCATTTGCCGTCTTCTAATGTTGTCTGAAGCATGAGGTTAAAGAGATAAACTTTTGAGGGATAGAAGTAATTCCTCCAAAAGAAAGTGGTGACAAAATGGAGTAATTTTTTTTTTTTTAATAACTCAGTTAATCCAGGAAAAAAGAGGGAGAAAAAAAGGGCAAAGAAATAGGGCATGGGGCAAGTAGAAAACAAAGAGTAAGGTGTAAACATAAGCCAAAATGGGCTTCCCAGGAGGCACAGTGGGAAAGAACCTGCCTGCTAATGCAGGAGATGCAAGGGACACAGGTTCAATCCCTGGGTCAGGAAGTTACCCTGGAAGACGAAACGGCAACCCACTCCAGTATCCTTGCCTAGAAAATTTCACGGACAGAAGAGCCTCATGGACCTCTGCCCGTGGGGTCGCAAAGAGTTGGACATGACAGAGCAACTGAGCGCACACACACACAAACATAAGCCCAATTTTATTAACAATTAGTATTCAATATAAATTGGTGATTCATTCTATCAATAATTCGATCACAAAACTGTCAGCCTAAATTTAAGACAACAACAACAACAAAAAATCCAGTGATATGTTGTTTATGAAACACACTTAAAATTAAAAGGAAGTTAGAAGTTGTTAGTCAAAAGACAGGAAAAGCTATACTACAAAAAAGAAAGAAAGCTAATGTGGTCACAATCATTTCAGACAAAAGCAGAATTTATTTTAAAGTAAGAATCATCATTAGAGTTTGTTTTTTTTTTTAAGAAAGATTTCATTTTTTATTTTTTTTAATTTTATTTTATTTTTAAACTTCAAGATTTTATAGTGATCAAGGTTCAGTTCAACAAGAAGATATAACAATCCCAAGTTTGTTTACACCAAACAAAAGAGCTGCAAAATATACAAAGATCATGGCACCGGACAGGAACCAGAGTGGAAAAGAGGTAGTAACACTGTGATAATATTTGCAGAAATAGGCCTGTCTGGCCCCGCGGCCCATGTTACTCTTACAATGCCAATACTGTACCTACTTCTCACCTCCAGCCTCTCAGGAGCTGTTATTATTGGCAAAGTCAGTGACAGCCGCGTTCACCTGAGGCATCGCGTAGTTCACTTTATGACTCTATGAAATATGAAACTGGAGAGACGGACAGAAGTCGCCCCAAGGAAAAGCACGTGCACTCTAACTTCTTCAGGTTTTAATCTCTTTTACTGGGCTTCCCTAGTGGCTCAGATGGTAAAGAATCTGCCTGCAATGCAGAAGACCTAGGTTCGATCCCTGGGTTGGGAAGATCCCCTGGAGAAGAACATGGCAACCCACCCCAGTATTCTTGCCTGGAGAATTCCAAGGACAGAGGAGTCTGGTGGGCTACGGGATCGCAAAGAGTCAGACACGACTGAGCTGACTGGGATCCGTAGGACCTGACTTAGAATTCTTTGCAGTTGACGTGATAACCAATAAGGGCCCGTGTTTACTTTGCAGAGGGGTAAGTCTCATGTGAGCCTAACGTTTGGCACAGTTTGATTAGCACGTGCACAAATATCACACCTTCCATCCTTGGGCAAGGAGCTGATTAACAATCATGAATGAAAAAGGCCAAAGGACCATAACTGTTTATGGTTTTGTGCAGACCGTTTTTGTTCCCTCTGAACTTTGCCCTTTTAAAAGGTTCTTAATTGCACCTCGAGATTTGCTATCTCCCTTCAATTTGACTGTAATTTAAGACATAGGCGGTGTCAAGGACAGTCCTCGGCAAAATTACAAGGAAGGTGCTCTTGCACCAGTCATGGAGTGGAGGGAAGCGTCTTGCCCTTTTGGAGGCCTCTCCTTACCCACACTCCTTCCCAGATGATTACAGGTCTCATAGTCTCTGTCCCTACACTCATCAAAACCAGCCTCCAGTTGTTTTGCTGCTATTGTTTACTCATGCCCAATTCTTTGTGACCTCCTAGACTGTAGCCCACCAGGCTCCTCTGTCCATGGGATTTCCCAGGCAAGAATACTGGATAGGTTACCATTTCTTCCTCCAGGGGATCTTCTTGACCCAGGGATTGAACCCACGTCTCCTGCATTACAGACGGATTCTTTACCTCCGAGCCACATGGGAAGCCCCTGCCAGTCTTTAGTTCTATTTCTCTTCAGGTGTTATGACTCAAGAAAGTTTAGAAAGTATGCCCCTAAGGGTAGTTGCTTCCTGCTAAATGGGAAACCTCAACTAAAAAATGAAGCTTGACTAAAACAGGTTTCAATAAAGTATGTCCTTGAAGCGGACACTCTACTGAAAGGTAGTGAAATGGATTCCAATCACAGAGCCAGGTCTTTGCAGAGCCTCCCTGCACCTGCAGGGAGGTCTGAGTCAGATCCTTCTTTTCAGAGTCCAGTTACTAACCCAGTCTCCACCGTCATCCCTGGATTGTACATCTTGCTGTTCATTCCTTTGTTTAACTGACATTTATCAGGTACCTCCACTGTGCCAGGCATCAACTTGATTAGTCAGGGAGAACTGAGATGATCCTTTAAAAAATAATAATCCCCATCCCAAGCTTTCCAGGGTCTACATTTATTACTCGATGCCACCTCATAATACCACTATATCCACTCTCCATTTTCCAAAAAGGCTCAGACTGAATTAAGCCCACAGCTGCCTACTGAAATCTTCAACTCAAATCTCTGATTTAAAAAGAGGAGTTTACAATTCTTAGAGATCATTTAACTCATATATCTAATAAGCCAGAGCTTTACATACTTCAGGGCAGGCAAGTTACTCTAAAGCAAAGCTTTTAATAAGCCCTCATGAATAATTACATAAAATAGTAGAAGTCTTTGTACACAGCATCAGTATCTACTATTGTCCCCTGTCAGCCAATTGTTAGTGAAAGGGAAGACACAACTAGTATGTTCCTGAATAAATCAAACTGTTTATTTCTTATGTGTGCCATAGAAATTATCCAAAGTTTTTTCTCCCCAACCGTGAATACCAAGACTGACCATCTTGAGGATTTCATTCAACGATGTGGTCAGTCTCCGTGTGAGTCACGTCTTTTTCTGCAAGTGCTCTGAATGCTTCATTGACTAAGAAAAAGAAGGACATTCTTGTAGAATCTTTCTTTCCCTGCCATTCGAGTCACTGCTGCCTGCTATGTTGTTGGCTGTTTGTGCTTTCTTTGGCTTTTTAGTGCCCAGGTTGAGCGCCTAAAACCTACGAGGCTCAGAAGAAAGTTTATTGAATTGAATCCTGACCTACTTTAGAGATAAGAGGTTTTCACCGTTGCAAGGGGAAGTCCTCTTAAAAACTAGGAAGTCAACTGAATTTTTCTTGGTGCACTAGAGACAAGGCAGAATTAAGTGAGATAATTGTAAATACATGAGAGAATGGATACGCAGGGGCTTTTAAACTCTACATAGATCTACAGACATTGACAGTCATTGTAAATGTGGAATTATGCATAGGACAGGGGTGAACCTAGTCTTCTTAATACTACAAATATTTATTGGGTGTTTAATGTGTAGCAGGTTCTATGCTGAGCCTTGAGGATGTATCAGTGAATCAAAAAAAAAAAAAAAAATACAGTCTCAGGTTTTTGGAGGCTCCTATAATTTAAGGACTTTTTAAGGGATCTTTCCTTTGTTCTCTGATCCTGGACTTTTCTGTGACGTCTGTATTGGGGGTGGGCAAAGGGGAGGGTTTGATATAATGAAGAGATAGGTGACCCTTAATTTTGCCCCATGTGGGAATCCTTGCACTTCTGGATCTCTGCCAGGGTTGTGCCTGGTGGAGTTGTTTACCTTTATGCAGAAACAACATGGAATGTTCCTTTCAGCCTGCTGTGATAGAAGTCAGGCAATAAATGAGGGCAGTCAGGAAAGGTAGGAGGTGCTAGGTAAAGGAGAGGTGGGGAGACAAAACAGAGCTGCTGAGAAGGAAACACTATTAGAGGCAGAGAATCCTTGGATGCTGTGACTGAAAGAGTCCTCAAGAAGTGTCTTATCAAGTCCTTCCATTCACAAGGTTGGCAAACTAAGGTTCAGAGACAGAAAGTAACTCATCTAGACCCACACATCACACTGGCCAAATGCTCCACCTTTTACCTGATTCTTAAACAGTTAAACTTCTTTTTATATACTTGACCATGAATGGAGCTCTAACATCCTGCATGGTGCCATGGTGGTTAAGAACCCGGGTGTTTACCTCCAGATTGATTTCAAATCCCAACTCTGCCTCTTGCTACACTGTAACCTTAGGGTAAATCACTTAACCTATTTGAATCTTAGTTTCTTGATCTCTAAATAGAGAGGATCTTGGTAGCTGACTTTAAGGGGATTAAATTAGTTAAAACATAAAAACCTTAAAAAAAATAAATAAAATAAAAACCTTTAGCTTATAGGAGGTGCTATACAGAAGTCTGTAGTGCTGGGTTGGCCAAAGGTTCATTTGGCTTTCTACGTAAGATGATACAGAAAACCTAAATGAACTTTTTAGCTGACTTAGTGCTAAGTATGTATATTCATAAAAGTTGAGTTATGCCATCCCTGAAATATTGGTTAAATTAAGCAAATCAGCTTAGTAAACAGATTTCTTCCTTGTTTATTACTTGACTGTTCTCTTTTATCTGTTTTAAGTATCAATATGTCAAAGTGACATAAGGAGATGTCACATCCTTAGGAAGTGGCTTACGCTTATATACGCAAATCCTTTCGACAAATAAATGCTCATCCAGGGTGGAGAAAGCATCTTCCAGAACATTTGCATCACCGCTGCTCTCAGGACACTGGCTTCCCTGGTGGCTGAGTGGTAAAGATCTGCCTGCCAAAGCAGGAAACATGGGTTTGGTCTCTGGGTCAGGAAGATCCCCTGGAGAAGGAAATGGCAACCCACTCTAGTATTCTTGCCTGGGAAATCCCACAAACAGAGGAGCCTGGTGGGCTACAGTCCATGGGGTCGCAAAGAATTAGACATGACTGAGCAACTAAACAACAACAGCATCTCAGGACATGACTAACTATCCAAAAAAGTATTTCCCCAAAGAGGTGCTGAATGAATCCAGGCAATGCCCATGAAATTAGGATGAAAGCCGGGGTCTGAGCTCCTCAGAGAGTGATGCAAGGGTTCATGTTACTCACATGCTCACCTCTTCTGGGACAAGCTGAGCTCTACCCAGAAGTGAACGCTTCATTGCAGGATGGAGAGACTCACCAGGCATCTCCAGGCCAAGAAAAACATCTCTTCTCATCTTTGGCCATTCAAATCTAGAACAATGAGTTCTCTTTCCTCCCCCTGCTAGAGGCACAGAATGAGCCCCTCTGCTGGTGAGAAGCAAAGAGGAAGGAAAGGGGAATTATTTCCATCTCTAGACAGCTGTCCTGCTGCTCACCTCCCCAAGCCTCCACAGCCAACTTCTCCTGTACCCCCAGGGCACTCATGGCTGTGAAATGCAGTAACCATGAGACGAAGGGAGTATTCCTGATTGAGAAAAGGTCAAGGGGTAACAATAAGAGCTGACATTTACTGAGAACTGACTGTGCCCAGCACTGTTCTCAGCCATTCACATGCACAGACTTATGTCACTTACACAATAGCCCTTTATGGGGGCCACCACAATTATCCTCATTTTGCAGAAAAGGAAATTGAGACCAGGAAGGCTCACTGGGGAAGGGTGGAGCTAGAATTCAAACCCAGGTCAATGGACCTTCAAGTCAAAAAGATGGTCTGGGGATGGGTCCCAACCCATGACCAGCGTGTGCCGCTGTGTGCTGCTGTGCTTAGTCACTCGGTCGTGTCTGACTCTTTGCGACCCCATGGACTGTGGCCCGCCAGGCTCCTCTGTCCATGGGGATTCTCCAGGCAAGAATACTGGAGTGGGTTGCCATGCCCCCCTCCAGGGGATTCTCCCAACCCACGGATCAAACCCAGGTTTCCTGCATTGCAGGCAGATTCTTTACTATCTGAGGCATCCGGGAAGCCCCAAGTTGTGATGAGATGAGTACAGAAATTCAGAGTGAGCACTAGGCAATGTTATAGCCCTTTGCCAATAGCATGATCAGCAGACTCATCTGAGTGAACAGGGTATAGAACAGTTCTGGTGTGGTCGAACTCACATGACAAAGTACATGTGACGTAGGCTGCATGCTGGTTATGTTCAATAGGACCACAAGTAGATCCATGAACGACTGGAAATTCAAAAACAAGTCCTTCACCAGAGAAGGTTTGATACCTACTGATCTCTGCCCTGAGGCCTCCAAACCTCAATGTTTGCTGTGAAAGTAATAAACCTGTGAGGCAGAAACGAATACATTGAAAGGAGCACCAAATCAGGAACCAGAAGATATTAAACAATGGGCACACTCAATATATAAGTGATATTGCATGTTAAAAGTTAATAAGTGTCATGGGAAAACTGAAAGACTAGAACAAGGTAAGGGAATCAGGAGGCAAGGAAGGGGCCCACACTATTAAATAAGGAGGTCATTAGGACAGTATGTGACCATTTTCCGGAGGCAGATAAGCCCCTTTGTAAATGTTTAACTTTGCCTTGGCTTCTCTCTGCTCCTCTCTCATGTGTCCTGGCTCTTCTATTTTCTTTCTGAATCTGTTAACACAGAATCATTACAGTAATCAAAGCATAATAAGGCAATTCATTCTACGCCAACCAGGAAAGTCCAGTTCATCATAATATATACTTGAATGCTAAATTATGGGTTTAGAATAGATAATATCTAAGATTTCTCCCAACTTTGAAATCCTATGACTTTGATTGAAAGAACTGCTGTATACTGCTCTTAGGGAACTAAACCTTTATATCAAAAGCTCATGTATATGATTCATTAATATATCTATTCATCTGGGCTTACCTGGTGGCTCAAATGGTAAAGGATCTGCCTGCAGTGCAGGAGACCTGGGCTTGATCCCTGGGTTGGGAAGATCCCCTGGAGAGGGGCATGGCAACCCACTCCAGTATTCTTGCCTGGAGAATCCCATGGACAGAAGAGCCTGGCAGGCTACAGTCCATGGGGTTGCAAAGAGTCAGACAGGACTAAATGAGTAACACTTTCACTTGTTTAATATACTCTATTGATCACCTACTATGATTCAGGTATGGCCCTAGGCATTGATGTTACAGGGATGCATGTATAAACTCTACCTTGAGAGTTTCAGAGTTCAGCATGAAGGCTGGATGTATAAACAAACAAAAATGACAATACCGGTCTTAAGTGCTACAGCACATGTCTGCACAGAGTGCTATAAGAAAAGACACGAGAGAGGATGTAATTCTTCTGAGTGACAAGAAAGAGAGTATCACAGTAAGGGTGTGAGGTGGTGACGTGCACTGTAGGCTTTGAAGAAAGATGAGGAGTCAGTCCTCTCGAGGACAGAGGAGGGAAGCCAGATTAGGCCGGGACACAGATCCAGAGGCATTCAATGAGGTGACGTGTTTAGGGAATAGAAGAATGACTTTGTCCAGTTGTAATATGTGTGCCATGATTAGTGAGAGTGAGAATAGGGCAAGCCAGATATCAGAGATGAAGCTAAAACTCTTTGTTTTTATGGATGTTGTCCTAGTGTGTGATTTCATACACATGCATCATCATGATTTACCTTCTTCAGTTTTCTGTGTGTGTCAGTCGCTCAGTCGTGTCCAACTCTTTGCGATCCCATGGACTGCAGCCCACCAGGCTCCCCTACGACCTCATTAATAATAAGATGTGGAGTCCCTGGGTCATAAACTGTAACTTCCATAAGCGAGTCACCACTTGAGTCCCAGTGCCTAGCACAGTGCCTGCACATGTGGGCACTCAAATTTGGTTAAATGTGTGAACAACCCAATACATGAAAGTCAATTAATCATCACTAATATCCTTTTAAGCTCTGTTCACGTTTCCGGAACCTTTAGCTGTTTCCACAGCTTTGCATCAATGATTTGTCTGCATGGAATTGAGAAGACAAAGGAATTGAGCATACATATAAACACACTTACCCATATTTAGATAAATAAGTCTACAAGCTGTCAGAATATTCAACAGTCATTGGTGGGGGCCCGCATAGAAAACAAAGAGGACTGACCTGAGAAAAACTTGACTTTCAAATTATTTTTGTTGATTGAAGACCAGTTGTCAGTTTCTTGTCAATTTTCCTCCTTCTTTGAAAGAGAACTGACTGTACTATTCTGTTATGAGCATACGTTTGGATTTATCTCTTAGTCACCCTTAGAAAAGAGATAGGTTCCAGAGTGAAGTACAATAATCCTCTTCTTGGCGTGAGTTGCTTGTGATGTTTCCAAAAGTATTCATTGTTCATAAAAGCATTCTAGAAGCTCCTCCACACCCCCAAGATGACTTCATTCTTCTATGTGGAAGTTTTTGAAGTTCTTTTATTATAGAAACTTTCTAACGTAAATATATGCAAACGAACCCCTTCCTATCAAGGCCCTCAGTTTCAACAATAATCATGGCTTTGCCAGTATCACCTCTCATCTATGAGTGCCTTTTCTAATTTTGTTTATTTATTTGCTTACTAGATTTGTTTAAAGCAAATCCCAGATGCCATGTCATTTCATGTGTAAATGCTTCGGTATGAATTTCTGAATGATAAGGTCATGTTTTGTTTGTATGGTTTCCCTAACACCATGACAGTAATACATCTAATAAAACTAACAGCAGTCACTTAATTTCATCTTACACAATGTCCATATTCAAATTTCTCTAATTATCTAGAAGATGTCTTTTTACAATTGGATTCAGTGTATCAGAACTACATAAGATCCATGCATTGCATTTTTTTTTTTTGGTTTTAATATGGCAATCTTAGGCTATTTACTTGAAATATTTACTTTTTTTTTCCTTATCTCAAGGCTAAAGGGCTGCAATCCTCAGAGAAGAGTGAATAAAGCTGCCACAGTATAGTCTGCTGCACCAGCACCATTTTTTTCATAAAGATTTTCACTCAGCGCACACTAGTGGCAATCCATAATATGTAAATATGGAATGAAGTCAATATGTCTTCACATTCTTCCCTCTAGGAATACAAATTAAGGAAGACACACTCAGGTGAATACTCAAAAGAGATCACCATGATCCTCCTACTCTAGGTTCACTTTAATTGTCCCTGATATTTATTGCAATAATAATGCTATGTGATATTTTCATAGAGTACTTTAGAGTTTCCATTGTGCTTTCACATCCATTCAATCTAGTACAACCAGGAGTTCACTCTTTATGAAAAATACTTCATCTCATGTGATTCTTCAAATGAGCCTATGAAGGAAGACAGGGCAATTATAATCCTTTTTGACAAATATAAAAGCAAATTCAGGAATATTAAACAACTGAAATCCCACAGTCAGTGGACCTGAACTCTTGATCAAGTGCAAGCAATATCAAGTCCAAAGAACTTTTGACCAAGTTAAGCTATATCATACCATAAAAGCTCTAGACCACTGTCCTTCAAAACACCCTCTGCTGCAGCTGTGTCACTTCAGTCATGTCCGACTCTGTGCAACCCCATGGACTGCAGCCTACCAGGCTTCTCCATCCCTGGGATTCTCCAGGCAAGAACACTGGAGTGGGTTGCCATTTCCTTCTCCAATGCATGAAAGTGGAAAGTGACAGTGAAGTCGCTCAGTCATGTCCAACTCTTAGCGACCCCAAGGACTGCAGCCTACCAGGCTCCTCCATCCATGGGATTTTCCAGGCAAGAGTACTGGAGTGGGGTGCCATTGCCTTCTCCCCAAAACACCCTCTAGCCAGCCACTATCTGGTGAAGCATTTATTCTGTTTAGCACTTCCTCCAATTTGATATCACGCTGGGTACCTGTTGCCTAGGAAGCCACATCCCCACATGCCTATTCCAGGTTTAAAGTACCAGATGCCTTCCCCAAACCCAATAAAATGATTGCACAGACAAAGCAATGGCTTAAGTGTTCAGAAGTATATCCCACTAACATTAAGGGAAAATTTGTACAATTTAGGTTGAAATTTTCATGGTATAAATATTTAATGCTAAGGTATACCCAGTTTCCCCTTCTTTCTATGAACTTGGAAAGATGACACTTTCCCATCAACTCCTTTTTATAGACAGCTGGCCTATGTAATGACTCTAGTTTGTGGTTCTGAGAGAAGTACTGTGTGTCCTTTCCAGACAACCCTAGGTAAAGTTTAATGTAAGATCTTCCAGTATATTTTCCCTCTGACTCAGCAACTGTGGAGGGAGCTTCATATTGAAATTACTTCAGTTCAGTTGCTCAGTCGTGTCAACTCTGCAATACCATGGACTGCAGCACACCAGGCTTCCCTGTCCATCACCAATTCCTGGAGCTTACTCAAACTCATGTCCATCAAGTCAGTGATGCAATCCAACCATCTCATCCTCTGTCATCCCCTTCTCCTCCTGCCTTCAATCTTTCCCAGCATCAGGGTCTTTTCAAATGAGTCAGCTCTTCACATCAGGTGGCCAAAGTATTCATACTGAGATGGCAGCAGCAAAATCAAAACATCATGGGATCACAAAGAATGAAGGACTGCTACTGAAGACAGTCACCATGGATTTGAAGTAGTTGCCTGTGAGCGGGAAATAAGCTTTTGATGAAGCCACTGAAATTTAGGCCTTGTTTGTTA
This sequence comes from Bubalus bubalis, assembly GCF_019923935.1. Classification (NCBI taxonomy): domain Eukaryota; kingdom Metazoa; phylum Chordata; class Mammalia; order Artiodactyla; family Bovidae; genus Bubalus; species Bubalus bubalis. Next base: position 70,062,057 of record NC_059171.1, on the reverse strand, counting down.
TGCAGTCTAACTTAGCCTATCCTTACAGATAGAGGACTCCTTCCTTACAGTAGTCTGTTTCTTACCTACTGAAAAAATTGTCATAAAAAAACGTATAATTCAACAAGGCTACAAGATGTAGAGTGCTCCTGGGGTTGAGTAATACACAACTGGCAAAGAACAAGCAACACTCCTGACAGCAAATCTACTAAGTAACATGCAGGGTGTCTGGAGTCCAGTAGATACGGTGAAGACAAGAAGACATGATTGTTATGAGATATGAGTTTTGATGGGAAAACAGGAGACAGATCACTCAGGGAAATACAGACCAATTAAAGGCCTGGGGCTTTATCCCATGGGCAATAGGAAGCCACTGGAATATTTTAAGTGCATGATAAGATCAGATTTTGGTCTTTTAAAGGCTTGATCTGGCCATTGTAAAATGCGAAGTTTTCAGAACAGTTGGAGAGCTATTGAGGTAGTCCAGGTGAGAACAAAAATGACAGATTAGATTAGGAATAGGGAGAAATAAAATTAGTTGGGAAATGTTTAAGAAAGAGACATAGAATGATCAAATTTCCCAGTTTTCCCAGAACAGACTTTCAGTGTTGAAATTGGGACAATTCTGGGTCAATTTGGATGAATTTTTAACCCTAAACATTCACATATGAGCTTCATGACTGGTTAGGTAGGGGAATTTAGGGACAGAATTGGGTCACCTTGGATAGTTGAATGGATAGTTTATTGAGACAGAAAACAATGAATAAAACACAGATATGAGAGATAATAAATTGAGTTTAAGATAAGAGACCAAATGAAGATGCCAAATAAGAAATTGAAGAAAGAGTATATATATATTAATCAAATTAATATATATATACAGTATATATACAGAAACAGTATATATATAATTAATCAAAGGTATACTTTGATTAATTAGACCTAACACTCAAGTGCCATCTATGTACAAGGAACTGTTGCAGTTAGCAGAAGTTAACTCATTCTTCTCAGCAATCAATGATGTATTTCCATTTCATACTAACGAAGGCAAAGAAATTACTCTTGGCAATGCTATTTGAAATGAGGGAGCTTGATCGAAACTCAAATTAACCCGGATTTGAAAGTGACCTTTCCTGTTTCTTAGTTATATAACCTTGAAAAAGACTATGAGAATTTTTATCAACTCAGCCTTTAAAAAATGGATGTCATGCTGAGAACAGTCTGTCAGGAATGAAAGGAGGGAAAATATCCATTAGATGCCAGACCCAGAAGAGGGTAATCTTATAATCTAAGTTATTTTTAGAAGCTAGGATAAAAGTAAGCAGTGCAAACTTCAGCAACACAAACTCTATGTCAAATGCATAGGAGAAATGCAGAGCCCAGATATTTGTTCAAAGGAGACGATACAGCATAAAAGTCAGATGGTATGGTTTCTGGAGATGAATTGCTGAGATTCAAGTTAGAAAAAGACCCTGATCATGGGAAATATTGAAACTAAAAGAAGTAGGGGCCAGCAGAGGATAAGGTGGTTAGATAATATCACCGACTCAATGGACATGTATTTTAGCAAACTCCAGGAGATAGTGGAGAACAGAGGAGCCTGGCATGCTACAATTCATGGGGTCACAAAGAGTCAGACACGACTTAGCGACTGAATAACAACAACAACAAACTTTGATTTCACCATTTACTAATCATTTGATGAATTATACGCATTCTTTCAATGGAATGTTCTCAACTGAAAAATAGTAATAATTATGAAAGTTCTACCCACTCATCTCACCCACTGGTCAGGCTGAGAATTAGGCAGTACTTAACGTATGTTAAGTTCTTAACGTGTGAGTCTGACAGTGTCTAGCCAGGAACGGGAATCACTTCAGATATTTCAGTAAAGAGAATCTAGCACTTGGTATTAGATACATGGGTGATAAGAAAGCAGGGAAGCGAAACATGGGACAGTGAGGCAACTCAGAGATACACAGCAATAGAAAGTCAGTGCCACTGCTAAAACTGAAAAGACGCAGTGAAACTTACCAAGGCACAGAAGCCAGGGCCTCATTCACTCCCACTCTGCCCCTTTTAATGTCACATACCCCTTTTCTCATACACACCAAGCATAGGCTTCCTAATTCACTTTGTTGTCACTGCTCTCCACCTTGAATAGCTTCTCCCACATGTCTGTACTCTTGCTCCCTTAGATCATTGAGTATTTGCTCAGCTGTGGCCTCCTCTTAGCATCTTAGTTTTCTTGTTTATTTAATTTGCATTTTTGGTAAAGAATCTGCCTGCCCATGCAGGAGACTCAAGAGACACAGTTTTGATCCCTGGGTAGGGAAGATCCCCTGGAGGAGGAAATGGCAACCCACTCCAGTATTCTTGTCTGGAAAATTCCATGGACAGAGGAGCCTCATGGGCTTCTCTGTCCATGGGGTTGCAAAGAGTCAGACATGACTGAGCAACTGAGCACACACATTTAATTTACATTTTTGGTCATCTTCTTTTCCTAGACTGTAAGCTCCATGAGAGCAGAAAATGTCTATCTTGTTCATCACTGTGTTTTCCAGCACAGAGTAAGTAGTCAGTACATTTTTGCTGGATGGAAGAAATATCCACATGTAGTTAGACTTGGGTTCCCAAGGATCTAATCTTCCAAGGCACAGGATGTAGACATAGGGACAGAAAGAAAGGTTAAGTACCATAAACTTATATGTTTAAATTAGAACATGATCTCAGTTAAGGCAGATGCCTAGTCCCTGGGACTAAAGACCTTCAGTTGGACAGGACTATGAGGAAGAGGAATTAAAGGATGCCTCCCAAGGGGAACTCCTGTGGACCTGTTTTAATGTCTTTGAATAAAGATAACTTCTGCGCTTGTTATTGCTGTTATTCAGTCACTCAGTTGTGTCCAACTCTTTTTGATGCCCATATCAGGCTTCCCTGTCCTTCACTACATCCCGGAATTTGCTCAAACTCATGTCATGACTGAGCGACTTCACTTTCACTTTACACTTTCTTGCATTGGAGAAAGAAATGGCAACCCACCCCAGTGTTCTTGCCTGGAGAATCCCAGGGACGGGGGAGCCTGGTGGGCTGCCGTCTATGGGGTCTCACAGAGTCGAACACGACTGAAGCGACTTAGCAGCAGCAGCAGCAGCAGCAGCAGCAGCATGTCCATTGAGTCGATGATGCCATCGGTGCTTGAGCCTGAGACTCAGCAGTCTTCTGATGGAAGGCAAGAGGCTCTACCAGGGGAGAGAATAGCCTATTAAGAGCAGCATATTTTCAGGTCATTGCTAGACAGAGTGTGAAATGCCACATACATCTTTGACTTTTCTTCAAAAGCAGGGCTCTGTGACTCAGTCCTGTAGCATTTTCTTTATTTCATACATAAACATTTTGCTGGACGATCTCCGCAGAGTGGTGGATGAAGACAACAGGAAGCATTCAGCTCTGCTGACTGTGCATCTTAGTGGAACATAAGGGCCTCTGCCTCTCCAATGCACCTGAGATCACTCAGGAAGTCCAGCTGATCTTCTGGGAAATCAGGCAGCAGTAAGATTCTGTAGTCTTGCCAGTCTAGACTCTGATATTGATCACGGAACAGACAAATTGGAGGAACAAGGTAAAGTGGCCTTCTTGTGTCTTAGACGTAAGTGCAAATACTCAGTGGAGAGTGACCTTTCACAAATGTAAATCTGCTTTAAAAAGCATCACATCTGTGACTCTTCAAATGTGTGCTAATGGTCAGCTTGATGTTCCCCTCTCAGCTTCCTCTGATTCATTTAGGAAAACTCCTCAGAGCCCACTAAAGGGTTTTATATGTTTTTCATTGATATTTGCTTTTCAAATGTTAGTCAAGTTCAGACATTTGTATGGGTCTTATTAGCGTTTAAAGGGTTCAAGCAGAGAAAATGACCCACAGTAAACAGACCGAAATAAACCACTCCTGAAGACTATGTATTCTAAATCCAACATGTTTACAGCCTCGGGAAATGTGAGTTCCTTCCAAATTAGGAGATGGCAAAATGGCAGACTAGTTTAGCACCTGGACTTTGAATCTTAGCCCTGCCATGTACACATTGTACATCACTGACCCTTTTATTTAAATTTTACACATTGGAAATAATGCCACATCTACTTCATAGGTGTTTCGAAAACATCTGGAACACATAGGCACTCAACAAATAATAGTTATTTAATTAGAAATAATTATCAAATACCTGGTTCTAAATAAATCTAATATGTTCTATATCAAGACCACAGAACAATAATTACTGAAATGTATGAATCATTATTTACTTAGCACTTTAATACTGATGCTAACCATTAAATAAGAGTTCTTACTTGACTATCATTTTAAGGCTTACAGTAAATCACAGATACAAAGTATTATAGTTGTAAGATCCTAAGAATCTTTGGGATCCTCAATCTAACCACCCACAGAATGTTAACACTATTTCTTTAGCAAACTTGGCCAATGATAACCCTGTAATTACAAGCAAAACCATAATAAGAACCCAATAGACACTCAGACAAGTCATTACATGATGAGGGACTGAGCATAGACTTTTATTCACTCAGAATGGATGAAAAGTACCTCTTTATGACTTCATGTACAAGCTGGAACTTCACCACCAGGAGCCACTCAGAACATAGATTCTATGCAAGTATTTGGAAGCAGATTTCTCTTTCTCCATGGTCTTCTTTACTTTTGGGGAAAGTCCTTCATTTCCTAAATCTAGTTTTTATAATTTCTAGATCAATTCTACTCTTACCACACACCACCCACCATACTGGATGCTCACACTTGCACTTGCTCAAATTCATTCACGTCTCTTAGGCAGAGTTGCCAAGAGTACCCTTAGAAGCGATGAGAAGATGTGCAAGATGGTCATTTACTCAGTGTATTTCCATTAATGTAATTTATGGCATCACTGTAAATGTTGGACTTTAGTTTTCTAATCACATCTTTGGTTTCTTCCAAATTTTTAATTTGTTTAGGGCATTTTAAACTGTAGAATCTTTATATTCCATATACCTCCCTTCTGTGTATCTCCTAAATAACAGATAAAACTATTAAATACTGTTTAGTCCTCACTCTCCACTTGAGACAATGCTCCCCTGTGACATAGAGCCATTATTAATATTCTTCAAGGATAGCCACTCAACTCATTCCACAATTCAACTGCCAATAAGGTCATACTGGGCAAGACTTGTCAAAACGTCATCCATGGGGACATCAAAAGGGACTTTATTAGAATTGTCTCCAAAGCATGACCCAAGTGAAAAGGTATTTGGATTGTATTTCTGGTTGAATTGTCATGTAACAGTCCTATGTTCTCAGAATTTAATACTCATAGATCTTGGAGTCTTAGAAAATTATTTTTAGGGATTGCTACATGGAACCATCAAGCAAAATCCTATCCTGAGTTAAGGTAGACTAGGTCAAAAGTTATTAACTCATGGGAATCCATGTGTGGACTTCAAAATTTATAATTCTCCTAGAATGATAGGCAAGGTATTAAATTATGTACACATGTGCATTTTTCGTGGAATAAAGTCTCCAGCTCAGAAGAGACCTATACACAAAAATTATCATTGAACAAGATTAAGTCTAATTAAAGATGCCCCAAATTTAAGCCTGTCTCACTGCCCCTATATTTTCTATTTGTGCTCTGTAGTTGTGCATGCATGCTATGCATGGTTGCTTCTTTGGTGAGCTCAGTTTGCAAGCATCATTCATCTGGATTTCTCTAGGGATGTCTCTACACTGTGTGTGATATTTTATATGTACACATACTTTTTCAAGAGCTCCCCAGATGGCTCATTGGTAAAGAATCCACCTACCAATGAATGAGATGCTGGTTTGATCCACTCCAGTATTCTTGCCTGGAGAATCCCACAGACAGAGGAGTCTGGTGGGATACAGTCTATGGGGTCACAAAAGAGTTGGACATGACTTAGCAACTAAACGACAACAACATACTTTTTCTAACATGATGGACCCTAGTACCAACCAATGGCTTTGCCCAACACCCAGTTGAAGAAAATGATTCTGAGGCAACACTGGAGTGAAAACTGGGTGGGCAGGATCCAATGAAAGCTAATATACCCATTTCTAAAATGGCCTAATCTCTTACTTATTAGGTGCTTTGCAGGGTGATTTTGATTACATACACAAGTTCATTAGAAACACTGTCTTTAGGTTCTGTAGTAGACAGGAAAATGTCCTTCCTCCCCCCAACAATACCTAATCCCCAGAACCTTGAGATGGAGAGACTATTCCAGATGACCTGGGAGGACTCAATCGAGTCATGTGCATGTTCTATGTCTGTGTGTGCTCAGTCATGTCTGACTCTTTGCAACCCTGTGGACTGGAGCCCTCCAGGCTCCTCTGTCCATGGAATTCTCCAGGCCAGAATACTGGAGTGGGGACCCCTTCTCCAGGGGATCTTCCCAACCCAGGAATTGAACTCGTGACTCCTACACCTCCTGCATTGCAGGCAGATTCTTTACTGTTGAGCCACCAGAGAAGTCCTATGTCATTGCAACCCAAGGCAGCAATTGCTACAAAATGGTTGAGATGGTCTCGATACATTCTGATATATTAGAGTAAAAATCCACACCAGCTATAAAAAAGAATAAATATAACTTATGGCTACCATGGGAGGCAGGGAGAGGAGGGAAAGATAAATTGGGAGATTGGAATTGACATGTACACACTATTATATATAAAATACATAACAAATAAGAACCTACTGTATAGCACAGAGAACCCTACTCAACACTCTATAATGACCTATATGGGAAAAGAACCTAAAAAAGAGTGGATATGTGTATATGTGGAGAAGGTAATGGCACCCCACTCCAGTACTCTTGCCTGGAAAATCCCATGGATGGAGGAGCCTGGTAGGCTGCAACCCATGGGGTCGCAAAGAGTCGGACACGACTGAGTGACTTCACTTTCACTTTTCACATGTATATGTATAATTGATTCACTTTGCTATACAGCAGAAGCTAACACAACACTGTAAATCACATATAATGCAATAAAAATTAAAAAAAAAAAAGAATAAATACAAACTCAGTGGCTTAAGATCCCCTAGAGGAGGAAATGGCAACCCACTCCAGTATTCTTGCCTGGAAAGCCCCACAGACAGAGGAGCCTGGTGGGCTACAGTCCTTGAAGTCACAAAGAGTTGGACACGACTGAAGTGACTTAGCACAGCACAGTGGCTTAGCACATAGGCTTTTCTTACAGTATGTGTCTATGGAGATCTCTGACTCTCCTGGGTAGCTCTCTTTAAACAATGATTCTGTGATCCTAGCTCCTCATAACTTATGACTTTACTGTTTTCAATATGTGACTTCCACCATTACTGTTACTATAGAATGGGGGTTAGTCAGGAAGTTTTATGGTTTGTTTCATAATAGTGTATACCATTTCTGTTCACATGCCATTGTTTTAAAAGTAATCAGATGGCTATACATACTCAGGACTGGAATTTCTGGGTCTTACGGTAATTTTTAGCTTTTTGAGGAACCTCCATATTGTTTTCCATTATGGTTACCAGTGGACCATCTCACCAGCAGTATACAAGCGTTTCTTTTTCTCCATATCCTTGTCAATATTTGCTATGTGGGGTCTTTTTGACAGATGAGACCCTTATTGAGAAGGCAAAGAGCTTCTAGCCCACCCACTATAGATTTGCATTTAAGCTGGAAAAACAAAAACAAATTATAGTTTTAAACTACTACGACTACAGCAGTGTTTGTTACCACAGCAAACCCTAGCCCATCCTGACTATATATCCACTCAAAAGAAAAGCAGCTTTAGGTTAATTAGTAATCCATGACATGTGTGGTTTAGTAGGCACCACATGTATAAAATCTTTTTGATTAGCAAATGTTCAAAGTCCATTCAGTTTGTCTCATATAAGAGACAGTGAGTCATTGGAAAAGACCCTGATGCTGGGAAAGATTGAAGGCAGGAGGAGAAGGGGACAACAGAAGATGAGATGGTTGGACGGCATCACCAACTCAATAGACATGAGTTTGAGTAAACTCCAGGAGTTGGTGATGGACAGAGAGGCCTGGTGTGCTGCGGTCCATGGGGTCTCAAAGAGTTGGACGTGATTGAGCAACTGAACTGAACTGAACTGAATGTTTCAATTTAATAAAATGGAAAATAACTCCATTCTCTTTTTTCTAGTATTAGTCTCTTCTATGTAGGCATGGCAGAAAGTGAAGAGGAACTCAAAAGCCTCTTGATGAAAGTGAAAGTGGAGAGTGAAAAAGTTGGCTTAAAGCTCAACATTCAGAAAACGAAGATCATGGCATCCGGTTCCACCACTTCATGGGAAATAGATGGGAAAACAGTGGAAACAGTGGCAGACTTTATTTTTCTGGGCTCCAAAATCACTACAGATGGTGACTGCAGCCATGAAATTAAAAGACGCTTACTCCTTGGCAGGAAAGTTATGACCAACCCAGATAGCAGATTCAAAAGCAGAGACATTACTTTGCCAACAAAGTTTCGTCTAGTCAAGGCTGTGGTTTTTCCTGTGGTCATGTATGGATGTGAGAGTTGGACTGTGAAGAAGGCTGAGGGCCGAAGAATTGATGCTTTTGAACTGTGGTGTTGGAGAAGACTCTTGAGAGTCCCTTGAACTGCAAGGAGATCCAACCAGTCCATTCTGAAGGAGATCAGCCCTGGGATTTCTTTGGAAGGAATGATGCTGAAGCTGAAGCTCCAGTACTTTGGCCACCTCATGCGAAGAGTTGACTCAATGGAAAAGACTCATGCTGGGAGGGATTGGGGGCAGGAGGAGAAGGGGACAACAGAGGATGAGATGGCTGGATGGCATCACTGACTCAATGGATGTGAGTCTGGGTGAACTCCGGGAGTTGGTGATGGACAGGGAGGCCTGGTGTGCTGAGATTCATGGGGTCGCAAAGAGTCGGACACGACTGAGCGACTGATCTCTGATCTGATGTAGGCATCTCTCCACACCCAGTGATGCTATATCCTAACTGCAAGACAAGTAGTTAGAGGAGATGTAAATACTATTTTGAGCATAGCTCCACAAACACAAAGCTGTAAAGTGACCACGAACCACATAGGGGTAATAAAGTTGGTCCCTTCTTTCTATTCAGGGATATTGTGAGGATCAGCTCAGTTCAGTCACTCAGTCATGTTCGACTCTTTGCAACCCCATGAATCACAGCACGCCAGGCCTCCCTGTCCATCACCAACTCCCAGAGTCCACCCAAACCCATGTCCATCGAGTCAGTGATGCCATCCAACCATCTCATCCTCTGTTGTCTCCTTCTCTTCCTGCCCTCAATCTTTCCCAGCATCAGGATCTTTTCAAATGAGTCAGCACTTCACATCAGGTGGCCAAAGTACTGGAGTTTCAGCTTCAACATCAGTCCTTCCAATGGACATCCAGGACTGATCTCCTTTAGGATGGACAGGTTGGATTTCCTTGCAATCCAAGGGACTCTCAAGAGTCTTCTCCAACACCACAGTTCAAAAGCATCAATTCTTTGGTGCTCAGCTTTCTTTATAGTCCAACTCTCACATCCATACATGACCACTGGTAAAACCATAGCCTTGACTACTCAGACCTTTGTTGGCAAAGTAATGTAGCTGCTTTTTAATATGCTGTCTAGGTTGGTCATAACTTTCCTTCCAAGGAGTAAGTGTCTTTTAATTTCATGGCTGCAATCGCCATCTGTAGTGATTTTGGAGCCCCCCAAAATAGTCTGACACTGTTTCCACTGTTTCCCCATCTATTTCCCATGAAGTGATGGGACCAGATGCCATGATCTTTGTTTTCTGAATATTGAGCTTTAAGCCAACTTTTTCACTCTCCTCTTTCACTTTCATCAAGAGGCTTTTTAGTTCTTCTTCACTTTCTGCCATAAGGGTGGTGTCATCTGCATATCTGAGGTTATTGATATTTCTCCTGGCAATCTGGATTCCAGCTTGTGCTTCCTCCAGCCCAGCATTTCTCATGATGTATTCTGCATATAAATTAAATAAGCAGGGTGACAATATACAGCCTTGATGGACTCCTTTTCCTATTTGGAACCAGTCTGTTGTTCCATGTCCAGTTCTAACTGTTGCTTCCTGACCTGCATACAGGTTTCTCAAGAGGCAGATCAGGTGGTCTGGTATTCCCATCTCTTTCAGAATTTCCCACAGTTTACTGTGATCCACACAGTCAAAGGCTTTGGCATAGTCAATAAAGCAGAAATAGATGTTTTTCTGGAACTCTTTTGCTTTTTCCATGATCCAGTGGATGTTGGAAATTTGATCTCTGGTTCCTCTGCCTTTTCTAAAACCAGCTTGAACATCTGGAAGTTCACAGTTCATGTATTGCTGAAGCCTGGTTTGGAGAATTTTGAGCATTACTTTATTTGTGTGTGAGATGAGTGCAATTGTGCAGTAGTTTGAGCATTCTTTGGCATTGCTTTTCTTTGGGATTGGAATGAAAACTGACCTTTTCCAGTCCTGTGGCCACTGCTGAGTTTTCCAAATGTGCTGGCATATTGAGTGCAGTATTTTCACAGCATCATCTTTTAGGATTTGAAATAGCTCAACTGGAATTCCATCAACTCCACTAGCTTTGTTCATAGTGATGCTTCCTAAGGCCCACTTGACTTCACATTCCAGGATGTCTGGCTCGAGGTGAGTGATCACACCATTGTGATTACCTGGGTTGTGAAGATCATTTCTGTACAGTTCTTATTGGTATTCTTGCCACCTCTTCGTAATATCTTCTGCTTCTGTTGGGTCCCTACCATTTCTGTCCTTTATTGAGCCCATCTTTATATGAAATATTCCCTTGGTATCTCTAATTTTCTTGAAGAGATCTCTAGTCTCTCCCATTCTATTGTTTTCCTCTATTTCTTTGCATTGATTGCTGAGGAAGACTTTCTTATCTCTCCTTGCTAGTCTTTGGAACTCTGAATTCAAATGGGTATATCATTCCTTTTCTCCTTTGCTTTTCACTTCCCTTCTTTTCACAGCTATTTGTAAGACCTCCTCAAAGAGCCATTTTGCTTTTTTACATTTCTTTTTCTTGGGGATGGTCTTGATTCCTGTCTCCTGTACAATGTCATGAACCTCCATCCATAGTTCATCAGGTACTCTATCAGATCTAGTCCCTTAAATCTATTTCTCACTTTCACTGTATAATCATAAGGGATTTGATTTAGGTCATACCTGAATGATCTAGTGGTTTTCTCCACTTTCTTCAATTTCAGTCTGAATTTGTCAATAAAGAGTTCATGATCCGAGCCACAGTCAGCTCCTGGTCTTGTTTTTGCTGACTGTATAGAGCTTCTCCATCTTTGGCTGCAAAGAATATAATCAATCTGATTTCAGTGTTGACCATCTGGTGAAGTCCATGTATAGAGTTTTCTCTTGTGCTGTTGAAAGAGGGTGTTTGCTATGACCAGTGCGTTCTCTTGGCAGAACTCTATTAGCCTTTGCCCTGCTTCATTCTGTACTCCAAGGCCAAATTTGCCTGTTACTCCAGGTGTTTCTTGACTTCCTACTTTTGCATTCCTGTCCCCTATAATGAAAAGGACATCTTTTTAGGGTGTTAGTTCGAGAAGGTCTTGTAGGTCTTCTTAGAACCATTCAACTTCAGCTTCTTCAGCATTACTGGTCAGGGCATAGACTTGGATTACTGTGAGATTGAATGGTTTGCCTTGGAAACAAACGGAGATCATTCTGTCGTTTTTGAGATTGCATCCAAGTACTGCATTTCAGACTCTTTTGTTGACTATGATGGCTACTCCATTTCTTCTAAGGGATTCCTACCCACAGTAGTAGATATAATGGTCATCTGAGTTAAATTCACCCATTCCAGTCCATTTTAGTTCACTGATTCCTAGAATGTCAACGTTCACTCATGCTATCTCCTGTTTAACCACTTTTAATTTGCCTTGATTCATGGACCTAACATTCCAGGTTCCTATGCAATATCGCTCTTTACAGCATCGGACCTTGCTTCTGTCACCAGTCCCATTCACAACTGGGTGTTGTTTTTGCTTTGGCTCCATCCCTTCATTCTTTCTGGAGCTATTTCTCCACTGATCTCTAGTAGCATATTGGGCACCTACCAACCTGGGGAATTCATCTTTCAGTGTCCTCTTTTTGCCTTTTCATACTCTTCATGGGGTTCTCAAGGCAAGAATACTGAAGTGGTTTGCCATTCCCTTCTCCAGTAGACCACATTCTGTCAGACCTCTCCACCATGACCCGTCAGTCTTGGGTGGCCCCATATGTCATGGCTTAGTTTCATTGAGTTAGACAAGGCTGTGGTCCATGTAATCAGATTGGCTTGTTGTCTGTGATTGTAGTTTCAGTCTGTCTGCACTCTGATCCCCTCTCTCAGTGCTTACTGTCTTACTTGGGTTTCACTTACCTTGGACATTGGGTATCTCTTCACAGCTGCTCCAGCAAAGCACAGCTCTGCTCCTTACCTCGGACGCAGGGTAGCTCCTCTTCGCCGCCACCCCTGACCTCGGGCATGGGGTAGCTCCTCTTGGCTGCCGCTCCTGACCTCCAGCTCGGGGTAGCTCCTCTTGGCCACACTCACGTGCTGCTGCAGCCACCAAGGAATAAATATATGTAAAAACTTTAAACCCTTCAGAAAAAAAGGTGCTGTATAATCCAAGTGATTACTCACACCATTACCCAACACAAACTGAGCCTCCATCCCTTAGAGACAGTTTCACTGCTAATTTCACTGACAGCAGTTGATAAAGTTGACATTTGGTTTTAATGGCACTGGCTAATAAGCTGTCAGAAGGTTTCACAATCTTATCAAGTAATATACTACATTACAAATATTAAAAATTACTTTTGGAATCAATGTAATCTGCTTTGAACACTCCATTGACTTCACCTGATAGGATATGCCAAGTTTTGTTCTTTTCTTTTTTACCCTAGACTTACATAGTCACTGGGTATGAGGAGGAATGTTTATGGCGTCGTACATATGTGCACATGTGTATGTTTGCTACATATGTACTTCTGATGATGAATATTCAGTCTGCATCCGAGTAACTGGCATTTTGGCCGATGTTTTGATCTTTTGAAAATACACACGCACCTGCAGCACCTGGTTCTGCTCAGATCCCTGTGTAGCTTTCCATTTTTGAGACTACTCCAATCGTTATTATGGAAAGAGCGTCACATTTAGAAAAAACCTAAACATGAAATCACAATGATTGCTTCTATTTATCGAGAGTCTCCTCTGGATTAGTGCTTTTCATAATTATTCACTTTATCCTTGCTACAACTCTTTAAAGATAATTTTATCAATTTAAACTCATGCATTCAAGCGACAGAAAACCAAGTTCAGACTGACTCAAACAAGAAAGATTTATTAACTTGTCTTCAAATTCAGGGTAGAATCCAGGAAACGCAGGCATGATTCAACCAATGCCTCAAATGATATCCCTGGAATCATTTTCTCCATCTGCATCTCCTAGATAAACTTGTCTTCTCAAAGTGCTTGTGGTGACCATTAGCTCTTAGCTCAAACTCACAAATATAGCACCCAATTCAGCAGAAGAGAATCTATTTCTTCCATCAGCTAAGAAAAGAAAAACCAGAATAAAATTTTCTTGGTTCTGATTGGTCAGGCTTAGATCATGTGACCTACCCTAAGCCAATCATCAAAGCCTGAGGTATGAATGCTGTAGATTGCATTGATTGGCTTAACCTTAACTTATGTCACCTGTTTGCACTCTGGAGAGAAATGATTGAGACATTAATTCGAAGCCAAAGAACCAAGGGTGGGTAGGATGATACTATAAAAAAAAAAAAAAGTGAAATTGTTGCTATAACAGTGGAATAGGGAGAAAAAATGGATACAAGGCAGCAATATCAATGAATATCCCTTACAAATTGACACTGTCTTCATTTTGCCCAGGAGAAAAGAGAGGTTCAGAGAAGTTAAGTGACTTATGTGATAACATACATCTAATGAATGACAGGGCCAGACTTTGAAATAAAGCCTCTGTGTCTCAAAGCTATTGTTCATTGTTGTCTTCTGAGACACAGTAAAATGCTAGCCTATATGGAAAGCAGTGTACCTAATTGAGCCCGAGAAAGTCAGGTCCCAGGTGTCCACTTTCTTTGGGATAGAGAGAGCTAGAAAGCAATGCCATATGTAGTGCAGTTCATCTATACTGTCAACCGTGAAGCTGGTTCAGGGGAAAAATCAAAGAATTTGCACTGATGGAAAGGACAGTGGGGTGGGAGGATACTGGTATCAGATGCTTTACACAAATTTTTGCTGCCTTTCTCATCTTTAGTGAGAAGTTAGGAGAGTCATGTAACTTCTCTAAAATGTGAAATAAAGGATAATGACACCTAACTCCCACACACTGGGGACTGCTCAAAGAAGCTGATATATTCTAAAATGTCCTGTAAACAACCATGCACTTACAAATATAAGTTACTGCTATGAACATGAAAAAGGATTTATATTCACCCTTATAATTCACAATGTAGTGCTGGGTGGACAAAGATATCTCCAAGCTTGTGAATTTGATTTCAATGATGAATTGTTTTTGCATTTTTTAAAAGTCTCTCTGTTCTGCAATGTCAGGATCTTCACGTATTTTATAAAAGTGGCTCCTTGTCATTCCCTGCTGGCTCATCTTCTCAGTTCAGTTCAGTCGCTCAGTCATGTCCGACTCTGCGACTCAATGAACTGCAGCACGCCAGGCCTCCCTGTCCATCACCAACTCCCGGAGTTCACTCAAACTCATATCTATTGAGTTGGTGATGCCATCCAGCCATCTCATCCTCTGTGGTCCCCTTCTCCTCCTGCCCCCAATCCCTCCCAGCATCAGAGTCTTTTCCAATGAGTCAATTTGCATGAGGTGGCCAAAGTACTGGAGTTTCAGCTTTAGCATCATTCCTTCCAAAGAAATCCCAGGGCTGATCTCCTTCAGAATGGACTGGTTGGATCTCCTTGCAGTCCAAGGGACTCTCAAGAGTCTTCTCCAACACCACAGTTCAAAAGCATCAATTCTCTTCACAGTCCAACTCTCACATCCATACATGACCACTGGAAAAAGCATAACCTTGACTAGATGGACCTTTGTTGTCAAAGTAATGGCTCTGCTTTTGAATATGCTATCTAGATCGGTCATAACTTTCCTTCCAAGGAGTAAGCATCTTCTAATTTCATGGCCACAGTCACCATCTGCAGTGAATGGAGCCCCCAAAAATAAAGTCTGACACTGTTTCCACTGTTTCCCCATCTATTTCCCATGAAGTGATGGGACCAGATGCCATGATCTTAGTTTCCTGAATGTTGAGCTTTAAGCCAACTTTTTCACTTTCCTCTTTTACTTTCATCAAGAGGCTTTTTAGTTCTTCTTCACTTTCTGCCATAAGGGTGGTGTCATCTGCATATCTGAGATTATTGATATTTCTCCTGGCAATCTTGATTCCAGCTTGTGCTTCTTCCAGCCCAGCATTTCTCTTGATGTACTCTGCATATAAGTTAAATAAGCAGGGTGATAATATACAGCCTTGATGTACTCCTTGTCCTATTCTACTTGCCTTCAAAATGTTGGAATGCCTTGGGATTCTGGCCAAGACTCTGACTCTTCTTTCTTTGTAACAACTTTCTAAGTAATTTCATCAAGTCCCAGGGCTTTCCTATCGTCTCTATATCAGTAAGTCCAAGAGTGTCTCCAGCCCTGACTTCCAGATATCTGTATGTAACTACCAATGTCACCTCCACTTAGGCTTCTAACAAGTGTTTAAAAATTAAGTATTAAAACAAAATTCCAGATTTCCATCCCCATTCACTTGTCCCCATCTACTCTCTCCCTACTCTGTCTCATCTCAGTGAGTTTATTCTTTGTAACTGTTTCTTACATCTCTCACATCTGATACATCAGCAAGTCCCATTGACCATCTACTTTCACTCATCACCTTGTTCCAAACCTCCAACATTTCTCTGTATCTCTGTGATAGTCATTTTACCAATTCCATTCCTTCCCTCTATAATCTCTTCTCTGGACACTAGTTAGAGTAGTGCTTTTAACTGCGCATGAGATCACCTGACTGCCATACTCTAAGCCTTCCAATGCCTTCCCATTGTCCTCAGAGAGGTTACTAAATCCTGTGTCCTCTAGCCCTGGTACACTTCTCCAATTTCATCTCTCACAACTCTTCTCCTAACTTGCCACGCTTTAGCGTTCTCAGTTGTCTTTCATTTCCTGGGATTCCTGCCTTAGACCCTCTCCACTAAATGTTTCCTCTCTGAAAAATCCTCTTGATCATGCAGATTTCAGCTTAGATGCAAATCTCTCAAAAGAGCCTTTCCTAATCATGCTAACTGACCTAGCAGTCACTATCTGCTAGTCACTATCACATCACCTACTTTAATTCTCTGCATATATGAATACATATCACTACTCACTTTTTCTTGTTTATTTAGCTGTTTGTTGGTTTGTCTACTCCCACTATGATGTAAGTTTTATATGATCACAGACTCAAAATTATTTACAGCATTATTGCCCAGGCCTAGAACATTGACAAGAACTATTGAGAGAATAAAAACAATGGAAACAATAGATGAATGCACGTGTGAATGATAGATAAATGATGGCTTTATTTTAAAGCTTGGGTCGCTTGTGCACTGACCTTGCCACAAGATGGTTACAATATGTATGAGACTGCTCACACTGTGAGGGCGGGAACAAGCCCTGAACTTCTGGAACTCTGGACAGGCTTTGTTAGGGCAAAGGGAATTGAATCAATCTTCACATCTACCTCATCACAGGGAAATTGCACAAAATTTCCTGTACTAATGACTGGTATTTCTGTTTGGAGTACTGGGTGGCATGATTTTAATCAAAGAGATTTGGATATAAAGTCGCCAGGAATGGGCTGCTCTACAGACTCTCATTCCTACTCTACCACATGCTGGTCACGTGCTCCTCATTAAGCCACTCAGCCTCTCTGACTTGCTGTTTCTCACCTGTAAATGGCAGTGATAATAACTCATCTTACCAAGTTCTTAGGAAATTCAACAAAGTGAAATAGGACACTCAACACATGGAACATATCTAGTTAATGCTACTTCTCTCTCTCTTGTAACCTCATTGGTCATTGACCATAGTAATTCTGTATTTTATTAGAATATTATATATGCCAAGCTGCGTAGGTATCGTGGGGAATGATCACACAGATGAAATGCTTTTGGTCCCTGTGTGGCTGTCTTTCACTTGCCTTCTAGATTCATGCTCCCTACTGTGTCCTATGAGTTAAACCTATGTGAACCAAGTCAATAGGTTTTCTTGCCTTCTAGATTATGGTTGGTCTTGATTTTGATTGGGAAGCATCAGTGGCCAATTGGAAAAAAGGAAAGAAAGGATGTGGTCAGATAATTTATTTCCTTGGCTCCATCTCTTAGGGGTGGATGGGGGCTAAGTGCCTCCTTCAACAGAGTCATAGCCCTCTCCTGACCTGTTTCCAGGAACTGCTCCTCTTCTTCCCCCTTTAGGTCCAAGAGTGCTAAATTCTGCCTTGATGGTAATTATTCCTTAGGGCTTCCACACTCCCCACTGACACACTTGTAAATGTACTTAAACTTTCTTTGCAGTACCCAATTTGAGTGCATCATCTCTTCCCTACTCAGATCCTGCCTGAAACACTTTCTTGCCTTGAAGGGTTCACACCCTAAGAATACATCATACCACATATCACTAATAGTAGATGGACCAAAGCAAGAATTCTTCATTGCCATTGCACTGACCTTATATGTATCAATTCAGCAGGGGAGACTGACTTTATTCATTACCAACCTTTCACAAGAATTCATCAAAAATACCTGTGTGTTTATGAAACAGCAGTCAGAATGAATAAATTCTGTACCTTGAATGTTATTTATTTGGGATCACTGGTTCTCAACTGATCAAGTCTTCTGAAGAACTTTCAAAAATACATATGCCTACTTCTTATCTGTAATATTTCAGTACTGACAGCAATTTCATCACCTGATTTGATTAGAAGGGTGTAACTAAGAATATACTTAACTATAAAGCAAATATTCATAATGATAGGAAGACAGGAATAAAAAACCCACTTACTCAAGCCCCTTCTGAAATAAAATGTTCCTTTTTGGAATAGTTTGTCCTAAGGTGTTTAAAAACATTAGTTAAAGAAAATTTTGTTCCAAATAGTTACAGTTTAAGAAAAAAGATGCACCTCCCTAGGCCAACCTTAAACTAAAAGAGCTGGAGTCTTAGGAGGTGGAGCCAGGCAACTATATACTTGTCAAAGCAACTCATGTGTTTCTAATGTGAAGCCAGACTGAGGACAGTGGCTTTCAGTGTTCCCGAAGAGCCCAAGGGAGAGGCTCCCAGTACTAGATCAAATGCTGCCATGCTTGTCTGCATTCTCACACTGAAATTGCTCCCAGACTCTCAACCCACCTCCAGGTTCCTCTCACCCTAGCCTCTGCTTCATGTGATTCTGGTTTAGCAATCATTGTTCTAGTAATTCCAATTGACTTGGCCAATAAAGCGTGAAGTATTTGTCTTATAGAGTGTCTGGCATTTCCCTTGAATGCACTTAATAGTGGCCCTCTGGTTTCAGGATAAGGATGCTGCATGACATCTGCCTAGAACCCTCAGCCCACAGTCTGCCAGGACAACAGTGCCCTATGACCTCCACCCTCCAGGAATGACTAGACAGGTGGAGTATACACTATACTGCTATAGAAAAAAAAATTTCCAGGAATCTGTTTCATTGGAACACATTTTTCACATCCCTTAGCATATTGAAAATGTTCAATACGGTCTCATAATCACTGTGATCAAAGTATATTGTAATTACCCATCCTTTAACAGACCAAAGGACTTTGGTAATGAACTCATTCAAATCTCTTAATGCACATGGATTTGTGCTACTGCTGTCCTTACCCCCAGGAGCTAATACATGTGGTAGTTCTTTGTAAAATGTGGAGTCTTCTACACATGAATGCCCTGGAGAAGGGCATGGAAACCCACTTCAATATTCTTGCCTGGAGAATCCCATAGACAAAGAAGCCTGACAGGCTACAGTCCATGGGGTCACACAGAGACAGACATGACTGAAGCAATTTAGCACACATGAATGTGTTATCATTTTTATTTTTAAAACCATACTTTAGACCCAAGAAAATGATGTTACAAACAAATATACTTAAGAAAAAGGAAGCAAAAGCAAATTAAATACATTCAAATCATTTAGTAGTACTAGTGTTGAGAATGGAATAATATTCAATAATTATGCAATGCTAATAAAGGCTTTACAAAACAGAATATTATGCATTTGTGTAGATTTAGGACTGAACATTCAAAAAGGTGTGCTATGACCAAATATCTGAAGCACGTTTTCTGATGAGAAGTTCAGATGAACAGAAAAAGTGTTCAGTGGGATGGTTAGTGAAGAGAGGATGGTTTTTGGAAGCAAAAGCCACAGTGTTACAGATCTAAGTAATACCAAGAAGATATGGCTGTTGCTGACTCTCTTGGTGGCAAATCCATCCCAACTAATTCCCCATGGGACCAGCCAGTCTCTCTTCCCTGGTGACTCCACTGTCCCGTAGTGGATTTGCCAGTAGCCTCCATCGCCAGCTAAAACAGAGAAGGCTGACTCTTCCCTCTGGAAGGACCTTAATGGCAGTTGATTGTGAATAACACCTGTGATATCTAAAATAATTTGATGTGATTAGAACGCATAATTAGAAACTGATATATCAGGGACTTTCATATACCACTGTTCATAAATTTATTCAGTAAACATTCTTTGAGCACCTAAGAAGCACTGGCCCCATTTTGTGCCCTGGTGAGCTCTGGAGAGCCGAAAGCATGGCGCTTGCTGCTCTAGCGTGCCTAAGATTATATTAAAGAAAGATGTGTTTTCTTAATTAGTATCTGGTAAGTGTTACAATAGACATATGAATAGAAAAAGATGGAGTCATGGAGATGGGAATGATTTGGCTGCACAGGAAATAAGCAGGTTGGCCTGCCTTGACTTCCCTTCAGGTTGTGTCATAGTTTGCAGCCTAGACTGACTACTTTGACTAAACCTCTCACCCACTCTTATGTCAGTATACCCCATTGCTTCCAACCCAGTTTTGCTGAGATCTATAAATTCCTGACACTCAACCATTTAATGAGGCTTCTTACTTCCTCAGATATCATCAGGCAATGTGATAAATTGAGCCCAATAGTCTTGAGTTTGACTTTTGTTTGTGTCACTACTGGTAAACCCTGGAGATAAAAGATTAAACACTCTGTTTAGTAGTTCTGCACCAAATGAGGCTTCCAGGAATGAGGTGCTGAGACAGAGTTACAAGTGCAAGAGGCTTATAGGGTGGGTGGTGTGGGATGAGCCAGTGAATAACAAAAAGAGGAGGAAGTAGGACTGGGCAGGGAAAGCCTCAGTCTGAAATGCAGGTCTGACAAAGTCTCAGCCAACAGAGAGCAAAGACTACTCATTAGAACAAGGGCGTTCTTTCATCAGCCACAATTGGGCAGACACGGGTACCTCCTTGTGCCCCAGAAGAGTACAGTCTTGCTCAAATATTTTGGCTAGTCCAAGAGTTCTATAGCTAGAGTATGTCATCTGACCTTACTCCCTACAAATGAAGAGCAAGTTCTTGGTTAAATAGTTATCTGAGCCCTACATCTCAGTGGTGAACACCAATCTTCAAAGACTTGTTATAGCACTGTCTTCTCTCTAGCAATCACTGAGTTAGCATATGGATGGTTATGCTTCACAGTTTTTGGAAATTGACTCCAAATCTACCAATAACTCACAGACAGTTTAAGCAACCTCAACCACTCTACATTTTAAACAGCTGAAATTTAAGATGCTCCCCTGCCCACAACAAAATGTCATTTCTTTATGTACACAGACACAAAATGACCCTAGTTTTCACAACAAGCTATTATTTTGAGACCTGTGTTAGCAATCATGAGAGTGTTCATTGTGTAAATAAATTATAGATTATTATATACAGTTGAGAGTGATGGAGTAACAGTAGGCAATGGTAGAAAAGGAATGTATTGATAGTCAAAGTTAGGTTTGAATCCTGAACCTGTCATGACAGGCTATGTCTTCAGGAAAATTACATAGTTTTGGGGGCCAGATTCCTCACCTGCAAAATAGAGATAATAATACCCATATCATCACCTGTACATATAGTGGAAGACTCTATAAGATGAATTAAACAAGAATTTGCTAATTCCTAAGGACCCCTTGGAAGGACCCCTTTGCTAATTCCTAAGGACCACTTAATCCTTGGAAGAAAAGTTATGACCAACCTAGACAGCATATTAAAAAGCAGAGACATTACTTTACCAACAAAAGTCTGTCTAGTCAAAGCTATGGTTTTTCTAGTAGTCATGTATGGATGTGAGAGTTGGACTATAAAGAGAGCTGAGTGCTGAATAATCGATGCTTTTGAACTGTGGAGTTGGAGAAGACTCTTGAGAGTCCCTTGGACTGCAAGGAGATCCAACCAGTCCATCCTAAAGGAGAGCAGCCCTAGAAGTTCATCGGAAGGATTGATGCTGAAGCTGAAACTCCAATTCTTTGGCCACCTGATGCAAAGAACTGACTCATTTGAAAAGATCCTGATGCTGAGAAAGATTGAAGGCAGGAGGAGAAGGGGATGAAAGAGGATGAGATGGCTAGATGGCATCATCGACTCAATGAACATGAGTTTGAGTAGGTTCCAGGAGTTGGTGATGGACAGGGAGGCCTGGCCTGATGCAGTCCATAGGGTCACAAAGAGTTGGACACGACTGAGCAACTGAACTGACTGAAGGACCCCTGGTTGTTCCTAATGATTATGTGGCTTTCTCTACCTAGTGGTGCTCAGAAGGAAGACATCACTATCAAGCTCTGAGTTCCAAAACAGAGTGTTGTTTGCTTGATCCCACAGGGAGATAATAACCATGAAACCCAGACCGATTCTAAAAAGAGAAAAAGATGTCTCAGAAGGTCATGGTTGCTTTTTTCTCTTTCTCTTATTTATGTTTTTAACATGTAAGGAACTGGAGTGACTGTAAGGAAATTATAGAAAAGGGAGAACAAAGTATAAGAGTGGGGGAAGCCACACTCTAAAAGGAAAACAAACGTCCTCCTGAATACAGAAAGTAACTGGAAAAATTTAGAATGGATGAAACCGCCAGCTTGCTGGTTCTCTAAGAAGAGAGCTAGGAACAGTCCACCCATGGAATCCAAAGACACAAGGCCCGGGAATGCTGATTGTGTCTATACGTACTACCTCCAAGATCCAGCATGATCCCTTGTGGATTTTTTGCTTCACCTACAACTCTGTAACTAGTTCCTTTATTAAACTCTACTTAAATCATCCTAATTTCCACACGCCATCTATTTTCTACTGGGAACACTTATTTTTCAGGTGTTAATATTATAATGTCAGAAGATCACACCTATGTAGGAAGATTATAAAAACCAGACGCTTTTTTTAGACCACGAGATAACAAAGAGGTTAGAATCATTTTGGAAAATTAAGGACCATGTTCTGACAAATACGCCAGAACTTTTTAACTAAACACACACACACACACACACACACACACACAAACAAAAAAGTCACATTAATTTTCAAATTCAAAGTTTGCCGAGGTCCAGCCCCGGCTGATCCAGGGTATTTGAAGGGGAGATGGCGTCGGCGACCATTTACATATTTATCAAAGATATAAAGAGTAATAGAATGAGGATAGCTCAGTAGGAAAATTCAGTGGAGAAAAGAGGCTGAGTAGCTTGGTTTACGCGGAAAATCAATATAACCCGTGACACCAGGTTAGCTCTGACCATGGAGGCCGCAGGCGCCCTCTCAAATAGCAGAAGGTGCCCCACCTTAGACACCTTCTCGAGTGGGTCTTAGAAGCCCAGGCAAATAAATGGTCACAGAGGATATCCGCGCTCCAGATGGAGACTCAGCTGGAAGTTAAGGGGAAGAATGACATGGGGAGACCAAACTTTGGTGAGCAAGGCCCGTAGCTTTATTTTCAACAGGGGCTTTTATATCCTAAGTTACACATAGAGGATAATAGGGGATGCAAAGTCAGCAGTCTTTGATCCTTATCAAAAACCAGGGTTTCTTTCCTGTAAATTTATCATATACAAATGGTTTAGGTGATTTACATCATCTTCTGGCCAGAAGGCCTATTAACACTTTATGACTCTTGACAAAGACTTAACAACAAAGACTTATTTTCTCTAAGAGTAATTATTTTAAAGTTTGGCGCCATCTTCCGAAGATAAAATTGCATTCCTATAGGGCGGATGTGTAATGGGTATACAACAAAGGAAAGAATTTATTACCTTAAGGGTCTAAAGTTGCTAGCACCAAGGCCACTACTTATTTTTTCTACATACCAACTATATTAATTAATACACATTCAAGGATACAATTCAGGGGATGTGGAAACTTGGCAACAAGCATTGGCTCATCAATGAAATCTTTTACTAGTTTTATTCTGACAGTTTCTAACTCTCTGAGAGGCTCTAAGCTATTTGAATATCTTTTTTTTTTTAATTTTATTTTATTTTTAAACTTTACATAACTGTATTAGTTTTGCCAAATATCAAAATGAATCTGCCACAGGCTATTTGAATATCTTAAGCTTCCCATGCCTCTTGAGGCTGGGAGACTGTAAACAATCGTATGCATAGCTGTAGGAGTCCGGGTAAACTTGTCAGGCAAGTTAGAGAGCCATCTGAGGGGTTTGGATTTAAACACTCCTAATTGCCCAGGAACTTTATTAATTGGAGCTGTAAGTTAACTCTTTGACAGAGAGAGCAAGATGGTGGTGGGGGACAGCCCCCAGTAAAGTCAGAGGTGAGAGCACAAAGCAATAAAGTAGGCAGACTCTGGGTTTTTTTGGGGGGTAGATGCTCGAGAATATCCAGGGGCACTCCTGAGGCTCGATCCCACCTTTGTGTATGCCGAGCCTCCTTCCTCATGACCTTTGTCACGAGTGGAATATCTCTCTCCAGCTACTGGCAAAAGTTAAAAAATCATAATTAAAAAATAGTTTTCTCTTCCTGTTTCCTTCCCAAATGCGTGAGTGCATGCTCAGTCCCTTCAGTTGCGTCCAACTCTTTGTGACCTCATGTAGGCCGCCAGTCTCCTCTGTCCATGGCATTCTCCAGGCAAGAACACTGGAGGGGGTTGCCCTGCCCTCCTCCAGGGGACCTTCCTGACCTAGGGATTGAACCTGGGTTTCCTGCATCTCTTGCATTTCAGGAAGATTTTTGACCCACTGAACCACCTGGGAAGCCCTACCCTCCCAAATAATTCAATGCAGAAGTGATTCAGGGGGACATTGAGTAAGGCAGGTGTCTGTGGGTGAAAGAGGCAGATCATAGTCACACAGCCCCAGCTTTGAAGTCTGAGCAGAGTAAGAAGGGGACCTGCCCAGCAGGGCTGCCCAGCCCAGAGGAATGGAGCCCAATTGGATGTTGGGCAGTGCCTCAGGGGAGGGGCAGCCTGCCATGGATGTCAGAGTCTGACTGGCCTCTGGAAGTCATTCATGTGGGAGTGTTAACCTGCAGGGTTACTGGAGCCTAAACGAGGTAAGAGGCACATACACATAAGGGGATGGCAGAATTTGCAATCAGGTATGGGATGTCAGAGTTCAGAAAGACTTAGGAAACCTGATGTAGAGAACATCCCAGCACAGCATCAGAGCCTGAGTGGGCAGGGAAGGATTTCCACATGGGGGAAGGGGTTAGCCCAATGCAGGGCACCAGAGCCTGGGCAGGGCAAAGAAGGCATCCATGCAGCAGAATAACAGCAGCAGTAGCCCAGCCTGGGAGACTGAAGCTCAGGTGAGGAGAGGAAGGCATCTCTGCAGTGGACAGAGAACCAGCAATGGTGGCAGAGAGGTATGTCACAGCCTGGGCTGGTGAGGAGTATGCCCCGGAGGAATCAGGGTTAGACAGTGAAAGAGAGCATGAGAGCCCAAGCAGGGTGCACAGGTGATCTCTGCAAAAGCCAAGGGTGACCTTTGTGGTGAGGAGCTGTTTACATACAGGGAGAATGATCAAGTAAGTAAGCGCATTAAGGATAATGACTTCAAGATTCTTGTGAAAGAGTTTTAAATATAAAAGAGAGAAAACCAGAATGAATCTTGTAGTGTAGAATTGGAATTGGAGGTGAGAGTATAATCTCATAGTTTTTAATATATAGATAGGCACAACAAGGAGGATTATGCAAATGTGTATATATATATATATATATATATATATATATATATATATATATATATAAAGTATGTGCATATATTCTCGTGCTCTTCATGAGATCTTCACGACCAAGATAATCATGATGGTGTGATCACTCACCTAGACCCAGACATCCTGGAATGTGAAGTCAAGTGGGCCTTAGAAAGCATCACTATGAACAAAGCTAGTGGAGGTGATGGAATTCCAGTGGAGCTATTTCAAATCCTGAAAGATGATGCTGTGAAAGTGCTGCACTCAATATGCCAGCACATTTGGAAAACTCAGCAGTGGCCACAGGACTGGAAAAGGTCAGTTTTCATTCCAATCCCAAAGAAAGGCAATGCCAAAGAATGCTCAAACTACAGCACAATTGCACTCATCACACACGCTAGTATAAGTAATGCTCAAAATTCTCCAAGCCAGACTTCAGCAATATGTGAACCGTGAACTTCCAGATGTTCAAGCTGGTTTTAGAAAAGGCAGAGGAGCCAGAGATCAAACTGCCAACATCCTCTGGATTATGGAAAAAGCAAGAGAGTTCCAGAAAAACCTCTATTTCTGCTTTATTGACTATGCCAAAGCCTTTGACTGTGTGGATCACAGTAAACTGTGGGAAATTCTGAAAGAGATGGAAATACCAGACCACCTGATCTGCCTCTTGAGAAACCTATATGCAGGTCAGAAAGCAACAGTTAGAACGGACATGGAACAACTGACTGGTTCCAAATAGGAAAAGGAGTACGTCAAGGCTGTATATTGTCACCCTGCTTATTTAACTTCTATACAGAGTACATCATGAGAAACGCTGGGCTGGAAGAAGCACAAGCTGGAATCAAGATTGCCAGGAGAAATATCAATAACCTCAGATATGCAGATGACACCACCCTTATGGCAGAAAGTGAAGAGGAACTAAAAAGCCTCTTGATGAAAGTGTAAGAAGAGAGTGAAAAATTTGGGTTAAAGCTCAACATTCAGAAAACGAAGATCATGGCATCTGGTCCCATCACTTCATGGGAAATAGATGGGGAAACAGTGGAAACAGTGGCAGACTTTAATTTTGGGGGCTCCAAAATCACTGCAGATGGCGATTGCAGCCATGAAATTAAAAGACGCTTACTCCTTGGAAGGAAAGTTATGACCAACCTAGATAGCATATTGAAAAGCAGAGACATTACTTTGCCAACACAAGTCCGTCTAGTCAAGGCTATGGTTTTTCCTGTGGTCATGTATGGATGTGAGAGTTGGACTGTGAAGAAGGCTGAGTGCCAAAGAATTGATGCTTTTGAACTGTGGTGTTGGAGAAGACTCTTGAGAGTCCCTTGGACTGCAAGGAGATCCAACCAGTCCATTCTGAAGGAGATCAGCCCTGGGATTTCTTTGGAAGGAATGATGCTAAAGCTGAAACTCCAGTACTTTGGCCACCTCATGCGAAGAGTTGACTCAATGGAAAAGACTCATGCTGGGAGGGATTGGGGGCAGGAGGAGAAGGGGACGACAGAGGATGAGATGGCTGGATGGCATCACCGACTCGATGGACATGAGTTTGAGTGAACTCCAGGAGTTGGTGATGGACAGGGAGGCCTGGTGTGCTGCGATTCATGGGGTCGCAAAGAGTCGGACACGACTGAGCGGCTGAACTGAACTGAACTGAACTGAAAGTATGTGCATATATTCTCGTGCTCTGTCCACAGAAAGGACCAAAGAGCTGAGTCATTCCGATATCAATGATCACATTTGACAGTCACCTCTTGGTTTCTAAAAAGTACTGTTTTCCAGTAAAAGGAGTCAGAGTTACTTGGAGAAGTGACTGAATCTAGGGCTGTACAGGGACAATAAAAAAATGAGCCTGGGGCACCTTTTTCCTGCCAGTGTAAAAAAGTGCTCAAAGATGAATGGGGACATGTCAAGAGGACACACGTGTCAACCTAAAAGAGCTCCCATTTGTCAAATTACAGGCAATTATAGCATCAAAAAATAATAAGAGTAATGGGCTATGACCTATTGAATAAAAGAAGAATCCAAGTGTCTACACTGATATAAATATATCAATGAATAAATTGAAAGGTTGGTGAGTAATGTGATATTTACATAGTAGCTCCCTTCAAAACATTTTTAACCACAAAAGAAAAAGGAATAATTTCACAGTGGAGAAGCCTGGTAGAGTCCACTTAATCAAGTGGTCAGTGTTAATATCACTAGTAGTGGGACAAGTGGAAATGACGTGTGACCTGACAGGAAACAAGGACACAGCAGCACTTCAGTGGTGTTCCTACTGAAGACGCACATCGTAAGTCTACTGATGAACAGGAGACCAGCCTAAATCGAGGGAACCATCTACAAAAGAACTGGCCAGTAACTGTTCAAAAATATCAAGATCATTAAAGTCCAAGGAAGACTGAGAAATTGTTCCAAACTGAAATAATCTAAAAAGATGTGCTATCTAAAAACAACTATTGTAGAATACCTGGAAAACCTTAATTGGGGCTGAAGATTAGATAGTAGTAATGTATCCATGGTACCTTCTGACTTTGATAGTTGTTTTGTGATCATAGAGAAGGATGTTCTTATTTACAGAAAATGAACCTTAAATGATTTGAGGGTGATGCAACATCCTGTTGTAAATTACTCTCAAATGGTTCAGGGGGAGAAAAGGGAAATTCTTTATATTGTACTTGCAACTTTTATTTAAACTTGATGTTGTTTAGAAATCACTCTGAAAAAGTTATTGAAAGGTGTCATCACAATCTAGCATTAAGCCTTCTACCCCTCAGTTGTTTTGAATATGCAAACTTTGTACTTGACGAGTATTTTTGTCTTTTATTGCTCCTTCAGCAAAAAGAACTCAGACCTGTTCTTAGGAAGATAATCTTGGTCATATAATTTACAGGGTAACAGTTGGCAACATGACAGTCCCAGTGAGATTTCTTTCTCTTTTTTTTAGCTAGCTGCTTATACTTAGGAATAAAACTTTAAATATTCTTCTCTGACCTTTTTTTGCCTGGGAGGAGAGTTTAATTACCTGCCCAGTTTACATAAATTATGTCGCCTGTTTGTCTAAAATTGAATCCTGGGCAGAGATCAATATGGCCTCAGAAAAGCCAGAGCAAATGACTTCTCTCAAATGCCATCAAAGGTCACCAGAACCTTTCCTGCTTGGATGGGGACATGTTCTGTTCGACAACCTGGAGCGTGTCACAGGCCTGCTGCCTGCTGCCTTGGGTACCAACCACAAGAGCATGATTGATCATCAGTTAGAGGACATTGGGTACAAACTCCCTTAGGAGTCAGCAGTATAGGATTAATTGAATACCATGACGAGTCTGATTCATCATTCTCTGAAAAGGAGAAAATGGCACAGAACACATCCAGAGCTTGATGCATGAGGTTTCATGGAGGTTAACTGCTATTTAGACTCAAGATCCTGATGGTCACAAACAATGCATGTGCTATTTGGTTGCAGTTGCACAAAATTATCCAGGAAAAAAAGAACCTTTCAATCTCTCTTTCATTCTTCTTCTTCTTCTCAGGAAGAAGTTATTTGATGAGGGCCAACTCTGTGTCTGTCTAGCTCTATTCAAAAATATTTCATGGCAGTAAAATTAAATATTTCATGATAGAGGCATAAGTAAAGTATAAAATGACTTTAGACTGCAATAGAATTTTCATCTGAGAGATTCAGAGAAAGCTTCATAGTGGGTATTACGTTTGATCAGTAACTAGAAAAAGGAATATCATTATAGTAAATATTAAGAAAATGAAAGCAAGAGGAAATAACAAGAGCAATGTCACAGATATCATGTAAATTTGAAGCCCAGCAATTACTTTAGTATGATGAAGGCCTCATGGAAATAGTGTTGGAAAGAGAACAGCTCATGGATGCTGAAGTCAGGGGCTAAGAAAAAATATGTATTTAGTACAAAGCCAGAAGAAGAACCAACTAAGAAGAATCAGTATCAGTTCAATCACTCAGCCGTGTCTGACTCTTTGTGACTCCATGAACTGCAGCACGCCAGGCCTCCCTGTCCATCACCAACTCCCGGAGTCCACACAAACCCATGTCCATTGAGTCGGTGATGCCATCCAGCCATCTCATCCTCTGTCGTCCTCTTCACCTCCTGCCCTCAATCTTTCCCAGCATCAGGGCCTTTTCAAATGAGTCAACTCTTCGCATGAGGTGGCCAAAGTATTGGAATTTCAGCTTCAACATCAGTCCTTCCAATGAACCCCCAGGACTGATCTCTTTTAGAATGGACTGGTTGGAGCTCCTTGCAGTCCAAGGGACTCTCAGGAATCTTCTCCAACACCACAGTTCAAAAGCATCACTTCTTCGGCACTCAGCTTTCTTTATAGTCCAACTCTCACATCCATATATGACCACTGAAAAAACCATAACCTTGACTAGATGGACCTTTGTTGGCAAAGTAATGTCTCTGCTTTTTAATATGACTGAAGCACATAGAAAAGCTTCAGTATTCCATAAGGTTAAAGACAAAAGAAG
Organism: Bubalus bubalis; assembly: GCF_019923935.1. Lineage (NCBI taxonomy): Eukaryota > Metazoa > Chordata > Mammalia > Artiodactyla > Bovidae > Bubalus > Bubalus bubalis. The sequence goes on along the minus strand of NC_059171.1, from coordinate 70,032,271 downwards.
AAGAAAAAATGATGGACAAGGTTAAAATGTAGGGAGAAGTCAAGAAAGTAGAACTAAGAAACCACTGTTAAAACAATTGCTAGAGTGATTCCAGCCTCAAAAAACATGGAACATATCAAATCTCAAGGGAAAGGAGAAGAGTGTATTGAAAGTCAATGCAAAAAGATGTGGAATGACTTTTCTCATAGTTTGGTGGTGAATGGAGACAGGATGGAAATAAAGATAACAGTAAAAAGAGAAAGAAATAAAAAGAGAGGTAAGGGGGTTGATTTGACAATGAAAAGCAAACCATTGTGATAGGAAGAAATGTTGGTTGCAACATAGAATGAGAGACTGGTGCTCTAAGGAGAAGACCTGATAAATGTTATATCAACTTTTCTTGGGGTGGTGAGAAGAGATGGAATTGAAAACACTGGTATAAGGATATCTCTTCAGGCAGAAGAAAGAAGGTAAAGGTAAGAAATTTCAAGATAGGTATGATAATGAATATTTGAGGAAATGAGATGAAAAAATCCAAATTAGGTGGCTTTACTATTTTATAAATGTGCACGAAGAAAAGCAGGCGTAAGTAAAGAAAGGGGGTTTGTGAAACACACAATAGTTCTGAATAGCAATTTTGGGAGGGAGCAGAGATTTCAAACAAAGCAGAAAGATTTTTTGTTAATAAAAGAAAGAATTATATTAGGGCAAGATAAGGTAAATCATTGTAAACTACTGTGACAAAAAGAACTCAAAGAATCCAGTGACTTTCAGCAACTGTGAAGCTGTCAAGATCCACCCCCTCCCCCGGAAGAATGTTGGATCTCTTTGTCCTCTCAACCTTTTGATTCTCTCCCATTTTATTTCAACCCAATAAAATAGCTTGATCTTCCCTCCCCCCTTAAATAAAGAATCCAGTAGCTAACAGAACAAGATGCTTATTTCTTTCTCATGATCAGAGTCAGGTATCCAAGTTAGCAATTGCTCTTCCTCAGTTGGCCACTTAAAACCCAGGTTTGTAATGGCTGTGTCATGTTCAACACATGACTCCTAAGTTTGTTCTATGTTATCAACTTGATGGAAAAGAGCTTAGAAGAATTTGCATGGGAGGTTTTATGCCCAGACCTGAAGTTGGAACACATCATTTCTGCCCATATTCCATTAGCTAGGATCCAGTTTCATGGCCAATCTGATGCAGATGAAGAGCTAGTAGTCTCTGAAGAGAGATCTATTATTCTATTCTGAGGGATCAGGACTAATATTAATACACCAGCTTTCTTAAAGCTTAGGAAGTTCTTTCCCAAAGACAGACAATACTAAATTATTCATTATATAAGCTTCAAAGTCTGTAGAACTTCAAGGGCCACAGGCTTGCTGGAGCTCTCCTTGGTGCTGAACCCTGGATAGCCACCTGAATCTTTCAAATATAAGTAAGATTTCCACAGAAAAGGGTAAAGAGCACCATAGTAAAAAAGGTAAAGAGCACCCTTGGGATGCTATATAAAAATGAGTATTGCTGTTCATACAGGAAGTTCCCTTAAGCACTTTAAGGTGTGACCACTTGATAAGAATGATTGAATCAAGGAGTGAAAGGAGCCTAGGACTGAGAATTAAATAATCTAGGATATAGTACAGATTTTGTCATTAAATTGCTGAAGATCTAGCCAAATCACTTCTTTCCTCTGTTTCTCAATTTACCATCTTTTAAATGCTGATAATGGGCTCAGTGGATCTTGTAAATTCTCCTAGTTCAAAAATAAATGTGTAGTAAGGCCTTTTAGAGTTGACAATGTTTTATTGCCTCTGTATCTCATGAATATGAGTAAGCGTTCAACAGTAAGTCATTCTCAAATACTGATGTTTGGAAGACAGATTATAACTCCTTTGTGGAAGGTACAGTTTTCAAGAGCCTTAAGTCAGCTCACATTGAAGGAAATACAAGAAACCTAGGTGTCTACAGGGAATTGGATATAACTATATATAATAGAGAAAAGTAAGAGCAATTAAAATGTCCAAATCCAATAGGAATATTAAATACAGGAATATATACTGTCATTAAAAATAAGGGTTTTAAAGTTTAGTTAACATGATGAATATTGAGGAGTCATTAAAATGTTTGGTTAATTATTTAAGACAATAGAAGTATGTTGTGGCTTTCATCTCTAAAATGTCAGCCCTCCAAACACTCTCTTGTATTCCCCCTTAGCCTCCATGACCTTCCTGAAATCTATACATTCCACTAATTATGTTTACTTTTGCTTTTTCAAGTTGGGATGTATGTTTCCTGATGGCCATAATATTATTGCCTATTTTGTACTTTGTATTAGCCCCCAATTCTTAGAAAATTACTTGGCAGATAACATTCAATAACTATTTCCTGGATGAATAAATTTAATGTCAAGTGCAAAAGCAGATAAACTTAGTATTGCACATGATGACTCTAATTTTATAAAGTTAATATATGTGTATATGTGAGTCTGAATATATCTTGACTATCATAAATTTATTTTTCCTTGAGATGCAAAAGTATAAAAGAGGTATAAAACACTCATTTAAAAAAAAAAAAAACTCAGGTGATTTTATTTAACTTTAGATTCAGCCTGATTATCTGTGATATCTGGGCTTCCCTGATGGCTCAGCGGTAAATAATCCACCTACAATGCAGGGGATCCAGGACACATAGGTTTGATCTCTGGCATGGGAAGATGCCCTGGAGTAAGAAATGGCAACCTGCTCCAGTATTTTTGCCTGGAAAAACTGTAGCTCCTCTAAGGGCGGAGGAGCCTGGCAGGCTACAGTCCACAGAGTCACAAAGAGTAGGACACCGAGCAACTGAGCACTTGCACGTGGTCTGTGATATACAGTTGCATCTGTGCATTTGTGTGTGTGGTGTGTATCTATATCAGTGCTATGCTGATGCTTCTTGATCCCTTCTTTCTATTGTGGGACAGCTCTGAATCTTTCTTCTTTTCTTTATCTCCATTGCCTCCTCTGTAGTCTAAGCTTCCACCATCATCTCTCCCTTGAAGCCTTTTAACAGGTCTCTGTGTCATCACTTTTGACCGTATTGTCCACTCTTTTCACAGCTTTACAGTTTAAAACTGTAAAATTGATCCTGCCATTCTCCTATGAAAAGCCCACAATAGCTTACCTTTACACTCAGAATAAAATCCAAACTTCTTATTAACCATGACCTGAAAACTCTGGCCAAATCTTCCAACTTCACCTCTTGCTAAGCCCTCCCACACTTACCTCAAAACAAGAATTGTTTATTGTTCTTTTCCCCTTGTCCTCAAAACACAAGACCTTGGGCTTCTCTCAAACCTTTGTACTGAGCTTACCTCTGCCTGAAATGCTTCTCCTTCAGACGACTTCAAGCTAGCTGCTTTTCATCCTCTAGGCTCCTAGTCAACGTCATTGCTTAGAAATTCCACATGACTCACTGCCTTTCCACTGCCTAGCTGTATTGAAATTAAACATTTATCTTTCTCTGAAATTGTGCACTTCTTGTGTGTATCTGTCTTCTCTAGAAAATACATTTTCTTGGAGAAAGAAAAATTATCTGCTTTCTCTATATTCCCAAAACCTAGCATGACCCTATGTACATGGAGTTACTCAACAACTATCTATTCGGTGAATGAATGAATGATTCTGACCTTGGCTTATACCTGCTCCAAAGAGTGATATTCCTCCTATTTCATCCTTAGTATCTTTCATTCTCATCCCTGCTAATTAACCTCATTTTGGATCTTTGACCATACTTTCATAACATTTTTTCAGTCTCATTGAGATATAATTGAAAGATAAAATTATAATATATTTGAAGCATACATTATGATGATTTCATATATATACACATGAGAAAGGATTTCTCCTATCATTAATTATCATATCCATCAGCTTACATATTTACTTTTTATATTCTTGGTGAGAACACTTAGGTTTTACTCTGTTAGCAATTTCAGTTATACAGTGTAGTATTATCAGCAATAGTCACTGTATTATACATTGGACCCCCAGGCCTTATCCATCTTGTAACCGAAAGTTTGTACCATTTTACCAAATGCTTCCTATTTCCCTGGCCCTCAAGGTCCATCCATATTGTTGCAAATGGCAAGGTTTCTTTCTTTGTACTGGTTTAATAGTTCAGTTCAGTAGCTCAGTCCTATCTCTTTGCGACCCCATGGACTATAGCAGCCAGGTGTCCCTGTCCATTACCAACTCCCAGAACTTGCTCAAACTCATGTCCATTGAATCAGTGGTGCCATCCAACCATCTTATCCTCTGTCATCCCCGTCTCCTTCTGCCTTCAATCTTTCTCAGCTTCAGAGTCTTTTCCAATGACTCCATTCTTTGTATCAGGTGGCCAAAGTATTGAAACTTCAGCTTCAGCATCAGTCCTTCTAATGAATATTCAGGACTGATTTCCTTTAGGATTGACTGGTTTGATCTCCTGGTTAATAGTATTCACACACGTATATATGTGTGTGTGTGTGTGTATAAAGCATCTTCACTCATTCATTCATTCATGGGCACTATTGTTTCCATATCTTGGCTATCATGGATAATGATGCAATTAACATGCTAGTGCAGATAGCACTTCAATATCCAGTGTTCAATACTTTTGGATATATACCTAGTAGTGGAACTGCTGGATCACAGGGAGGTTCTATTTTTAAATTTTGGTGGAACTTCTGTACTGTTTTTTATCATAACTGCACCAATTTACATTCCCACCAAAAGTGTACAGTGGTTCCTTTTTCTCTGTGTCCTTGCCAACACTTACTATCTTTTGTCTTTTTGATGACAGTCATTCTAACACCTGTGAGGTGATATCTCATTGTGGTTTTGATTTGCATTTTCATGATGATTCATGATAATCAGTACCTTTTGTGTATCTATCGGCCATTTGTACATCTCTGGAAAAATGTCTATTCAGTTTGCCCATATTTTAATCAGATGGATTGACTGGAGCAAATGGGTTACTATCAAGTTGTATGAATTTTTTGTGTATATTGAATGTTAACCCCTTGTCAAATATATGACTTGCAAATATTTTCCATATACTCTAGTTTCTTTTCAGATCATATAAATCTTCTACCTTTCACTTTCATAAGATTTTGAAGCAAGGCTTGGACTTCAAAAGATTAAGATAAAAATATGAGCAGAGGACATTCCAGGATGAGGACATGTATGAGAAAAAGGACAGAGAAAGGTAAAGAATTTAATAATGTTCATTAAAGGCTATTGTAACAACCTAGATAGCATATTCAAAAGCAGAGACATTACTTTGCCAACAAAGGTCCGTCTAGTCAAGGCTATGGTTTTTCCTGTGGTCATGTATGGATGTGAGAGTTGGACTGTGAAGAAGGCTGAGTGCCGAAGAATTGGTGCTTTTGAACTGTGGTGTTGGAGAAGACTCTTGAGAGTCCCTTGGACTGCAAGGAGATCCAACCAGTCCATTCTGAAGGAGATCAGCCCTGGGATTTCTTTGGAAGGAATGATGCTGAAGCTGAAACTCCAGTACTTTGGCCACCTAATGCAAAGAGTTGACTCATTGGAAAAGACTCATGCTGGGAGGGATTGGGGGCAGGAGGAGAAGGGGACGACAGAGGATGAGATGGCTGGATGGCATCACTGACTCGATGGACGTGAGTCTGAGTGAACTCCGGGAGTTGGTGATGGACAGGGAGGCCTGGTGTGCTGCGATTCATGGGGTCCCAAAGAGTCGGACACGACTGAGCGGCTGAACTGAACTGAACTGAACTGAAAGTCTATAGTCATCATATTAAGCAGAACTCTAGTTAATAAGGGTCATACAGCCAAACCAGGGTGTTTTAAGCCAGAAAGGAAATTTATTACTTCATCTTCCAAGAAAATTCTGGCACTGGCTTCAGGCATTGGTGAATACCCGTGGCGGATTCATTTTGATGTTTGGCAAAACTAATACAGTGTTTCAGGTTTAAAAATAAAATAAAATTAAAAAAAAACAAAAACAAAGAATGTTATCAGAAATATTTTTCTTTAATCTTTCATATCTGTTTCTTTGTGTTGGTATTTTTTAAGTCATCTTTCTATTGGTGGTAGAAATGACCATGGATAATTTCATCTTAAATCCTAATAGCTTAGCAATATTAAAAAAGTGATAGAAAAATTGCTTAGCAATATTTAAAAAATCAAGTTATTTTTTAATAGCTACAGAAAAAATTTCCAAAGATTTCTGCTAGTCAGTTAGACTAGTTATCTATTGCTTTGTAACCAATCACCCTAAAACTCATCATTTAGAACAATGATAATCCGTTGTCACTCATGAGTCTACAGTCGAAATTATTTGTTCTGATCGTCTCAGTCAGGCTCATTGGTGCGTCTGAAGTCAGCAAGGAGACAGCTGGCTGCTGATCTTGTCTGGGCTCTCAGCTTGTTTGGGCAATGGCAGACTGGCTGCTCTAGAGTGATGTTAGTTAGAACAACCAGGCTCCCCTCTATATGTCTCTTATCTTCCAAAACTTTTTCTAATGGCAGTTGCATGGGTGTAAGAGAGAGGATGGAAATTCACAAGTCAACTTGAGGTCGAGACTTAGAATTCATATAACTTACTTCTGCCACAATCTTTTGGTCATACAAAGTCACAAAGCCAGTTCATATTAAAAGAATTAGAAGAAACTCACTGGAAAGAGTTTGTGTGTGTGTGTGTGTATGTGTTTCGTTGGTTTGTTGGTTAGTTTTCCACTGTGCTTGGTCTTCGTTGCAGCATACAGTCTCCTCATTGCAGCACATGGGCATTCTCTAATTGCAGTATGCGTGGGCTTCTCTCTAGTTGTGGTGCATGGGCGTAGTTGCCCTGAGACATGTGGAATCTTAGTTCCCTGACCAGGGATTGAACCTGCGTGCCCCACATTGGAAGGTGGATTCTTTACCACTGGACCACCTGGGAAGTCTCCAGAAAGAAATTTAAAGTCACATTGCAAAGGGCATGGATACAGGGAAGGTGAGAAATTGAGATCATTTTTGCAATAAATTTCATACTGGTCTTGTGTGAAAGTCTCATCTTTAAATTAGTTTCTATGAACCGAGTGTGAACAAAAAGCTTAGCAGTGATGCTTTCTAAGGGGAAAGTGAAGTGCTGTTCCCATAAGAAGTGATGATTAGAAAGCAAACTCAGCCCTTTTCCACTACGAGGACGTGCAAGCAGGAAGTCAGCTTGTCATACTGTTTTAAAACATAAGGTTTTCATTCAGGCTGTTGATGTTGGAATCATAACCCTGTCACTTCCTCTGTGTGTTTAAAACATTACTTAACCTCCCAAATTCCAGTTTTCTCCTCTGTAGGATATAAATAATCACAATTTTCCCCTTTAATTTTGAGGATTAAATCAGACAATACAAGTTAAGTGCTTACAAGGGAATCTGGCACTTAGTAATTTAAATAGATTTTGTTTGTTTGGTAGGTTGGTTGGTTTCGGGCTTAGCTCCCCAACCAAGTGTCGAACTCATAACCCCTGTGGTGGAGCATGGAATCTTAACCACTGGACCACCAAAGAAGTCCCATGTTTTGTATTATTACTTGACAAAAGTAAAGTTTTGAAAGATTATGGCAAAGAAGGGACATAGGAATATCATTTAAAGGAAAGAAACTTGACTTTCTTTACAGTGATGGAGTGAGATGCCTCCCTTTCAACTCCACTTTACTTGCCTTATGGAATTCAGTTTCTAGTATCATATTAGATCCCCAGGGTAAAAATGCCCTTCCTCAAAGAAATTTAAGCAAATTTCAGGCTTAAGAAAACAAAAGCTATAAATATAAGTCATGGCAAGGACACAAAACTGTGTCAGCATGGTTCCAGGCTAGTAGCGGAGTTCATCATCAATTATTAAACAAGGTCAATATTTGTGGCACAAAGAAGCATTTTAGCATATATTATTTATGCAGATGGTTGTAGTAGGCTCTCCATCCTTGAATAGGGAGCTCTGAGAGTGGAATACTATTAATAAGAAAACTACTTGGCACAGGAAATAGGATATCTTCTTTTCCAGGAAATTGTTTCTCTCTCTCTTCACCATCTTATTTCTATACCAGGAAAGAATCTCTAATAAATCTGTAATTACTGTGCTTCTCTATACCTTATATTATGGATAAGGTGCTGTAGGGAAGGTGGAAGAAAGGAAAAAAGAAATATTGTCTCTTGCCCTCAGGAAGCCTACAATCAAGTATGAAGCAGGAAAATGGTGTATATTAACAAATGCTTAGCATGGAAAAGAGACAGATACTTAGTGGTTCAGTTCCAACAGGAAGTGATCAGCATGAGCTAAAAATTTATGACGGGCATACCAGGGTATGGCATTTCTCCCAAAGTGTGATTGGGAGCTGATGGATCCCACCCATTAAACAAGCAGAAAATAGCACAGGACAACGTGAACTCATGTTCCTTTGGTCCACAGGAAGAGCATACATTGAGATAGTCCATTGACAACCAGAGAGGTTAGAAAACATACAGGGCTTTTAACAGTTATCTGTTAAATGACCAGATGGGGGGTTTGTTCTGGATGTCAAAAGAACAGTACTATTAAAAATAAGTGAAAAAGAGAGGCAAAGGACAGAATTCAGAATTCACAGAAATCGAAACCAGGTATATTGGACTCCTCTCAATCCCTGCCCTTCCCCACTTTCTGTTTGACCTCATCAATCCTCAGTTTTCCCATCGGTAAAATGGAAATTGCAACAGTAGCAACTGCATGAAATCTAAGTAAAGTGGTTAACACAGTGCCTGCCACAAAGTAATGATTCAATAAATGTTAGCATTATTCTCTTATTATAATTTGGAAAAGTCAAAGGATCAGAATGTTAGAACTAGAAGAAATATGACACTCCATCAAACCTAATAGTATAATCTAGAGATAGGAAGTTCTCTTCTAATGGTCTTATTTCTGAAGATAAGGTGGAAATTCAACAAAGTTGAGTAGGAGATTTTTATTTGCATTTATCTATCGGAGAAGGTAATGGCACCCCACTCCAGTACACTTGCCTGGAAAATCCCATGGACGGAGGAGCCTGGTAGGCTGCAGTCCATGGGGTCGCTAAGAGTCAGACACGACTGAGCAACTTCACTTTCACTTTTCACTTTCATGCACTGGAGAAGGAAATGGCAACCCACTCCAGTGTTCTTGGCTGGAGAATCCCAGGGACGGGGGAGCCTGGTGGGCTGCTGTCTATGGGGTGGCACAGAGTCAGACACGACTGAAGTGACTTATCAGCTGTAGCAGCCTTGAGATATGTCTATTGATTTCCTCCATAGAGGGCTTTTATGAGGCCAACTTAATAAAGCATGTTTCCCCAATTTCCATCAAGGATTGTAACCAAGGTCAATCTGTATAGAGATGGGCTTTCAGCAGAAACAGCGATTTCATCATGCTCAATGAGTTTAATCAAAAAACGCTTCCAGATAATGATGAGAGTAGAATATGCCCAGGTTTCTCCTTTGTCTCTTTATTAATGAATTTGAGTACACAGAAACTCAGTAAAAGTGACAGAAAAGGCTCAGGAGCATCACTGAAATCATCCTTACCAGGGGCCACCTGCATCTCACAAAGCCAATTTTCCATTAATAAAAGGCCATTTCCAGAGTGAGATGCTGCTGTTTTTGTACCGTGTGTAGTAGAAGGGGCTCATTTGAGTGGAGGTTGAGCCCCAAGCATGCAATTTGAGCCCTGTTGCTAAGGAATTCCATTGGCTTCACTCTCATCTTGGCTCGGTCCCTTCCTGGGACCAAGGGAAGGGACTCTATCCCCACTTTTGACCAAATTCAAACCCTCATTTTCTCTTGCATAGACTATTGAGGGAGCCTCTTCCTATCAATCCATTCTCTACAGGACTGATTGAAATAGCTTCCTCAAGCACAGACCTGCAAATTCCCTACTTCTTTAAAGACATCCATTGGTCCTCCACTTTACCTCTTAGATTTTGCTGCTGCTGCTGCTACTTCTATGGTTGCCACTATTGCCATTATTCCCCGGTGGCTCAGACAGTAAAGAATCTGCCTGCAATGCGGGAGACCTGGGTTCAGTCCTTGGGTTGGGAAGATCCCCTGGAGGAGGGCATGGCAACCCACTCCAGTATTCTTGCCTAGGGAATCTCCAAAGACAGAGGAGCCTGGAAAGCCACAGTCCATGGGGTCACAAAAGGTCAGACATGACTGAGCGACTAAGCACAGCACACAGCACATTGCCATTATAATCACCACCATCACCACCACCACCCTCATGATTATCATTTCTAGATAAAATCCAAACTCCTTTGAATTCAAGATGTTCACAATCAGTCACTATTTCCAACTTTATAATAATTAGGATAACTGCCATTTATCGAAAGTTAACACGTCATAGGTCCTGTTCACAATGGTTTCCTTGCATTACCTCATTTCATTCTTACAACAACCCTGATAAGTAACCTTATCATGCCCATTTGTCAGATGAGGACATTGAGGCTAGGAAAAGTAATGTATCTTGCTTAAGGTCACACAGTCAATAAGCAACAGTCAAAATTCAAACCCTGACTTGTTTCACTCCCAAACCCATGCTGTTAACCATTCTCTCAGCCACATCTCTGATCACTTCTCCCACCTTCCCATCTCACACACACTTGACTGCTGGCCCTTCTAAGAAAGACTGATCCTACAAATCTTTTAGACCCTTGCATGTACTTTTGCTTCTCCATGGGATGCTGGAGCATCCTCCAACCCATCTCAGCAGAGGAGTGCCCTCACATGTCACCCTACCAGACTCTGTGAGCTCCCTGCCCAGTGTCCATGTACAGCACTGGGTGCGCTCATCCGTCACAGGCTGCAGGCACTGGCTGCTAAAGTTAACCACTCATGGCTTCCTCCTCTAGAAAGATTGTCTTGGCTTTCCTAGAGATGTCCAGGATGTGACACACAGATACCCACCCACCCAGAGCAAATGGCTGAGTGATGAAGGGAAATAAAACCTCAGGCCCCTTGCGTTAGGTAGGACCACCTCTGTGGTGCAATGAAAGGACATCTCTGCATAGGTCCTTCCTCTGTCCTATCCTGTATCCCTTACTACCTGGTTCCCCTAAGAGCACACCCTAAATAAATCCCCATCTCAGGCTCCGCTTCCGCTGGACTGACCTAAGCCAGGCTCTTTTTCTGATATATCATTCCTCATCTTCCCAGAAAGACTTCATGTCTTCATCATTAGTGCTTACATAACATAGTTCCATCATGACATTTTACCACATTGTCTTGATAATATTGTACTGAAAGTCCTTCTCTTTCAATAGATCATTGGATCTTCTAGGTCAAGGACTGTACCTTTGGAAGCTCTGTACTCTCACACACTCACAGAAATTCAGGAAGCACTCCATTCTTTCCAGCTCCTGGGAAACCCTCCATCCCGCCTCAGACTGGAAGCCTCCTGATGCAAAGAAACTTGGCTGTCATTGTCTGTCCCACCTCCCAGCCCTCCTTCCCCACGACCCAGGCTCTTGTTATCACAGCGTGTTTAGTTCATTTATTTTAGGGCCAGCTTTGCCTCTGCTTTCTCATCCACAGACCCCAACCTGTCTGTCTCCTTGCCCCATCTGTAGTTAATCTTCCCCTCTCCCTTACTTCTCAGACTTCGCACAAGTCCAGAATTCAGGATTACAAACCATCTCATCAGAACCAGCCCCTTGGCTGGATGCAAATGTATAACTTCTTTAATTTATGAATGTCACGCTTTTCAGAGGGAGGGAGAAATGCCCCATTAAACTATATCCATCTCCCCAATCCCATTAATAAGTTAATAAAAAAGTTAAAGAGAAGTTCATGGAGAGAGACTGGCTTCTGTAATAGTAGGTTGGCTACATAAAATATTAGTAAAAAAACACAACACAATCTGTGTCAGATTCTTCAGTGAGGAGGACTAAGATTTGAATTGACCATATAAGTTTCTACTTATTTGTCTAAGGTGAGGCTGCAGTGTCTTTTCTTTTTTTTTTCCTATTAATTAGCTTATTTTAATTGGAGAATAATTACAATACCATGATGGCTTTTGCCATACATCAGCATGAATCAGCCACAGGTATGCACGTGTCCCCCCATCCTGGACCCTCCCTCCCGCCTGCCTCCCCACCTTTCCCTCTGGGTTGTCCCAGAGCATCAGCTTTGGGTGCCTTGCTTCATGCATCGAATTTCACCAGTCATCTATTTAACATATGGTAATGTACATGTCATGCGAAGAGTTGACTCATTGGAAAAGACCCTAATGCTGGGAGGGATTGGGGGCAGGAGGAGAAGGGGACGACAGAGGATGAGATAGCTGGATGGCATCACTGACTCAATGGACATGAATTTGAGTGAACTCCGGGAGTTGGTGATGGACAGGGAGGCCTGGCGTGCTGTGATTCATAGGGTCGCAAAGAGTTTCAGAGAGTCGGACATGACTGAGCAACTGAACTGAACTGAACTGAATGTACATGTTTCATGAAGTGTCTTTTCTATCTGAGTTGTTTTTTTCATGATCAAATAGGCTTTAGAACACAGGCTGCTACTGCTAAGTTGCTTCAGTCGTGTCCAACTCTGTGCGATCCCATAGATGGCCGCCCACCAGGCTCCCCCGTCCCTGGGATTCTCCAGGCAAGAACACTGGAGTGGATTGCCATTTCCTTTTCCAACGCATGAAAGTGAAAAGTGAAAGTGAAGTCACTTAGTCATGTCCGACTCTTAGCGAACACAGGCTGGATAGATAAAAAAGAATCATTCAGTGAGAGTTAGGTTCTTTAAATACGACTCAATTAATGATCACAACTCTCAGGGCTAGCCAGGGCACTGAAGCTCAGAGAAGGGGATTTGCTTTCCTATGGTCACACAAGTGGCAAATATCAGAGCTGGATCTGAACCCCAGTTGATCTGGCCCCAAACTCTACTGTCTTTACACTGCACCATTTTTATGAGAAGAAGTGAAGTGAAGTTGCTCAGTTGTGTCCAACTCTTTGCCACCCCATGGACCGTAGCCTACCAGTCTCCTCTGTCCATGGGATTGTCTAGGCAAGAATACTGGAGTGGGTTGCATTTCCTTCTTCAGGGCACCTTCCTGACCCAGGGCTCAAACACAGATCTCCGTCACTGTAGGCAGATGCTTTCACCATCTCAGCCACAATGAGAGTATGCTATAAATCAGGGAACGATCTGAACAAAGAAGTGATGATTGAAAGGTAATAGAGAAGGCCAGAAAGTTCCCTTTACTTTAAACAAATTTATGAGTTGGAGAAGCAGCTGAGGTGAGATGCACTTCCAGCAAAGAGATGAAGTCTTTCAACATAACAGTGTCCTATTTATAGCATTTGGTAATATAGAAGGTGGGAAATGAGGTACATAGTAAGTATTAATTAGTATTAGAGAAAATTGACCAAGAATGTTGTACAGCCAAAGCAAAGGAAGAATGTAGCAGAGGATGTGGTGCTTTGCTGGATGGATAAACTTAGTCCAGTGATCAAGAATGAGGTAATAAAATTCATCACTATGATTGCAGCCATTGATTGGGGAAAGAAGAGTTCCCGGAAGAAGTAAGGGTCGCTATTTGTGAAAACAAGCCATTACAATACAGGGTCTCCTGAATATAGGAAAAAGTATGAATACAATTATTTGGACTTCTTGGTTTATTTTTGTTGTTGTTGAGTCGATAAGTTGTGTCCAACTCTTTGTGACCCCATGGACTGCAGCGCGCCAGGCTTCCTTGTCCTTCACTATGTCCTGGAGTTTGCTCAAACTCATGTCCATTGAGTCAGTGATGCCATCCAACCATCTCATCCTCTGTCACCCCCTTCTCCTCCTGCTATCAATATTTCCCAGTGTCAGGATCTTTTCCAATGAGTCGGCTGTTTGCATCAGGCTGCCAAAGTATTGGAGCTTTAGCTTCAACGTGAGTCCTTCCAATGAATATTCAGGGTTGATTTCCTTTAGGATTCTTGGTTTATGGACAAGGAAAAAAAAAACATTAAGTGTTAGCCAGACTAAAAGGTTTAAGTAGCATGTGTACTGCAGAAAGCTTAGGTTTGCAAGATACTCCCCTCTCCCATAACATCTGAGCCACATCGGCTTCTTTCCTGACATAGGACCTTTGTACACACTGCTCTCCCTGCCTTGGACAGAGATGCTGTACTTTTCTCATCAGCATTGGTCCACACACTATTCTTTGAGCAGCACTGCTCTAACACTCTGTTTTTTCTAGCTCACCTGGCTCTAGTGGTTAATAGGTTTTAGGTTTACATGACCTCTCTGGAAGAAACATATTGTGTTTTCCCAAGATGCAAGTTGGAAAACCGCCAGCAGATGAGATGTGGTGTTTTCAGTCAAACTTTCTTGGCTCAAAGGTGAGCCCAAGCAGGAAAAAGTGACTGAGATGAGTCACAAACAAACTCTCTGATTGCACTCCTACAAAATATATCTTTGTATTAAAGGAGTGATATAAATTATTTGTTCATTACTGGAATATATAGATGATACATCACAACTTAGAGCAAGATTTATAGAAACGTGAACCCTTAGCTACAGGCTGGTAGTTTTTCCATATACTAAACTTCAATTATCATCAATCATAGCTTAATCTAGGTTTGATTCTTGCATTATCTCATCCATTCTTCACAGGATCCAGGCTTTGTGTGGTAAACAACTTCTACTTTTCTATGCAGAGGGCAGACCAATCTATCTATGCTAACCTAGTCTAGTCCCTTGAGCGATGTTTTAGCTCATAGAAGTTCCTTTCTTCCACAGATTCAGTGTTTGACCTTGCACAGCCTATCCAAGACAAAAAAAAATCTTTCTAGCAATCCAGTTGAGACTCCTTTACATGTGTGTGTTTGTGTGTGCGTGTGTGTAAAATCAATTCATTTATACTGATTGGGCTAGAATATGCTTCAGTAACAAAGAAGGCCCAAATTGTTGTGGTTTAACAAAACAAAGGTTTAGCTCTCACCGATGCTGTGTCCCGAAATGATCTGCAGGATCTCCAACTGAAGTTCCATTTGGACAGATGGTTTCATGATTACATGGAAAAGGTAACATGTTAAATCATATCCTGGCTCTTTTTCTGAAATTAACTTTTATTGGAGTATAGCTGATTTACAATGTTATGTTCATTTCAGGTTGAACCTCTTTTCTTTTGTGAAGTAAAACATCTGTCTCTCCTGCTTGCAGTGTTTTATAATGAATATAATTTCACTTAAAAACATTGGGTTACAGAATGTTCTGCAGGGTTCAGTCCCCTCTTTCTTGTTTTTAGAATCTCCAAGTGTGGAAAAGAGACAAAAGCAGGAGACCAGAAGCAAAAGATAAAAAGGACCAAGAAAGAAAAGATGGAAAGAGGTGTCAGACTGGAGAAACATGCAAGGAGGGCAGGTCAGATTTTGTGGAGAAGAGATAGAGGACAGTCAGAAGCCAAGTGGCTCATTAGAACAGACTGGAGTCCTAAAGGGCTTCATGGATCCAAACACAATCAACTGACAGTAACTGAATTGTCACACTGCTTTTTCTATTGGGATTTCTCAACCCCATGAGAAACCGCTAAGCTTCTCTCTAAGTGTGATCGTTGCTACTGTGGCCTGGTGGAGAGGGCTGCTGGCTTCATCTGGTAGGATCCCTCCCTCTTCCTTGATAACAGTAATACTCTCAGCCCCAAAATGACATCTCCTAGGCTGTCTTGCAGAGGAATGGCCAATGATTGGTAAGGCAAAGCATTTCGATGGATAGTCCAGTGAAACATGAGCTGAATCAAGCAGGACATAAGGCTTATTGCTCCTGCTTATCCCACCCCATTCTTTCTGAGCAGCTCAATGGTTAGAGATCCAGCTGACATGGTGGGCTATGAGGCAGCCTTGAGATGCAAATAGGTGCTAAGGAAGTCGAGGTAAAACAGAGGAGTCTGGACCTCTGATAGATAGCTTTGCAGTCACTCTGTCTACCTTGAACTTGATACTGGATGCTTGGGGCTAGTGCACTGGGACGACCCAGAGGGATGGTATGGGGAGGGAGGAGGGAGGAGGGTTCAGGATGGGGAACACATGTATACCTGTGGCGGATTCATTTTGATATTTGGCAAAACTAATACAATTTTGTAAAGTTTAAAAATAAAATAAAATAAAATAAAAAAAATAAAAGCCTTATATGTTGGGTCACTAGTTTGGGCATTTTCATGTATGTAGTCATACTTGTTTGCCACTGGTGCATGAAGCAAATAAAATTTGGCTCACATCCCATTCTCAATGCAAAATCACTTTCAAAGTGATGAAAAAGGACAGGCAGTGGTATCAAACAGACTTACTTGTTGTTTGACCTTCAGCAGGGGTCTTAACATCTCCGAGCCTCTGTTTCTTCCTCTGTCAATTATAGTTAATAATTCCCTTGCAGGGCTTTTAAAAGGATTAGATCAAAGTGTAGAATGTGCTTTGCACAAATGAATAGCTCAATAGTTATCATAATTAAACAAAATTTCATTCTCTGGAAATAAGTCAATGTTCATTTATTTATTCAATCAATATTCTAAACAGTTATTTCAATGCCGAGCAGACAGAATTACAGTCAGGATTATTAAGGCAAATAAGGCTGATTGGCTGAGGCCAGATATTTCAAGAAATGCTACTGGCAGTTGGTAAACTGAGAAGAAAGAAGCAAATAGACAAAACATAGGGTTTGTATCTTTAAACAATTTCACATTTGCTAATTTAGTCATGAAACTGAAAATGTTCCCCTATTTCTCGACATCTCTACCTGCTGTTGCTTCTGTCCAGGTTTCTAATTCCATTAATTACTACTTCCCTTGATGTGCACTTGAACTTGAGTTTCAAACCCTTGGTGTAATTGATGTTTTAGAGCTGGTAATTCCTTATTGTGGGGGCTGCCCCATGAGTGCATTACAGGATGTTCAGCAGCATCCCTTGCCTTTTCCCCTTAGATGCCAAGAGTACTTCCTCTACAAATCCTAACAATAAATATGTCTGCAGACATTGCCAAATATCCTGTGGGGGGCAGAAATGCCTCCACTGAGAATCAACACCGTGTGAGTTAAACTTCCACAGCACACGGAGGTTGTGCACAGGGGTTGTGTGCTTTGCGCTGAGGTTAAACTTCACTGAGGACTAGCTCGGATTCACAGGTAGCATAGCTGCAGAAGCCCAGTTCTTCCTTCACAGCTTCTACAAGACAGACTTCCTTGGACCTATTGTTATTGCCAAAAAGGGCATCTTAGACAATTGTCTTTGAACATGAGCTATAAATCCCCACACAAACCAACCACCTTCATTTTGCTCCCTCACCACCTTGCCTTCAACCATCTTACAGTCACAGTGGCCTGCCTTCAGATCCTGGACAGTGTCATGTTCATCTTCTTCTCCAAAACGTCACATGCCTTGTCCTGGTCCCACCTCCCTCTTGGCGGAGCTAACTCGCAATCTCACACACTCCCCTAGACAACCATAGGGTTCCTTGTTGCAAGATTTCCTAGAGATTTTCATTTTATAGCACATCTTATCATTGGAATGAATGCACTGAAAAAGATTAGTAAAAGTTCAGTTTCCCTGCTCAATTTCCAGCCTTGGTGTGGGCAGAGCCTGCGTCTGACCTGGCTGGTCCACTATCTGCACCATCTTGCCCATGACCTGGCATGAGGAAGATGCTCAGTGAATGCTAAATGGTTGAAAGGACTAAATTTATGAGCAAAAAAAATTTCAGTAAAATCAAATGTCTTTGTAAGAGACAAAGAAATTACTATATTTATCACCCTATGCATTTTTAAAGAGTCCCTGTATGTCCAAGAGAGATCTGAGCATCTCTGGAGCTGGCAATTGCCAATCTTCCTTCTGTCAGCTCCTCTTTTTCATTCTATGAATTGAATTGATGGGAAAAATCAGAGACGGAAACACATCTGTCAGTCCCAGGAATATCACAACACGGCGTAAGTTTTGGAAGCTTATGGATGATAGCTGATCCTGAAATTCACAATACGTTCATTTAAAAATGACCATCATTCGTATTCTCTCTAAATCTGAATGTATAAAGAGAACTCGTTGTACAGGAATGTTTTTTAAAACTTGATGTTTCCCCAAAGTTCTGTGATGTTAATAAGGAAAGATCTTCTAGGAAAGTCTCTGCAAAATTTTTGTTTCAAAACAGAGATTACAAACTGGGATACTCAAGGTTACATCCAGCCAACAAGATGCTTTAGCCAGGTAGAAATGGTAAAATCAGTCTCCAATATGTAAAAAAACAGAAGGTCCCACATGAAGACCTAGATGTCCAGGCTTTCATAGAAAATCAGTCAGTCCAACAGCACTGGGATTACCTTCTCTCATGCCAACATTTAACTAGCTGCTGCTGCTGCTAAGTCACTTCAGTCGTGTCCGACTCTGTGCGACCCGCAACAGGCTCCCCCGTCCCTGGGATTCTCCAGGCAAGAACACTGGAGTGGGTTGCTAATTCCTTCTTCAATGCATGAAAGTGAAAAGTGAAAGTGAAGTCGCTCAGTCATGTGTGACTCTTCGCGACCCCATGGACTGCAGCCTACCAGGCTCCTCCATCCATGGGATTTTCCAGGCAAGAGTACTGGAGTGGGGTGCCATTGCCTTCTCCGACATTTGGCTAGACTGGAGTGTAAATGCTACTATTCAGAAGAGTCAGCATTCCACTTCTACTGTGTTGGCATCTACCAGTTACCACTTGGCCCTTGGAGGCAACCTCCATTTTCTGCCTTGTCTTGTCCTTATCATTATGAGGAGTACATATACCTAATATTAATCTGTGATATTAAAAGCCATGCAAACATGAACTCACATAAGCCTTATCTACCTCAAACCACAGAAGTGACATTTTTCACTTTTGATGAGTAATTGGTCCTACTTTCCAATGTATAGAACTATGCTCTTCAGTGTGCTTGCTGCCAGCCACATGTGGCTATTTAAATTTAAATTAATGTAAATCAACTGACATTTAGTGATAAAGCATTTCGAGAAGGAATCAGATGCCATCATCACCAAAGAAGTAAGACCAGTGTGTGGGTCCAAACCAGGGTCTATGAACAGGAGAAGTCAGAGGGACCACAAGGCCCAGCCTTGTATTCCCAAAGGCCACAAATGTACATGTTTTGATGTCGTCTCCAGATGAGGACAAACGGTGTCACAGAGTTACAGAGTGAAGATAACTTCACCTGGGAGCATTAGACATGTAGACCATAACCAAACCCATTGTATAGTGTGAATTTATTCTCAGAATAGATCAATTATAGTATGCTTTTGTATTAGAAGTATTCCTTTGTAAAATGTGGGCTATAAAATATGATCATTTTTGCTTAAAAATGAATTTAAACCAAACAAAGTTTAATATTCAAGTCCTCAGCCACAGTAACCACATTCCAAGTGCTCAATGGCCATGTTGGTGAGAGGCAGTCATGTTGAAAAGCTCAGGGAACATTTTCCTCATCACAGAAAGTTTCATTGGACATTATTGCTCTAGACTATTCCTGGAAAATGGAAGAACTACAAAAAGAAAGAAGAACATGGAGTCTGAGAGACCTGATTCTTTGTATGGATTGCATGGTGTCTACTCAAAATTTCATAGGTTGAATTCCTAATCCTTAGTATCTCAGAACTTTATTTGGTTATAAGGTCTTTATAAAGATAATAAAGTTAAAATGTGGTCATTAGAATGGGCCCTAGTCCAGTGTGATTGGTGTCCATATAAAAAAGGGAAATTTGGACAGAGAAACATGCATAGAAGGATGATGGTATGAAGAGACACAGAGAGAAGATGGCCATCTACAAGGAGAGAGGACTGGAACAGATCCTCAGAAAGAACCAACACTATCGACACTGTGACTTTGAACTTCAAGCCTTCAAAACTATGAGATGATAAAATTCTCTTGAAGCCACTTAGTTTTTGACAACAGACTTAACCTACTAAGACATTCATCGTTCATTCATTTGTTGACCGAACCAGTGGATGCCACACACTTATTCAGTACTAAAAATAGCAGTAGGCAATTGAAGGAATATCAAGGTAATTGTATCTTCCTCTAAGAGACTCCTAGCCTAGTAGGGGTGATAAAAACATTATCTAAGTTAATATAACAAAAGTAGAAAGAGATAAAAGCTCTGTGAAAGTTCTTGGGGCTCCCCGAAAGTAGATGGAGGGTTTAAAAAGGATAATAGTTCTCTAGACCCTGCTGTAAGGGCTCATTACAATGAGGCTCAGTAAGCTCTTAGAAATAAAAGAGTAGAATGTGCTGCTTGTTTTAGTGGACAATATATGAATTAGTAGTGCTACCACTTCCTCCCGGCCTCAGTTTCCCATTTCTTTTCTGTGAGACCCTCATTGTCTCCATCTTCTGCATGGTAGATGCAGCTGGTGACGAATGTTAGCAATCCTGCTCAGTGCACAACCTGCTGCTGGTGTGTTCAGTTCAGTTCAGAGGCTCAGTCGTGTCCTACTCTTTGCTACCCCATGGACTGCAGCATGCCAAGCTTCCCTGTCCATCACCAACTCCTGGAGCTTGCTCAAGCTCATGTCCATTGAGTCGGTGATGCCATCCAACCATCTCATCCTCTGTCATCCCCTTCTCCTCTTGCCTTCAATCTTTCCCAGCATCAAGGTCTTTTCTAGCAAGTCAGTTTTTCGCATCAGGTGGTCAGAGTATTGAGGTTTCAGCTTCAGTATCAGTCCTTCCAACAAATACTCAAGACTAATTTCCTGTAGATTGACTGGTTGGATCTCCTTGCAGTCCAAGGGACTCTCAAGAGTTTTCTCCAACACCACAGTTGAAAATCATCAGTTCTTTGAGGCTCAGCTGCTGGTGGGTCCCCACCAATAGCACTTATCCTTAACAAGACCCCAAAAGTCGGTTGAAGTCTTCATACATCATCCAGTGTGTAGTTTGAGCACTGCAAGAAGTCCAGTTATAACCAAGGCTAAGCTTTGTCAGATTCCCTCCATCCCAGAGCCTCCTTTAAGCTTACTTTATTGTCCATCTCCTCCAAGGTTGTTTCATCAAAATTAAGATCTTCTTCTCCGTAATTTCCCTTACTTCTAGGACCAGCTTCTTAGAATTAGCACCTAATCATCATTGGCTCAACTATTGGCTTCATTTAGAAAGATAATTCACTTTCTTATCAGAGTGTGAAAGTTTACAGTCTGATACTCCTTTGCATTTTCCCCTCAAATTCCCAGACACAATCACAAATAATAATGTTACTTGCTTAATTAAAGTCTTGCATCCAGTTCAGCCTCATTGTGGGCAGAGACCATGTCTTCCATGGTCTATGTATATTCCTAGCAGGAAGCCCATACAGCAGGTTGCTGTTGCATGTTGAATGGTTGAAATATTTTTATGAGCCAAGTGATTTTAATGCAAAAAGTTTCTCATTATTAATACATTAGTTTTATATACTACAAAAGGACTATGCTATTTAAGAGGATGGAAAAGTAACTTCCTGCCAAAATGATCATGAAAAGCTTTGTGGAGGAGGCAGCATGTGAGTAGAATCTTTAAGGATAAGGGGACTCCATATATGTGCAATTGGCAGGAACAAATGATACAGAACAATAAAAGCAAGGCCCGGAAGGCAAGATTGCATGAAAGAGAATTATAATAAATAAAGTTGGAATGGTCAATTGTTGGCCAAATTGGAAAAGAACTTTTAATTTTTTTTCTACAAGTAGTAAGGAATTATTGAAAGATTTTAAGAAAAGGATTGGTAAGTTCAAAACCTTTGTCATGAAAATTAATTTGACAGTAATGCTTGAGAAAGATGTTTCTATGCCTCTATGTTTATATAGTTTTTTATACAGATGCTGTGACTATTGTGCAGTACTGACATATTCATCTGTCAGACTAGAGAAAGCTATCATAGCATCAGAAACAGGTTTTTGTACTTCATGTATTTTATATTTATTTCCCTTCTGTTTAGTATTTTTTAAAGCCTTTGAAAATTTCCATCTTGCATTAATATGCAAATTTGACCTGCCCTTACAGTGGTGTTGATGGGTGTGTCAATGAAAGAACAGAGAGTTGAGTTCTCTTGGTCTAGTTTGGTGGTTCTCAATCTTAACTTCACATTCAAATCTCAGCTACAGAGTTTTTGAAAGTCCTCAGATTAATTAAGCTGGAGTCTCTTGAGAGCAGAAGCTAGGACTCAGCATTTTCTAAAGCTCTCCAGTAATTCCAATACAACCAAAGTTGGGAAACTTTAGTCCAGAATCTCCCTTCTCCCCTGGAAAGTGTCCATCAAGAGGTAAACCTTGGGGACTTCCCTGGTGGTCCAGTGGTTAAGAATTTGCCTTGCAACGCAGGGGTCTCAGGTTCCATCCCTGACCAGGGAACTAAGATCCCACATCCTACAGCGCAATTAAGCCCACTTGCCACAATTAAAGGGTTCGTGCACCACAATGAAAGACCCACATGATGCAAGGAGGACTCTGGGAGAAGCAGCTAAGACCAAAAGCAGTCCAATAGATCAATAAATACACAAATGAATAATTTTTTTTAAAAAAGAGGTAAACCTTGGAGGTCTGCTTTTGCTTTATAAATATCCATGATGTTTTCTTTATGGCTGAAGGTCTGTTGCTTCCATGAGAGAAGAAATGTGGACCTGAATTAGGGTAACAATAGGAAAGACAGAAGATGGCATGAATGGTATCACAGAGGAAGAACTAACCAAAAAAAATTGGATTCAAGTGTGGGGAAAGGAAAGAGGTGAATCAAAGTTTGTGGTGAGCCTTAGAGTCTGTATCACTAGGTTTAAAATAAGAAGTGGGATGATGAACAGGATTTGTAGGAAAAAGATGAGCTCAGCATTGAAGAAATTCAGTTAGAGGTGTCAGCAGGACATTAGGTGGCGATGTCACAAGAATTAGATATCTAGGATGAAGCTTTGGAAAGAAGCCGTATCTGCAGAAATAGATTTGGGAATTAGACACACAGAGGTTAGGAGAAGATACAGCCCTGGATGAACTACTAAGGGGAAGGCCCTAGAAAGAGAAGAGAGAGAAGCCAAGGAAAAGTCCTAGTCATATTTCATCACCCAAACCCACAAACATCATCACTTCTCTTTATATGGTTTTCAGTCCTTTGTACTATGTCAGAGCATTTCTCACATCTCATTGATCTAATAATTGTCTCCCAGCTCCATGTTCAACTTTGTCAAGGGCAAGGCCATGAGCAATTAATCTTTACATTCACCATGTTGAACCAATGCCCAACACATAGCCGGTCAATGAACAAATGCAAAAGTGAATGAATAGAAACTATGCAGCCTCTGGAGGGAGCCACAGAAAAATAATATGGTAATATCCCTGTACTGACCTGGCCTGTCACCACCATGCACACGTTCTCTTACTAGCCTTTGCTCCAGTCACTCAGGGTTCATCGTAACAAATAACACTAAGCCAGGGATCGATCCAGTACTTATGAGGCACATGTTACTGCGCTGAGCAAAATGAATAAAGCATTATTTTTAAAAAAAGACTTGGCTTCTGACTTCAAGGAGCTTATGATCAAACAGAGGAATAAAGTCACCCCCTCTGTAATGCCTTCCCTGATATTTCCGGGCAGACTGACGCACCCCCTCCTTCACTCTCTTAAGACTTGGCACATGTTAATACAATAACTTAACACACTTTCTGATACATTTTTCTCCTTTACTGCAAATGAAACATTACTCAAGAGAAATATTTTTCTAATTTATCCAATTTCAATGTCTAATACACCTACATTGGACTATCTTCTATTTCTCAATATGCTGTTGTTTCTTCTGCTCCAGGGTATTTGCACATGCTATTTCCTCTGCTTCAAATGTTAATTCTCAATTTCATCTAGCGTTAATCTATTTTATTTTAAAATAATCAGCTTAGATGTCACTTCCTCCAAGAAGCTGTCCCAGATTCCAGGTTAACTGTGGGCTAACTGACTCTCCAAAATGATCCATGACTCAGAGTTCTTGTCTATGCCAACTGTATTATATTGTTTTAATATTTATACAGCCTTGCCACTCATCCACATTGTATCATAAGCTGCTTTAGGGTGAAGATTATGTCTTAGTTTGCATTGTGTCCCCAGAAGCTAATTTAACGCCTGTAATATATTAAACTCCCCAAAGAAGTTGAATGAATGAATAAATAAATAAATGAACCCACACAGTAGGCATTTAATAGGTTGCTGAATAAACTGAATGCACAGATATGAAACAATTAAAAGGTTTAACTTGAGAAGAACATGTGACAGAGTGAATGTGAAAGATGGATATACTGTGGAATACAGATCAGGAGTACAACAGGAGCCCAGAAATAAGGCTGATCAATGAAAATCAATAGCAACCAATTGTATATAGCATCCTGAATGACTTCACTAGTAGATAAAAATTTAGTTCACCTTCTATACTTTTGATATATTTTATTGTCATCACAATAAACAATGTTATTCTTTTCAAGGCAACATTTAATGAATCTAATGATCAAATTCTTAAGCAATCAATAAAAGGTTATTCATAAGTGAGCAAATTTTGGAAATTTTAAGCAGATTTTTGAACATATACTGAACTTAGAAGTGAAGTAAAGTCACTCAGTTGTGTCTGACTCTTTGCGACCCCATGGACTGTAGCCAACCGGGCTCCTCCATCCATGGGATTTTCCAGGCAAGAGTACTGGAGTGGGGTGCCATTTCCTCCTCCAGGGGAACTTCCTGACCCAGGGATTGAACCTGGGTCTCCCACATTGTAGGCAGACCTTTTATGGTCTGAGCCATTAGGAAAGCCCCACTGAACTTAGAAGGTGCTCAGAAGGTGCACACAATTTGTATAAATGCTTTTGTGTGTTCTATTAATTCATAAAATTCCACTAATTTTGTGAGTTCAGAATATATTATGTGTTTAATAATAATATGTGTTACAGAAATTTTATGTTTAATTTTAAAATGTTAAGTAAATAAATCCTCCAAAATAAATGTAATTTTTCCTGTCATTATCTATTTGTACTTACCATTGTCAAACTTTACAGATCAATGATTATTATAGTATTAATGTGTCAGGTAATTATTTCTTTATTCATTGTTCCAAAATCATCATCTGGAAAGCACAACAGATTGACTCTGACCAACCATACATAACTCTGAGTTAGATATATTGATAAGTGAATGAATAGATAGATGATGGGTAAGAGACAGACAAACAAAGGTAGAATTCATTAACTGCTTCCTATGGATGAGATACTATGTAATATGCTCTGCTCATACAAGCTAATTTACTCTCCATTGTCATGCCAAAACGGAATATTGTCATTCACTCATCATTAATTAGAATACTGGGCTCAGAGAGATTAATTAAGTTAATAAAGTTTGTTAAGCAAAGAGGTAGCTGAACCAGGCTTGAACCCGCATTTCCTGAATCCAGAACTTTGGAACATTCCGTGCTGCGGTGCTACATTGTCTTTTAAGACCAAAAATCGATTATGGGTGAGATCTGCTCACATTCCCTTACCCTGAACTCTGCTGTTCTTATCAAACAAGTGATAGGGCTGCAGACTCGCCCAGGCCCTGAAACTTGCACTTCAGCCTCTACATTAATCTTTAACTAGCTGAACCAAGCAGCCTCAGACGGGCTGTTGACCCTGCTATCTCGAGCAACCATGTAAGGGATGCCGTATCCAAATAAGAATCGTCCTTGGGGAGAGACTATTACTGATCCATTCCAGTCACTAAGAAGGTGAATGGATGGGACAGTTGAATCACTTCAATTCAGATTCCTCCTCTCATTGTTATCTTAGTGGATTCTCTAACTCAGGACTTAAAAAGCATAACAAAGGGTTCATTGAGAGCTATTACCACCCCCTCTCTCTCTCCACACATAATTATATAATTTTTATACATATGTTATACATTATATATACATATCTGCATTTGCATATATGCATAAAATTATATAAGGTTATATGGAAACTGAAACCCAAGTGCTTATATGTACTCAACTATACACCTGGATTTTGCATGCAGCAAGGACATGGATTTTTTGTTTTGTTTGCTAGTTTGGAAATCTGTGAATCTGGCATAAATTTAGAACTAAAGGAACCATCTTTAAATGAGTAAATAAGTGTTAGTCACTCAGTTGTGTCCAACTCTTTGCGACTTCATAGACAGTAGCCCACCAGGCTCCCCTGTCCATGGAATTCTTCAAGCAAGAATACTAGAGTGGGTTGACATCCCCTTCTCCAGGGGATCTTCCTGACCCAAGGATCGAACCTGGGTCTCCTGCATTGCAGGCAAATTCTTTGCCATCTCAGCCACCAGTGAAAGTGAAAGTTGCTCAGTCCTGTCTGACTCTTTGCAATCCCCTGCACTATACAGTCAATGGAATTCTCCAGGCCAGAATACTGGAGTAGGTAGCTCTTCCCTTCTCCAGGGGATCTTCCTCAGCCACCAGGGAAGCCCATAAATTTATAACTAAAGGAACCATTTTTAAATGAGTAAGTGAAACCCAACTCTTCCCAGGTATTGCTAATGGTAAAGAACCCATCTGCAAATGCAAGAGATATAAGAGACACGGGTTCAATCCCTGGGTTGGGAAGAGTCCCTGGAGAAGGGCATGGCAACCCACTAGAGTTCTTGCCTGGAGAATCCTACGGACAGAGGAGCCTGGAGGGCTACAGTCCAGAGGGTTACAAAGAGTTGGACACAACTGAAGCAACTTAACATCGACGCACTCACTATAAAAGATTTTGTAAATCTCCATTGCTTTGGACAGAAAAAGAACAATTTCCATACTTAATGTTACTAGGATATTTTCCTCCTTTTCTGAAAAGACCATCTCTCCACAGTCCCTACAGTTGTACTACGATCAATCACCTTGGCCACAGCTGTTGGAATTTAAAACACTCCACTTGTCCCCTTGGAATGACTTCTTTTTGACTATCACTTGCTTCCATGTGGCTTAAAGCCATACTGCAGACGATTCCCATTTTGGATACAGTGAGAAATGTCTTTAGCTTGTAACAGCAACAAAAAGATGTTTTCTATAACATTGAAATAGAGAAAGTTGTCCTTCTGAATCTTTAGCATAGGGAGGTTGTTGGGTATAAGTGATCCAGTGGGCTTGCTCTGTGTGATCACAATCAGAAAATATCCCAAAGAGACCAGAGCAAACGAGAGTCCATCACAGACGAGCAAGGTGGTGAGCAGTCACGGAGCCTCTGTGCTTCATGAATAATGGATCATTCGGTCACAGCTGGCTAAGGGTGTCAGTTCCACTCTTGTGGCAAAATCGCTGATTGTAACCTTTTTTTTTTTAACAGTTAAGTTAACAGAGCAAAGAGAAATGTCAGTGGGTGTGTGACTTGCCATTAAGTGAAATCTCTTTCTGCTGAGAAAGAACCTTGTCATTTTAGTAAAAAGAATTATTTCCAGAAGGTCATTTTAGATATACAGTAATACTCTTCTGACATGAAATACCATACACAGAGGAGGCCCACTGGGAAGAAAGGAGCACAGGGTTTTGAGATAGAGGAGCTGAGTTCAAATCCTGGATTCACCACTTACTTGCTATATAACCTAGTACAGTCATTTAGCCTTGCTCAGCCTCATTTGCTTCATAAATAAAGTGGAGATGGTAACCACTTCTTAGAAGGGCTGTTGTAAATATTAAATGGAAAAAAGTATTTCTTCTATAGAACATATTTGTTATTTTGGAAAATACTAGCACCTCCCTCTAACTCCATATGTGATCCAATACAGTAAAAATCAGGAGACAAAAGACAGATCAACCACATTCTAGCGATTGTCCTCATGAACCAAAGTCTGTATATCAAGCAATCATTAAACACAGAACTTGTCTAAGGCTTAGTGCCTTGGCTTGTAAACCAAGGGTAACAATAATAATGTCTGCTGTTCCTGCTTCACAGAGTTATGTTATAGCTCAGATCAGATAATGATGGTGAACACTCTGGAAAGAAGTAAACAACTTCACGCACTCTTATTTTTTCTCTTCCTTCGGTAGTCCCTGGTAGGAGTGGAGAAAGACCACACAAGTCCAAACACCATGGCTCATATTCATCTTTCTTGTTTATGTTCCTCAGTATCTTGGGGTTTCTCTGCCCTAAGACAAGTGAACATAAGAGATTTTCAGCCCTAAGAAGACCTCTTTGGAAGGGTATAAATTCAAGCATACTGGGCACTCTGACCGCTTATGGTTGTTTGGTTCTAAAAAAGACCATTCCAATTCAGACTGATGAGTAGAAAATGAAGGAATCGGCCAAAGAACATCCAAATAATATTACAGAGCATTTTAATATCCATCTCCTCCACATGCCTTTGGAAAAGGTTTGTTTATTATTAGCATTTTACAGATGAAATAAGCAAGGTTCGGAAAGTTTTACAGCTGTCCCCAAGTCATGGAGTTCTTAAATCATAGTACTAAGAAAGTTCATTACAAATCCTAGGTTTTATCCTCAAAGCACACTCTCTCTTATTCCAAAAGGAGAATAGACATGATAGGAGCATCTGTGAGGAACTCTGTGGTACCATGAAGATGAGGACTACATGCAGGGTAGGGAGTTGGCAAAGAATTTGTAGCACAGACAGGCCCTGGAGATGGAGTTGACCTGGGCTCAGCCTGGCCTAGGGCTCCCCTGTGGATGGATGCAGGAGTCAGGATGAGTAATCAGTCAGAGGCAAATTCTTCCTTCCATCTAGCTCTGTTTTGATTGTATGGGTGCTCACTTATTAAGTTGTGTCCAATTCTTTGTGACCCCATGGACTGTAGCCCACCAGGCTCCTTTGTCCGTAGGATTTCCCAGGCAGGTATACTGGAGAGGATTGCCACTTCCTTCTCCAGGGATCTTCCCAATCCAGGGATCAAACCTGCATCTGCTGAATTGGTAGGTGGGTTCTTTACCAATGAGCCACCTGGCATACATTCTGTCTTTCTCCCTACAGCAGTCATGCCTTGTTCTGTGACTGTTTCATGAGCTATTCCCCAATTTCACAGACCAATTATTACTCTTGGAGCCATGGAGCCATAGTCTGCCCAATTTTACAGACCAACTATTACCCTTAGAGAAACAAAATATACCAGACATACAGCATGAATTATACAGGGAGTGGAAAGATCATGAGCTCTCTGAAAGGAAGCTTTTTCAAATCAGTCCTTTGGACAGATTTGGATGAGAAAAGTAAACATTTTTCAAGGTTAAGAAATTCACAATTCAGGATTAGTGTTATATTATGTCTGTCAACCAAATGTCTCCATGCTTCATTAACCCATGGACTCAGATTTAGACCCAAATTGTGCTAGCTTAGTTACTTCCCCTTTTCTAAGTTCATGACCTTATTTTACTCTTGGGGGTCTCTCTCCTTGGTCTTTTGGGTCGCTCTGAGTCCCTGAGGTTAAATTCCATGCTGCTGTGGGCCTCATACTTTAGGGGAGGCCATATTTGGTGTTCCTCTTGGACCATACATCCCCTGCAAAAGAAAAGTCACTTTTCTTCTCTTGGTGAGAAAATGCTTCTCACTCCTTCGTTCCTCTTCTCAAAGTGGATTCCACAGCAGCACTGCTCAGATTGTAAGGGTGAGTCGCAATCACTTGATTTTCTCTCCAGATGCAAGTGTCTTTCCCTGCGGTTGCTTAGACATTACAGTCATGACACTGAAGATCTAGTCTAGTCCCCTCATAAAGATCTAGTCCCCTCCAAACCTTGGGTTGAGTTACTAAACCCATCTTACTAGGCCTTGATACTGAGAAATGGAATATTTCCTGCCAAATGGGTAAGCAAAGAAGGCCGCAGTCACTGCCGCCACTCCCTGTGGTGAGCTGGTGGGCCCTGAGGACACTCAGGGGAGAAAGAACGCCCGCCACATAGCAGTCCCGGACTGCAGCCTCTCCCCACCGTGAGCCCTAAGGAGACTCAGGATGTGAAAACACGGGGTACTGGCCCCACACAGTTGAGGTGCATATCAAAGGAATGATTTTAGTGAGCCTGGACTCTTGCGTCTTCCCATACATAAAAAAGCACTAAATTCCTCAACTTGTCATATCTGGTTGCTTTAATTAACAGTAATCTTTTGATGTTCCCACCTACCTGCTTTTGTTGCAAAACTCCTGTGTATCCTAATTCCTCCCCTCGCCTACTTGGAGCAGTTTCTCAGAGCTATCGAAAACATTTTCTCCTGGGCTGCAGTCCTCATTTTACCCCAAATAAAGCTTAACTCATAACTTTCAAGTTGTGTAAGTTGTTTTTTGATAATACACATAAGAGACTTTCCCCAGGAGACCCACAGTTCATCTTTGAAATTTAGTTTCTGTGGTCTCTCCTAACTACTCCGTCTTCATTTTTCTCCATGAGTAAAGCCCAATGTGTATATTAAAGGAGTTCTTTCTCAGAAGGCTTCTAGCCCAACTCAAATGGGCTTTAGAATAATCACCTGAGCCCTTTCCCCAGAAAACTATTTCCATACCCATCCTAAACCAATGGAAAATCCAAATGTTTCCTATTTATACTTCAGGAAGAAGTTCAGAATTATAATAATTTATGATTTTCTTCAAGATTTATGGCTCTCAGGAATTAACCTCTATAACACAAGCTTTTACTAATCTTTTTTCTCCTAACTCCTAAAAGTATTAAAATTCAACAGATATTAGCAAAGGCTTGTTTTGTGCCAATGACTGCATTGGGCACTTTCATGTATTTTTTTCTTATTAAATATTCAGAATAACTCCATGTGGTAGGTATTATTATTATTGACATATACAGTTAAAAACCTTTATGCCCTAAGAGCTTAAGCAACTGGCTCCAAATCATTCAGGTAGCCAGACTTTTGATCTTTGTGATTTAAATGCAGTAATCTTCAAGGCCACTGCAGCGGCTTCCTCTAATGACCATACTTACAAATATTTTGTCTTGCATTTTTCTCTTTTCTGTTGATGGGATCTTTTCTTATCAATTATCAACTTATTATCAATTAAGGAGATCTAATCCTTCTTTGTGATCATGTATCAGTGCAAAACAAACTACCCCAGGACATCACTAAAGACAGTAAATTTTTTTTATATCACGCAGTTTTGTGGAGCAGAAATCCAGGCAGGACCCAACTGGGCAATTCTCAGTGTGATGACTATGTCACTTTGCCAGTGATATTTTCCTAGTGGATGGGGGCTCTGGAGTGTTCAAGAGAATTTGCTCACATGGCTGATCCTTGGCAGGAGTGGTTGGAAGGCTTCACTGGGGCTGTCCACCAGATGACCTGCCTTGGGTGTTCCAGCATGATATTCTCAAGAAGCCAGCCTTCCCACATGGTATTTCAAGATTCTCAAAGAGGATGTTCTAAGAGGCAGGAAGCAGAAGCTACTAGTTTCATAAACTGGCAGATGTTCATTTATACCATATTTTGTTGTTCAAAGCAAATTTGAAGAGCCTTCTTAGGTTCAAAGTGAGGTGACAGAGACCCCACTTCTTAAAGGAAGAAGTACCAAAGAAATTATAGCCATTTTTAATTTGCCATAGCTTCTTACAGATTTTCTAAATATATGTTCAGTAAATATAAGTGGAAAGAGATAATGATTATATTTTAATAGTTAGCATTTTTACTGCCTCCAGATGGCCAAGCTTACTCTAAGGCAGATTTTCTGTACCTCAGCACTGTTGGCATTTTGGACTGGACAATTCTTTGTTTTTGGTGGGGAGGGAGGTGTTGTGTCGTGAATTACAGAATGTTTAGCAGCATCCTCAGTCTCTTCTGAGTAGATGGCAATACCACACTGCCCAGTTGTAACAATCAAAAATGTCTCAACACATTGCTATATGTTCCCAGGAGGATAAAATCGCCCCTAGGTAAGAAGCACTTAACCACTAAACACTGGGATACCATATAGTGTATGTGCTAAATCGCTTCAGTCGCATCCGACTCTTTGCCACCCCTATGGACTGTAGCCCACCAGGCTCCTCTGTCCATGGAATTCTCCAGGCAAGAATACTGGAGAGGGTTGCTGTGCCCCACCCCAGGAGATCTTTCCAGACCCAGGGATCAAACCTGCATCTTTCACATTTACTGCATTGATAGGTGGGTTCTTTACCACAAGCACCTCCTGGGAAGCCTCCTAGGGATACAGTATAGTATCACATCTAATCCCCAGCAGGGCATAAGGCAGATACTAAAACTATTTCCATTTTATTGAAGGATAAACTGAGGCTCAGAGAGTTAAATGATTATCCATGGTCACTTGGGAGGATTATCTAGTTCTGTCTGACTGTAAGGCCTAGGTCCTTTCTACTATGCTGTTAATTTCAACTTTCTATTTCAAAATGCCCCAAACCAGCTCGATATTATGGGCCAGTTAACCAGTTCTCCAAAGTTAGGGGCAAAACCCCAATCACACGCCTCCAGAATCACTGAAGACCAGCTGAGGCAGTCCAGGATCCTGGCATAATTCTTGACCTGTTTTAGGATGTCTCCAGCAAAGAAGGCATTGACTCACTCAAAATTAACCGGCGCCTCTGTTCCCTGCCCTGCTGTTTGCTGATGGGGGAATTCAAGCCTAATCTGGATCGGTGCCTGACTCTGGGCCGCGTGCCAGGCCTTGCACTGGAGCACGGGTGCACACACGCTCTCCTGGTGTGCAGTCTGTTTCAGAATACTCAGCTGCGGCTGCTGCAGGTGCCTGACGGGTCCAGCGCACCCTGCATCCAACCTGGGCTAGAGACGCACTGTTTCTGGTGTAGGCTTGTCCTTGCAGCCGTCTTATTTTCAGTCCTCTCACTCATTATGATTTCTGCCTCTTCTCCCCTCCCACTGTCTCATCCTCACCCACCCTATCGCCCCTTCCCCCAGACTTACTATCTTTTAGGGGAAGATGAGTATGCAACCGACAGTTAACAAATGAGGGTAGAACAGAGCTAGGGACACAAAGAGGGGCCCCACGGTCCTACTTGGAGGCCTGAGTGACTGCTCAGGGAGGGGTTCAAGTGGAGGTAAACAGGCAGAAGTTTTCCAAGAAGAACAAGTATGGGATTTTCCTGGTGGTCCAGTGGTTAAGGCTCCGTGCTTCCAATGCAGCAGCCATGGGTTTGATCTCTGGTCAGGGAACTAAGATTACACCTGCTGTATGGCCAAAAAAAAAAAAAAAAAAAAAGAATAAGTATGAAGAAGACTTCCAAACAAGAGAGGACATTTCAGGCAGAGGGAACCTTTTTTTAATGTTTATTTATTTATGTGGCTACACTGATTCTTCATTGCAACACATGGGCTCTTTAGGTGAGGTATGCAAACTCTTATTTTCAGCGTGTGGGATCTAGTTCCCTGACCAAGGATCAAACCCAGCCCCCCTGCATTGGACCACCAGAGAAGTCCCAAGGCAGAAGGAATCTCATGTGAAAAGATGGAGATGCTCTAAATAGTGCCATGTCTTGGAGCCACCCCAAAACTCTGGGATGGTGAGAGCTTGAATTACAAACAGGAAAGACCAGGGGTTGAAAATGGGGAGCTGGAATATTCCTTGTCTGTAAAGGAGCAGGACTTTAAGGAAAGGCATGAAAAGTAGGATTTGTACTTTACAAAGATTACCCCATCACCTCTGAGCTGCATGGTTTGGGGAAGGGATATAACCAAATACAAGGAACTGATGGAAACCCATTAGGAATGTGTTCAAACAATTTTCAGTGTAATCATTCAACAACTATTAATTTAATACCTACCCTTGCTGCCAGACACTTGGCTAGACAGACAAAATAGAGTGGTGAAGAAGGCTGACGTTATCCACACACCTACCTGTGTCCTGTTCTGGTAAGGGTGACAAATATTAAACAACAAGCACAATTAATCACATTATTAGAATGAAACATTCTAGGAAGTTTACTGGCCTCTGAAAGTGGACCACACCGAGTCCCAGCACAGTCTGAGGGTGGCAGTCAGAGACGGAGGCAGTGGCTCTTTCATATTAGGTAGGTTAGTCCCCAGACAACCTCGCGAGTTATTAGTCATGATGCCATAGAAACAAAGGCTTAGGGCAGGGAGTCAAAACTCTTCCTTGAGGCACGATTCCCAGATTCTGAGTAGCGACAGGGTAGAGAGCAGGGGCAGGGGTGGTTCCAAACGAGACGTCTTCATTCTGCCTGGTCATGCCAGGTATGTGAACTGGAGGACTCAGGTTTCATCCTAGAGTCTAAGGAATCTCTTCCTCCCTCTTTCCCTCCCTTTCCACCAGCTCCAACTCTCTCCCTCCCTCCCTCTCTCTCTCCCTCTCATGCTCATTCCCTCTATCCAGGCTAAATTGTTTTATTGAACTGTGTGGACAGAGCCAGCCAGCAGGGTGACATTGACTCAGAGATGGAAGCTTGCTGTCCCTTGCATCAGAAAAGCAGAGAGTGCCCATCTGGCAATTGGCAGCAGACATGAAAGTAGCTTACGCCGAAGATGACTCAGCTCTGGCCCTCAGCAAGGCTCAACCATCAGCTATTTTAAAAAAGAAAAGGCAGCTTCAATAAGACCTCAAACTGATTCCACAGTAAGCTACTACCCACTAGGAAGCTGGTGGGCAGACAGTGCTGGCTCTTTTATAAGGACGATGGCAGGGTGCTTCCGAGGACATGAACATAAGGGCTGCCAATCCAGGCAGGTCTTTATGTCCGGGTCGAGTGTGGCATTTGTCTCCATCACCTGCAAGTTGGCCTTGAGAGCAGGCTTGTGACTGGCTGACTCATTCTGCCTGGCCCTGAAACAGCTAGGTGAAGATGGCTTAGAGAGCAAGGGAGGGGTTCATATAAATGCAAAAACATCTTCCAAGCACCTCCGATGGAAGCTCTAGGGCCCAGTGGGAATGGCACAGGCCAGGAACCACCTGGATGAACTGGGACGCTCAGCCCAGCCCTCCGCAGCTGTGTGGCTGGAATGTCTCTGCACTTTAGTGCCCCGTGACCTGAAGGAAGGGAGAGGAAGATGGGCTGCAATGTCATCAGCCTCTTCTACGGACCAGGCTCTTCACTCATCTCACCTGGTTTGATCCTCTGTTTCCCTGTAGGAGACCACTTAACAGTTGATGACATGTCCTTCCCTAGGTGTCTGTGAGAATCAATGAGATAATGTAGATTAAGGGCTTAGCATCACAAATCTACAAAGTATGTATTGTCATCAGTATTATTACTACAAATATTGTTGCTGTTTAGTCACTAAGTTGGGTCCAACTCTTTTGCAACACCACAGACTCTAGCCCCATTTTGTAGAGGAAAAGCCTAAGCCCAGGAGGCCACATAGCAGGTAGTCTAATCCAGTTCTGCCTGACTTCAAACCCCTCTTCTTAACCCTATCAAAAGAGTGCCACCCTGCCTCTTGCCTCATGGAGTTTGGCTAAAACCCATGGGAAAAAGAGTCCAAGAGAGAAAAAAAAATTTAGTCAAATGTTTCTTAAACAAATAATTTAATGAGAATTAAAATATTAAGAAACTATTAATAAATCAAATTCATATATTAATAATTAAAAACCATTTCATAAATATTTATCAAGGGCTGTTTATGTGCTAGTCATTGTGCTGCTATGGAAGATAAAAAGGAATTAGATATGAATTCTGCCTACTTACCATGTATAGCCTAGTAAACATGCAGAAATTGCTCCAGTGACAGTAGAAGTAAATAATAATAATAATAAGATAATGCACTAGCCTAGGCTGATGTGCAGTACATTCCAGACACAATAACTGGCATCTTGCCAGCATCATCTCTTTAGCATTTTAAGCAATCTTCTGTGATAGGAATTATTATTTCCGTTTTACAGGGGAGAGAACAGAGCTCAGAGAGGTTATACAACATGACCAAGATCATATCATCTGGAAGTGGGACAGAACCAAGAGGCAAACCCAGGTCTGTCTGACCCAAATTCACCCTCCTAACCTTCATGCTGAACTTCCTCATTCTCGCTAACTCACCACTGTGAAAACAAACTGATTTGACTAAATGACTTTAATAAAAAAGCAGAATTATACCAATTAGCACTAATAGAGAACAACACCAAATAAAGATGCGTGAACTCTCTTTTGACCTTCCAGTTTCCCATTTTGGTACACACCCATGACTTTCTACCACCTCCCGTCCTCCTGAAGGGAGGAAAGCAAGTGAAGAAAGCAAGTGAAGAAAAAGCAAATCCTACAGCAGCGACCCCAGTCACACTGCTCTTTACAGAAGCCTTTGTATTTGCAATGCATTCAAGACTGTTCAGGGACAGCAGGTGAGCACCTTCCTAAAGGCACAGGCCTCCATCCTGTCACTTTAAACAGCCCTTCTTTAAACAGCAACGATAGCTTGATCCTTCTCCAAAAGGTATATTTGAATGACATAAATGAAAAAGAAAATAATCCTGTCATATCTGTCTCATTCTCTTCTCCTAAGTGGCTCCAAGATTTCCAAGCCAGACACAGATAGGCTTGAAGTCATGTGAAACATATAATTGGGGGCCATAATAAGGGCAAGAAATTAAGTGTAGTTAATGGATTCTTCCCCTTCAAAAGCACACCGAGGAGACAGCTCTCAACAGAAGCATAGCTGTCTTGCAAACTGTCGGCAGAGGGAGGAATGTAGTTTTTCACTGGATTCAAGCTGTTGTGGTGACTGACACGCTCTCCACACTCCATCATCACAAAATCTCCCGGATCTGACCACAGCTGCCTACCAATTTCTCTCTCCCTCCTTCAGCTCGTACGCACTGTGCTTCAACTGCCCAGAGATCCCTGCATCACTCAACACGCTGAAGACTCTATCCCCTAAGCCCTATCCACAAATCACATCAAGGTCAAGTTCAAGGCCCAGCTCAGAATTCACCTTACTGATGAAGCTTCCCCTGACCACCTAGCCTGAGAAGATCAAGGATTAGTCTTCTTGCCCCCGCTTCCCTTGGACATGGCCATTATCGCTGCATACCTGGGGTATGCCTTGGAACATCTTTCTTCCCCATTCAATTGACAGTCCTAGAGAATGGGCTTTAATGAGATCATTTTTATGGCTCTGTTTTCTGGTGAAAAAGAAAAACAGCCCTCATTCAAGTAGGGGAGACAGTCAATGAATGGAAAAGCAAATGCATAAACAAGCAAAATATTATAGATTGTGATAACTTCTTGGCAGGAACATAATTGGGTGATACAGAAGAGAATAGAGGGAAAAGGCAACTTCTAAGCTTGGGCGATCAGAAAAGAGCTCTTAGAGGAAGTTGAATTTATGCTGTGGTCTAAAGGAAAAGAACGATTCAGGTCCACTATGAGCTGGACCAAGGACAAGCCCATAGGAGCCCCACTGAATGCTGTGGCAAGAGCTAAGTACATGGGGGGAGCTAGGAGGCCAGTGTGACCATGGGAAGCGGTAAGAAACAGGGAGACAGAAGCAAGACTAAATACAAAGTAGACACAAAGCCAGACCAGATCAGGCTCTGCCTTGCAGGCCACAAAAAAGAGTTCTGGGTATTCTAAATGCAGTGGGAAGGTATTAAAATGTATTTACTGAAGGAGTGGGGCTTCCCTGGTGGTTCAGCAGCAAAGAATCCACCTGCCAATGCAGGAGATGCAGGTTTGATACCTGGGTTGGGAAGATCCCCTGGAGAAGGGAATGGCAACCCATTCCAATATTCTTGCTTGGGAAATCCAGTGGACAGTGGAGCCAAGCAGGCTATAGTCCGTGGGGTTGCAAAGGAGTTGGACACGACTTAGGGACTAAACAACAACAAGAGAGTGACATTATTTGACTTGTGTTATTTATTATTTATCTACTTATCTTTTTATTTTATTATTGGAGTATAATTGCTTTACAGTGTTGTGTTAGTTTCTGCTGTACAACAACATGAATCAGTTCCATGTATATATCTACCCCTCCCTCTTGAGCCTCCCTGCCACCACTCTCCTCCCCCCAGCCCCTCAAGGTCATCACAGATCACCAAGCTGAGTTCTGTGCTATACAGCAGCTCCCTGCTGGCTATCTATTTCACACCAGGTGGTGTGTCTGTGTCAACACTACTCTCCCATTTCATCCCACCCTCCCATCACCCATCCGGGTCCACGTGTCCTTTCTCTCCTTGAATTATGTTTTTTAAAAGCCCATTCTGATTTCTATATGGGAAGTAAATACATTGAATACTTAGGGGAACAAGAGGAGGAGTAGACAGTCCAGTTACAGGGGTTATTGTTCCATGACCAAACTCAATGTCTCCTCTGGGTATATATGAGCACAGTCACTCAGTCATGACCGACTCTTTGCAATCCCATGGACTATAGCCCACCAGGGTCCTCTGTCCATGGAATTTTCCAGACAAGAATACTAGAATGGGTTGCCATTTCTTACTCCAGGGGATCTTCCTGACTCAGGGAATGAACCCACATCTCTTGTATCTCCTACACTGGCAGGTGGAATGCTTTACCACTGCAACACCTGGGATGCCCCCCACCCAGTTTTGGGCAGAGGCGCTCAATATAAAACGCTCAATATAAAAGAATGAGTGAACGAATGGGTTAGATTACCCTCGGGCTCACAGAAAAATTATGGCCAGCCGGTGCTTTACCAGCCGGTTGTGATTAATATCTCTTCCTTCCCCGTAACACCTACAGCACTCGACTTACTCTGAAAAACGTTCATCAACCACATTCTGGAAATTCCTTATTCATCTCAGGCCAAGCTTTCCCATGTCAGAGGCTTGCAAAAATCACCATCTTGTCTTAGTAACATGGTATCATGTTTGACATTATTTACTTGCCACTGTTCATTCCTGTGAATAGGAAACAGCCTCCTGTTTCTGGCAAAGAAAAAGAAAGGGAAAGCAGGTTCTGCTCCAACCAGACAGAGAAGAAAAGGTGAAGAGAAGGGCGGAGGGAATTCTGATAGGGCCTTTCACCGCACCCCGCCCTCCCCGCCCCTGAGGAAGCTGGCTGAGGGCCAGAGTTGTAGTCTTGACTTTAAACCTGTAAAACCTCAGCATCCCCTCCAGCAACCAGGAGGGCGGAGTCTGGACACGCGGAGGAGGAGGAGTTCCGGAGCAGCGCAAGGAGCCGCTTTTCCTCAGCAATCTTCTGGTTTATGAGCTGGCCGGCTCTGAAGCCTGGACAGGTGGGTGCATTTCATGTCGTGTTTAGGGTGAAAGCGATTTGGCAGTTTCCATTCTCAGGGTGCTCCGGAAAAGAGAACAAGGCTGTTGAACACAAGCCACTCTGGACTCGTTCCTAAACCAACAGGAATCAGCTGCTCTCTGACAGAGGGGTCTGCTAACAGATGGGAAGTTCTTTAAGAGGAACAGAAATAAAGGGAATGAGAAGGAGCCGAGTATTCCATACGGATATGACTCTAGCAGAACTGTTCCCCAGTATCCTCTAGTCCTGGTAAGGACCATTACAAGGGATGCAGAAGTAAGTAGTTATCCAACTGACATAAAAAATGTAAAAGCCAGAGAGCTAAATGGATTTTTGAGCTAGAGAATTTTTTCCGCTAACAACGTGAATCAGCTCTATGTATCCATATATCCCCTCCCTCTTGAGCCTTCCTGCCACCTTTCCCCACGCACCCCTCTAGGTTACCACAGACCACCAAGCCGAGCTCCCTATGCTAGACAGCAGCTTCCCACTAACTCTCTGTTTCACACATTGACAGGTTTATATGTCAAAGCTATTCTCCCAACTCATCCCACCCTCCCCTCCCCAACCTGTGTCCACGCCTGTGTCTCTACTTGACATGTTTTTTAAAAGACCATTCTGACTTCTATATGGGAACCAAATCGATTGAAGACTTAGGGGAACAAGAGTAGAAGTAGAGAGTCCAGTTGGGTGGCAGTTATGATCAAACAGTACCGCTTCTTATGAGGAAGTTGGCATGCCAACTTCCAAAAGCTGCTGTCTTCCCAGAGCTGCTGAGCTATCAAGGGCACAGCATCAAGGTGCCCCAGGAAACCAAGCTGCACTCAGTCCAGGCTCTTTCTGGCACCGTCTCCTGTTTCTTGTTCAGGAGACACTGTAAAGTGGTCATAAAGACATCGGCTCTTCATGCAGACGTAAGATGGAATCTCTTTGGGACACCCGCCAAATCTGTGACCTTTTACAGGTTCCTTCCCAGGAAACAAATGGGAACAATATCGCCTGTCTCCTCGATATTATAAGTGAGACAATGGCTATACCGTCTGTGCCCATGTGCTCACCAGATTATTTTTTTTCTTTTTGGATATTGAGGTAAATGGTCTTTCCAGACTTTTGCAGCTGGGTGGGGCCTTGTGATGAGTTCTGGCCATGATGAAAGTATACAGAAGTGGTATGTCTGTTCCTAGAAGTCCACAGGCCCCACTTTACTCCTGTCATCTTTCCACGCGAACTATATTAAAGATAGCAGCATCCCAAGATAGCAGGAGTGGGATGCTTGAATCACCATGTGGAGGAAAGTTACCTGACCAAGAATATCCATGTTGAATTTTGTGAGTGAGAACAAAATGTTTTGGGGTTAAGTCACATTTTAGAGGATTAGTTGTTTACAGAAGTTACTGTTATTTACTCTGACTACTAAAGTCTCATTAAATGATAGCTGTTATATATGGCATATTTCGCTTTCTCTAGAATCTACACAAGCTTATTTCAACAATACTATGAAGACCAACTCTGCTGAGAGACACTGTCAGGTTCTAAAGCCTTTGACTTGTCAATCATTGAGGAATTCAACCGTGCTCCATATAATCGCTCTATAGATAGCATTTGAATTTGTCAAGTCAGCAGTTGAGGGGAGTTCTCATTCTTTAAAAGCATTCTTTAAATGATTAGTAAGTTCCAGAGAGTGTTCTAGATACTATCACACATGGTGTCCTAGGCTAGCTTTGCCAGAGCCCTGTAAGGTTGCAAATAACTATTATCACAGCCACATCCACTCCCACCTCGGGTGGCGTACACATTCTGTTCTTTCCGCCAAGAATACCCTGGCTCCAGACATCTGCACGGCTCACACCCTAGCTTTGTTCAAGTCTCTGGCTGCTCAGCCTGAAACAGTGTCCCTCTGTTACCCACATCCCTAGCCTCCATTCTTCTCTGTCTCCAGTGTGCATGTCTTGCTGCTCATTCTCAGCACTGTTTGCCCCTGGTGGACCCTGATGGAAAGGATGCTTCTTAAGTAAGGTCACTCTGGGTTCTGATGTTCTTATTCTAAGAATAGGAAAGAAAGATGATGAAGGTTATATAAAAGATACAGTATGTTGAAAATTACATAAGCAGTTGTGTGAATCACTATTTTATAACAAAGTAGAAAAAAAGGTATGCCTTTAGGAAAGCATGAATGGTCTCAGATTTTGTCATGTATATTGTTTTAGACCGGTCTTTAAAGATCTGGCCCTTTCTTTCAGTATCTACCTGTGAAAAGGTTATGATGACCC
The DNA here is from genome assembly GCF_019923935.1 of Bubalus bubalis. Taxonomy (NCBI): domain Eukaryota; kingdom Metazoa; phylum Chordata; class Mammalia; order Artiodactyla; family Bovidae; genus Bubalus; species Bubalus bubalis. The sequence goes on along the minus strand of NC_059171.1, from coordinate 69,990,922 downwards.
TCACTAGCATCAGGAACTATTGCCACTTGTGTTATTGATGGGTCTTGGCATTGATATTGAAAACCAGTGTCCCTCCCGAATAAAGGACACGAAGACCTGGTGATGATTCTCCTGGAGAAGTGACCAGTGTTTGCAGCTGATTAGAAACAGTTAATAAGGATTTTTTGAATGTGCCTATAAAGAAAAGCGGGCACTTGGTCCCCACGGAAGGCTTCCTTGTGCAGTAGGCCGGGTGACTGATGAAGTGGGTTTTGTGTAAAATGTAAATTCACATTTTGTGGAAACTGGAAGTTCATCCATCTAAATCATTTCTGTTATAGTCTATGACGGCTTCTGAAAATTGCCAGGGTAGGTCTTTTATTTGATCTTTCAACATTATTGGAGGTCATATAAACAGGATTATATGAAGTCTTTCACTGTCAATTAGTGTAATTCTAAATCAACATTCTGTCAACGATGTGCAGATTTTACAGCACAAGGAGGAAGAGAGAAGAGCTCACTTTTTTCTTCAAATGAATTTCCCTGCCTTTGGTTAGTGCTTAATTAAAATGAGAAAAAGGTGGGAGTTCCCTAGTGGTCCAGTGGTTAGGACTCAGTGCTTTCACTGAGTCCAACCCCTGGTCAGGGAACTGAGATCCCACAAGTCATGTGGTGCAGCCAAAAATAGGATAAAAAAGAGGGAAGAAGGAAGGAAGGAGAGACAGGAGAAGGGAGGGAAGGAAAGAAGGTGGGGAAAAAATCTACTAAATTTAATTTAAGATGTTTGGGGAAATTAATCCAGTCCTTATTTTCATCATAAGAAAAAACTTAGAGTTACTGAAAGGTTAAAAAAAATCCATTTTCTATGAAAACTGGATAAATAAGTGGTATTCCAATTTTAGAATCTAAAATATGACTCTTTCTGAACCTAACATGTAGGAGACTTATTTTTAGCTAATAGATCTAACACAGGGCACTAATTTTTTTTCATGGAAATGAAAAACAGACCAAATTACATTTATTCATAGAATATCTGCCCTACCATTAAGTGTAATTTACTTGACTTACATTTGCCTTCAAGGATTTCAGAGTGTTTCTGGGACAACACTTTCCATTAATCTAACCACTTTCATTTGAAAGTCTTTATAAATTCTGGATTAAATTTTCTCCTTCTCCTTTATAACTGCATAAGAAACTTCCTCAGGATGGATGAGAAAAAATTTCAGTTCAGTTCAGTCGCTCAGTCCTGTCTGACTCTTTGCACAGAATCGCAGCACGCCAGGCCTCCCTGTCCATCACCAGCTCCTGGAGTTCGCCCAAACTCATGTGCGTCGAGTCGGTGATGACATTCAGCCATCTCATCTTCTGTCGTCCCCTTCTCCTCCTGCTCTCAATCCCTCCCAGCATCAGGGTCTTTTCCAATGAGTCAACTTTTCGCATGAGGTCGCATGGAGTTTCAGCTTCAACATCAGTCCTTCCGATTAATACCCAGGACTGATCTCCTTTAGGATGGACTGGTTGGATCTTCTTTCAGTCCAAGGGACTCTCAAGAGTCTTCTCCAACACCACAGTTCAAAAGCATCAATTCTTCGGTGCTTAGCTTTCTTCACAGTCCAACTCTCACATCCATACATGACTACTGGAAAAACCATAGCCTTGACTAGACAGACCTTTGTTGGCAAAGTAATGTCTCTGTTTTTAAATATGCTATCTAGGTTGGTCATAACTTTCCTTCCAAGGAGTAAGCGTCTTTTAATTTCATGGCTGCAGTCACCATCTGCCATGATCTTGGAGCCTCAAAAAATAAAGTCAGACACTGTTTCCACTGTTTCCCCATCTATTTCCCATGAAGTGATGGGACCAGATGCGATGATCTTAGTTTTCTGAATGTTGAGCTTTAAGCCAACTTTTTCACTTTCCTCTTTCACTTTCATCAAGAGGCTTTTTAGTTCCTCTTCATTTTCTGCCATAAGGGTGGTGTCATCTGCATATCTGAGGTTATTGATATTTCTCCCAGCAATCTTGATTCCAGCTTGTGCTTATTCCAGCCCAGTGTTTCTCATGATGTACTCTGCATATAAGTTAAATAAGTAGGGTGACAATATACAGCCTTGATGTTCTCCTTTTCCTATTTGGAACCAGTCTGTTGTTCCATATCCAGTTCTAACTGTTGCTTCCTGGCCTGCATACAGGTTTCTCAAGAGACAGGTCAGATGGTCTGGTATTCCCATCTCTTTAAGAATTTCGCATCAGGTAAATTATCTCACTTACCTCTACAATATCAGTGTTAAGAATAAATGAAATGCTCAAGCTAATAAAGTTGGGAAGAGTCAATGATGAACTAGAACCATCCAGTGGATAGGCGCTTTCCTGACCTGGCGATCTGTGATCTACAAGGTCTGGCTTATTTCAGGCGCTCCATGTGTTGTGCTCCAGAATACATTCCACCTCCAGAGTTAGACCCCCATGTTGGAATCCTAGTCTACCTCTTACTCTCTGTGTGACTGCCAAGTCCTCATCCATAAAGCAGGGGACATGATATTCTCTACCTCTGGGTTGCAATGAGAACTGAGTCACCTAATGCATGACAATGACCAACTCCATGTCTGCCATGCTACCCTTATTACACAGTCATCCCCATCCACCTCCATAGCTTCAAAGTTAGCCCTATGTCTAATCTCGCCTCCTTTAAATCCACTCCCAAAATTGCAGCCAGAGTCAGTTTTCTAAAATATAAACTTGATCATATTTTTCCATGCATTAAGCAATCTAATAGGTCTCTATTGTTCATAGAATAGTGTCGAGGACCCTTAATGTGGCAGATTACACCTTTCCAGATCCAACCCTGGCTTCTTCTGCTATCTTCCCCTGCCTTTCTTTTCTTCCCCTTATTTCCTGTCCTTGCTCTGAACTTCCAGCCACACAGAGCCATTTGATAATCATGAAGACATCCTTCCATTTACTTGTACTCCTCTGTCTGTACTTCCTCTTGCCTAGACCTTTCTTTCCAATCTTATCTTCAAAAGATTAGATCCAAAAATAATTTTTTTCTTGCTTAAAGCAGAAAACCTCAGGGACTTCCCTGGTGGTCCAGGGGTTAAAAATCCACCTGCCAGTGCAGGGGACACAGGTTTGATCCCTGGTCCAGGAAGATATCACCTGCTGTAATGGCAGCTAAGCCCATAGTCACTGAGCCCGTGCTCTAGAGCCTGTGCTGTGCAACAGGGGAAGCCGCTGCAGTAAGAAGCCTGTGCATTGCAGCTAGAGAGTAGCTCTCGCTCGCTTGCTGTAACTAGAGAAAGCCTGTACAGCAACGAAGACCTAGTAGAGCTGTAAATTAATTAATTAAATTTTAAAAAGAATGGAAGAAAACCTCAGTCTCTCCGATGCACAGAGAAGGGAAAGGTAATCTGCTCTAATGATATTCAAAGAGGAGCAGATGCCAGTTTGCTAACCAAAGAGAGGATCCATTATGGCCTCATCAGGCCTTCTGCTTTGCAGGTTCCCGCTGTGGCCTATTTGCTTGCACTGCTATGTAGTCATAATCTAAGCATTCCCAAAGTCACCCTGGCCAGCTTACAATACATCTTAAAAAGCATCTGCAGCACAGATTGAACCAATACTTTAGAAATATTGGGAAATGATAAACATATGATTTTGCTTAATTAAATACGTGGCTGCCTTTAAACTTGGAGAGAATTTCATCTCGTGCCCTGCTAAGCTGTACTTGTACACACAGGCAGTAAGATAGCCACTTCTCAATTGGGTACATAGCTGAAGTGTCCTGACAATTTGGGATTATGGTGAGTTTGGGGACACATATAGAAGGCATTTATAGGCCCCATGAAAACCCACACCCTGCCAAGTCTTTTGCAGAAGGCAATGTCAACCCACTCCAGTACTCTTGCCTGGAAAATCCCATGGGCAGAGGAGCCTGGTGGGCTGCAGCCCATGGGGTCGCTGAGTCAGACATGACTGAGCGACTTCACTTTCACGTTTCACTTTCATGCATTGAAGAAGGAAATGGCAACCCACTCCAGTGTTCTTGCCTGGAGAATCCCAGGGACCACAGAGTCTGATAGGCAGCCATCTATGGGGTCACACCGAGTCGACACCGCAGACGCAACTTAGCAGCAGCAGCAGCCAAGGCTTTATCACCCCTTCTTATAGAAGTCTTTTTTTTTTTTTAATTTATTTATTTTTAATTGAAGGCTAATTGCTTTACAGTATTGTGTTGGTTTCTACCGAACATCAACATGAATCATCCATAGGTATGTTTACCCATGTCCCCTCCCACTTGAACATCCCTCCCACCTCTAGGTTGTTACCAAGCCCCCATTTGAGTACCCTGAGTCATACGGCAAATTCCCATTGGCTATCTGTTTTACATATGGTAAGGTATGTTTCCATGTTACCTTCTTATAGAGTCTTAAGAGAGATAAATGCACAAGAGAAAATAGAAAACAAAAAATCAAGGGCCACTTTATTTATTTATATATTATATAATTACATATTTATTATAATCACATGAGCTTTCAGCTGACTCCAGTTATATGTTCTTCAGTAGGTTGGGCTGGAGACATGGCTTGGCTCACACACTGCACAAAAGCCTAAGGAGTTTCACCTACCCTCCAAGTCCAGACACAAATCCATGGTCCTCTGGGGGGAGGCCCTTGGAAAGAAAGATTTGAGAGATTAACAACTGCAGCACATGCTTAAGAGTAGTAGAGCAAGAGTAACCTGTGGGGCTTCTGCTGTATAGAATTGTTAGATTACTGTTTTAGTCTTTAACAAGAATAAGACACAGAAAGTCGGAATGGCTATTACCGCAACCTTTTAACAATTGTATATATATATACAACAGTCATCCTGCCCACTGATCTGCATAATCTGAATAGTGTTCCAGAATGTTACTTTTCCTGTACCCTCCAACTTACTTTTACATTAAACTTTTTGGATCAACATTCTTGGCCTTGAAGCCCTGGGGTAAGTCAGTTCCAGACTCTAAACTTACTTTCTACATCTTTCAAGTGATGTATGAGGCAAGATGCATCTGTGGTTCTTTTGGGCTCTGGTGTTACATTATGTGACCGAAAATAAACTTGACCCTCTCTAAAGCAAGAGTATTAGTGAACTCCAGTACTTCTCCCAATAGCAAAATGCATTCCTTTCAGATGTAAATTTTCTTTTCATAGCCCACACACTTCTATCCCTAGGCAACTCTTTTATAGGAGTCTGATTGAGAGGTAATGATTGACTCAGCAAACATGGATCTACACTGCTAGAACGGAAGTCCCAAACACTTCAATTCAGAAAGCTCAGAGCATTAAAAAAAAGCTAGGAAATCTACTTCATCTGCTTTTTAGGGAATTCTAATGAGAATCAACATAGTCAAAAACAAGGATAAGAATTTCCCACATGAACATGATGAGATAGTCAGCATTTTTTCACTTCTAAGAAATCATGTTTTTAAAATACAAGTAATATTTTTAATGCTACACACTATACAGCATTTTATTTATTACGATTTCTGGATGACATGAATTATTACATGTGAATTTTTTAAGCAGAAAAAAAAAGAACAAGATAGAAACATAATAAATAGGAAGGAAAAGTAATAGGCTTGCTTCAACAATTATGGATTCAAATGTGTTCAACAAACTCGTGCTGAATTCCATTCTGTGTCAGTCACCAGTCTAGTACTGAGTATGAGACAATAAGGAAAGCAGATAGAAATCTCTGTCTTTGTGAACTTTCATTCTAAAGAGGAGAGATGGACAACAGACCAAAAAAACATATTGTATGTCAAAAGATAAAAGATGGAGAAAAATAAAACACAGTAAGGGAAATAGAGCAGGCCAGGGGAAAGAGAAGTTGCTGCCTTAGATAGGGTAGTCAGGGAAGGCTTCATAGCTAAGGGGACACTTGGGAGAGACCTATAGGTGAGGGAGTGTGTGCATGTGTGCATACGTGAGTGTGTACTAATTCACTTCAGTCATGTCTGACTCTAGAGGGAGAATAACAGACAAATATCCCAGGCAGAAGCACGAGGAAGCATTAAACACCCCAAGGCAGAAATGTCTTAGCTTTTTAAAACCTGCGTGGCACCCAGCATGGCCAGATTGACTGAGGACAGAGGTGAGCAGGAGGAAGTACAAATGGAGATTTTAGCTGGGGCCAGCATGTACATGGATTTGAGTATCATTTTAAGGATTATATCTTTTTCTCTGAGTGACAGGAAAAAAATGTTGAAGAGTTTCAAGCAAAGATGTGAACAGATCTGATTTCTATTTACTTTAATTAATTTATTGTTTAAAGATTTTTTTTAATGTGGACCATTTTTAAAATCTTTACTGAATTTGTTACAATACTGCTTCTGTTTTATGTTTTGGATTTTTGGCTACAAGGCGTGTGGGATCTTAGCTTCCCGACCAATGATTGAACCAAACCTGCACCCTCTGCATTGGGAGGCAAAGTCTTAACCACCGGACTGCCAGGAGACCCCCTGTATTTAATTTCAAATGATCACTCTGGGTGCTAAGTTAGCTACTTTTGTGCTCAGTCGCTCAGTCATGTCTGACTCTTTGTGATCCCACGGACTGTAGCCCACCAAGCTCCTCTAGCCATAGGATTTGTCCAGGCAGGAATACTGGAGTGGGTTGCCATTTCCTCCTCCGGGGGATCTTCCTGACCCAGAAATCCAACCAGCGCCTCCTTTGTCTCTTGGATTGCAGGTGGATTCTTTACTGCTCTGCTACCAGGGAAGCCTGATTTGTTGCCTGCATAATTGTAAATCTCTAGAATTGCCTCTGTAGTACCAGAAAAGAAGAGTAGAGGATTAGGAAGAGATGGTACAATGGGGATCTGCCTGAAAGACAGATGGACAAGACCAATTCAGTTCAGTTCAGTCACTCAATTGTATCCGACTCTTTGCGACCCCATGGACCACAGCACTCCAGGCCTCCCTGTCCATCACCAACTCCTGGAATCTACTCAAACTCATCTCCATTGAGTCGGTGGTGCCATCAAACTATCTCATCCTCTGTCGTCCCCTTCTCCTCCTACCTTCAATCTTTCCCAGCATCGGGGTCTTTTCTAATGAGTCAGTTCTTCGCATCAGGTGGCCAAAGTATTGGAGTTTCAGCTTCAACATCAGTCCTTCCAATGAACACTCAGGACTGATCTCCTTTAGGATGGACTGGTTGGATCTCCTTGCAGTCCAAGGGACTCTCAAGAGTCTTCTCCAACACCACAGTTCAAAAGCATCAATTCTTCGGTGCTCAGCTTTCTTTATAGTCCACCTTCCATATCCATACATGACTACTGGGAAAACCATAGCCTTGATTAGATGGACCTTTGGTGACAAAGTAATGTCTTTGTTTTTTAATATGCTGTCTAGGTTGGTCATAACTTTCCTTCCAAGGAGTAAGCATCTTTTAATTTCATGGCTGCAGTCACCATCTGCTGTGATTTTGGAGCCCCCCAAAATGAAGTCATCCACTGTTTCCCCATCTATTTGCCATGAAGTGATGGGACTGGATACCATGATCTTAGTTTTCTGAATGTTGAGCTTTAAGCCAACTTTTTCACTCTCCACTTTCACTTTCATCAAGAGGCTTTTGAGTTCCTCTTCACTTTCTGCCATAAGGGTGATGTCATCTGTGTATCTGAGGTTATTAATGTTTCTCCTGGCAGCCTTGATTCCAGACTGTGCTTCATCCAGCCTAGCATTTCTCATGATGTGATCTGAATATAAGTTAAATAAACAGGGTGACAATATACAGCCTTGATGTACTCCTTTTCCTATTTGGAACCAGTCTGTTGTTCCATGTCCAGTTCTAACTGTTGCTTCCTGACCTGCATACAGATTTCTCAAGAGGCAGGTCAGACCATTTTGCCTCCAAATTCAGTTTCAAAAGGTTTGGAAGTTGAGTCCCAAGAATGCCTTTAATCTCAAGACTTAGCAGTAGACTGTGAAAGAGACTGGGGAGGTGTGGTGATGTTGGGCTCACCCCAGCGGCTTCTAAAGCAGAAGCATATCAGTGTGGGTAGTAGACATAAGAAGGAGAAGGTTATCAGACACACTTTCTTAGCACCAGCTGTATGTCTGCCGGGGCAGGCACCATATTTTACAAGAATAATGATGAGCCAGGACACAAGTTTTGGAAGCCCAAAAGACAGACTTCAGGTGCATCTAATAATACAGAGGTCATTTGTGCTTTCTGTCTCCATCTCGGACACAAACTCTCAAACCTGGAGAAAACCACTTTATATATATATATATATATATATATATATATATATATATATATATCCTTGTGCACGCTATTTGCATAACTCTGTGATTACAATGATTTGCATGGAGCATAGGCAATTAAAAGAAAAAAGATTAATAGTACATGCAATTTGCACAAAGGATCCCAAAATGAGGACATAGCAAAATGACTGAAATTTGAAATCCATGATTCAAGTCAATGCACTTACTTGACATACCATGAAAGTGAGGAAGGGAATATGACCTTTACGAGGTCACATAGGTAGTAGTAAGAGTAATGTTAAGTAGAGCACACAACTCCATCCTCACTTCACTGCGCGATCTCACAAAGCTGATCAGAGAAGCAGATAGCAGGCTAATCATGTGACATGAGGGTATGGGCATATTTATGCCCACAGCCAAGTATACCATCTCCAAAAAAAAAATGGCCACACACAGAGAACATATAGAGCCATGAACCAAAGCTCTGGCACACTTACTCCATGGTGTTATGACAATAATTTATAATGCTATTGCAATTACAGTAGAATTATGGCATGCCCAGCACCTAATAGAGCTGTGTGTATACTCTTGAGAGAGACAAATGGGCTGGCATGTCTAACTGCAGAAATGAGATTAAATGGCTCCATCCCCAATCTTGCCATTGATTTTTGCAGCCCTCCCATTAACATGAGTCTTCACATACCACCCCTCAATCATTCCTGGGAAGTGAAGACATGGTTTTAGAGTGTAAGTAATTAGACCCTCAAAATCTAAGGTGACAAGTCTTACACGCTTCCAGTTGCTATGAATCAGGACCCATAAATCAGAGACTCTTTTGAGGATGTGTGCGTGAGAAGAAGACATGTTTACACAGTGAGAGTGCTTTGTGTTTCTGTTTCTTTCTTTTTTCCTCCTTAGGCACCCTTGTCATTGGATATGAATCAGCTTTATTGGGTCACTGCATAAATCAGGACATTTTTGTAAAAAGGAGGGTGGGGCACTCTTACCCAATGACAATTAGAGTAACCTGGGACAGTTCCTGGAAAGCAAGGTAGTGTGTTCATCCTAGTTTGAGGTCATCATGCCTTATATCAGTAGTGTAGGTCTGTGCTTTCTCATCTCATAAAATGCATTTCTGTGGAATGTTAACTGTTGCCAAAGAGATAATGCAAAAAGAGGTAATAAACAATGCCTACAGTGGCTACCTTTTATTGAGTGCCTACTTTGTGGTCCTAAAGATCTAGAGTTGTGATTAAGAACATCAGTTTGATTCTAACCATCTGGTAGACTGATCAGTCCCTCTGAGCCTCTGTCTTTAGCAAACATAAAGCACTGGTACAAAGTAGGACTCAAAGAGGTGAGCTTTCACGATCGCATGCAGAATTCTTTGTACATAATACTCTCTAATCCTTTCAGAAGCCTGATGAATCGAATATCATTAACCTAATTTTTCAGATGAGAACACTGAGGGTCAACAAAGATAAGTTGCTTTCCAAAAGTCACAAAAAAAGTTTATATTCAAACTCAAGTCTGTCTGATAAGTCTTCACTTCACTATTTTACTGTTTTCCATCATAAGTCCTAAATTAGTGTTAGCAGCAAAAAAGTTGAAATGCTGTTTAACCTAGGCTTACATACTTCTTAATTTACTCACTTACCCATTCCACACTCTTCAGGCATTTTATATTTCTATTTATTTATTTGCCAGTGACTTATACAAAGTCATCTCATTCTGAAAAGATTTTTGGTAGTTTATAAAAACATGTGCAAATATGTTATGACCTCAGGAAGAAAGGAAGTCAGAGTAGAGAAAAAATAAGATGAAGGAAAGGATGAGGTTAGCACTGAAAATGTAAACAAAGTTTTACTGAGCTGACCCAAGTAGAACTGGTAATTTAGAAGTAAGATGATAAGGTCACATTTCTTCATAAACTTGGATTCTAATGGAGGATTTTAATGTATATTCTAATATGTAAATAATTACAGAGTACCAGGGAAAATTGAAAAAAAATGTACAAGACCTGATTGGGATTGACATATACACAATACTATATATAAAATAGATAACTAATAAAGATTTACTATATAGCACAAGGAACTCTACTTAGTATTCTGTAATGATCTATATGAGAAAAGAATCTTAAAAAAGAGTGTGTATATGTATAATTGATTCACTTTGCTGTACACTTGAAACTAATACCACATTGCAAATCAACTGTGCTCCAATAAAAATGGGTTTATTTTTTAAAGCCCTAAAATAGTTCCAAGTAAAAGAAAGCAAAGCAAACAAAAAATCAAAACAAAAAGACCCAGTGAGAGTGTAACAGGAGGACACACCCCCATCATAAACTGCATACCACTCATCACAACCTGAGAGTTTCCTAGTCTGGTTGTTGTCTGTCTTCCTACTATCTTGTTTGCAGGGGTATTTCCTCTACCTGCCACATTACAAGTGCTTAATGAATGAGGGAATGCATGAGGCTCAATTAGAATTTTAAAAAGTGTTCTATTTTGCACAGCTTGTAAATTGCAGAGCTATCTCTGCTCTGTCTGCCTCCCTGAAACCTTGGAGGTGACCTGCTCAGGTAATCACATCCTACAAACACTGAAACGAGGCAAAGATTCAAAAATAGTTGATGGAGAGTGGGTCAGTGAGTACATATCGACTCAAGCCAAAAAGGGGATGGTGCTTACTAAGGGAAGAGTTGTACTTCTAGAAAAACCAGCATGTCAAAGATGAGTGATTTGTCCAACCTGACACACCCGGCAAGAGACCAGTGAGGTGTTTAAACCCAACCCTCTCTGTCTTCAGGTCTGTCTCTTTTCCACCAGACCTCCCTGCAGAGATGAAACTGGGCAGGAGATTTGAGAAAATACCTGGATAAAGAGAGTGAGAGGGATAATAAGAGGTTTAGGGCACAAAGGAAGGACAAAGGAAGGTGGAAGTCAGAATATACAAACACATATTGATTCACTGTTTTGTGTGATTTTTTTTTTTTTAAACAGAGACAGATTTCAGCAACAGAGAAAAATTGCTGTACATTAATCAATGCATCATTAAAATGCATTGAGACAGAGTGATGGCCTTAGCTTTGTGAAAATTTACTAGTTTAGCTCCCTTTTTAGTTTCTTCACATTTTCTTGTATAGAAATCTCACCGTGTGCTTTGAAAATTGGTTTGCGAATCAGGAAAGAACTCTTGGCCAAGTTCTAGAAATCCCATGTTCTAAAATGAGCTTTTTCAGCTGTTACAGAGAACGGAGGCAGTAACTTCCCTGCCTTTGGACTTCAGTTTCTGCTTGTGACAAGTGAAGAATTTGGAATTGGTTATTCCCAAGGGTCTTTCTAGAGCTGTCCAGACCAATAACGGGAGATCTGGTTCAGAGCCCAACCCTGTGTCTTTGTGTGTGTGTGTGTGTCTCATCTTTTTTATCTCTCTCAATTATTCCCTGCTCTTATAAGCTGAGATAAAATAGAAAAATTTTCTATAAAGCTTTAGAGTGTGAGGACCCCTTTGTATTAGCTTGTTTTGAGGCAGGGCTATCATCTGCCAGCCCTATCTTACAGGACTCATGAAACTATGAAAATCAGATAAAGTGATATAAACGTATTCTGGACACTATACAAGAATATTCTGAAATAGACTGTTATTTCTGCAAGAAACAGTTGGAGGAAATTAAGCAAGAGATGTAAATGCAGCAAGCATGCACAGAAAGTTGATTTCCAAGAGTGTTCATTGTCTCTCGATGGACGTAGAGTGTCTCGGTGCCTAGGTCTCACTCTCCTTTTTAATTGAGAAACTTAATTTCCTTATTCCCTTTAGCTGTTTCATAGATCATTGTCCTTTAGGGGTGGAAGCTATTTCTGTTATTCTGTTTCCTTTTCTTCCGACCATGTAATACTTTTTCCATATCTGGCTTGCTTACTCTGGAAAGGGAGCAGCAAACTGGATATCTGTGGGAGCTTGGTTAAAGTCACTTGCCTAGATTTAAATCTCCAATAACGTTTTAAATACTTAGTATTAGCCAGGTCCATAAATATGTCTGAGATAACGACCATCATTTTTGTATGAGCAATGACATATAGCAAATTATGGAATTTATGGATTCCCTGCAGTACATAGTGTTAAAGACAGAAATGATTAGTTGTCTGGAAGTTCAGGTCTGAGAGACTGCATCAGATACATCTGTGTGTTTTCATGGAATCTTCCTGAGAGGAAATATTTCATTGTCTGTCTTCTGAGGAACAGTTATACCAGGTGATGCCAAGAACCACTTCTCATGGTTTTTGTCTTCCTAATGGAATAAAAGAATGAGATTTGTTGATTATTTTTGTTAAAATTCACTGTCATCTTCACTAAGATAATAAACCAAAGGATTACTTGTTAAGGGGGTGTACTAGATGGCGCAGTGGTAAAGAATCCAGCTGCCAGTGCAGGAGACACGATAAACACAGGTTCAGCCCCTAGGTCGGGAAGATCCCCTGGAGAAGGAAATGATAACTCACTACAGTATTCTTGCCTGGGAAATCCTACGGACAGACGAGCTTGGTGGGCTGCAGCCCATGGGATTGCAAAGAGTCGGACACGACCATGACTAAACCACCACCACCACTTGTTAAGATCTACAAATGTTTCTCTGCTGAAATCTCTTTCATTCTTATGCCTGAGACATCCATGAGAGCAAATACCAAAAATGTTGGAGAAAAGGAAAGGAAAAGGCTATGTTAAAGGAGGAATAGTGGCTTTTCAAAAAAGAAGATAAGGGAAGAAGAAAACAGGAGGCATACTACCCTCCATGAACTCTGTGCAGATCACTGACCTAGAGTTACCTGCTTTTATTAATAACAGTTGCAGACTTTGTAGAACACCCATTCCACACCACAGACTGGACTATACACTTGGAAAACATTGTTTCTTGTATTCTCTTTAACAGGAAGGGTAAGCAATTTGCTCAAGATCACGCATCTAATAATTGAAGAGCTTTGTCAGTGACCAGGTGGGTAATTCTGCTAAATTCTGTGGTTCTCTGTTAGGGACTTCATGTGCTCACAGACACAAACCACATGCTAAGCAATAAAGGAAGTATTTGATGTCCAGGCATCTTAACACCTTTAATATATTTACATATTAATTTAGATCTTGATCAAGAATGGATCCTGGACACCCACATATCCACTATCTATGCACCTTACCATGACCCACAATGACCTGCTTCACATGACCCATGGCATATCTCGAGTCATATCCTTCTCGTGTGGTAGATTTTTCAAAGGTCACAAATACTAGCAATGCCTCCCCCATCAAGAAGTGAAGTCATTTTCCTGATCTTTTGATTCTGGGCTGGTCTATGACTGCCTTTGACCTGTTGCATTTGGTGGAAGTGATACTGTATGTCTTATGAAGCAGGGCCTCACAGGACATTACAGCTTCTACTTCATAGTTGCAAATACTCCATCTACATAAAGAAATCCACACTAACCTATTAGAGACATGGTCCATCTAGCGTTTGCCAGAACGAGGCCCTCCTTGACCATAAAGCCTCCAACGTGACTACAGTGCCAAGACATGTCTCGAGCCCCTAAGTTGGTGGGAGGTATGTTAGGCAGCAAAGGATAACGGGGCTACCATCACCCTTCAGGCTCTGGGCTCCAGCTTCTCTGGTCTTCTCTCAGTTTTCTGAGCCCTAGACAAGGGAAATTTTCACTTCCTGCCTTATCCGGTGGTTTATTCCTTGACATCCTTTAGGCCTCAGCTTAAAATCACCACCAGAGAAAATCCTTTCCTGATCATCTATATACAGTAGATTTCTTAGTCTCCATACCAGTCCCTTGCCTTGCTTTTCAATGCATGTATAATAATCTGCAACTGGTTTGTTATTGCCTATTTTCCTCCTAACCCAACTGTAAGCTCTGTGAGAGGAGGTAGAATATTTATCCCATTCTCCACTGCAGAATGCCTGGCAGAGGGATTCGTCCGCCTTCCCTTAAACTTCCTTTACCATTTTTGTGCACACTTCTGCACACTCTCAACAACCAGCCCTTGCTTCTCCTTTTGGAGGGCTCCCCCCATGGCTGATGAAGACCAGGTGGATTGACCTGCAATGAAGCACAGAGAACTGAAGACTGGGAATGTGTATAGCCCAGGCCAATGATCAGGAAACGGGGTGTGTGAGCACTCAGTCGTGTCTAACACTTTGCAACCCCATGGACTTTGTAGCCGGCCAAGCTACTCTGTCCATAGGATTCTCCAGGCAAGAATGCTAGAGTGGGTTGCCACTTCCTCCTCCAGATCTACCCGACCCAGGGATCGAACCCATGTCTCTTGCATTGCCGGCAATTCTTTACTGCTGAGCCATCAGGGAGGAAGTGTGGTAGTGGGTGTAAAGACTCCAGCCCCTTTACCCCCAGGCCAGAACAACTCTGGGCTCTGACCTACCCTGCCTGCGGTTCTCACCTACAGGAGTGAACCAAGGTCCCCTCCACAGGACCTTCCTAGCTTATTTTCTTATTGTGTCCAAAGTAACTGTATACCCTTGATTGGCTTGCTTACTTTTTCTGTTTAATTTCCTCAATCTCCTGGAGGCTTTAATGGGAACTCTTCCTAAATGAGTCAGTTTCATGCAAATCCTTGTGTTAGATTCTGCTTCTGGAAAAGTCACCCTAAGACAACGTGTTGACTGAATAAATTCATGACAGCAATTCTTGATTTCCACATATTTCCTTTTCTTGTGGACTTCGTTAAAGCCACTTCATAATCAGAATCCAGATATATTCTGCAGCATCACTGGCCTTTGTAGCTGTGTTTGTGCAATCATTTTGGTGTTCTCCTGCACTTTGCCCTGGTGTTTTATAAGGATGAGGGGGAAGTGGAAAAACATAAGCACTGACACTAGCAGTTAAACAATTGAGACAAAGACAAAAACCACTCGGTGTGCTGAAACAAGCAATCTTTGGTTATATTGGAATCCCCAGTGGACTGAAGCCGGTCCTCTGGATGTTCATTTGTGAAGAGAGAGTACCAAATTAAAGAACATATAGGATACTGAAATAGATCATCTGGGACTGTATTGAAAAATGAGGCTTATTGAAAGATATGGAGAAAGCTTTAAAAAGTATGGAAATTATGAAAATGGTCACCAAAACCCCTTCCAGAGTTCCAAAGCCTGAGAAGTCCATGGAACCAGAGAGCAGTAATAGAGATGAGCCTGGCTTGTGTTCCCTTGTGAAGAGGGAAAAATAGTCTCATCCTCAGGTCTCATCTGACAAGTGTTTGACAAAACCTTGCAAAATCCTGTTAGTCACCCTCACCGTCTCCTGATGAATTTCCTACTCAGTCTCTCAAAATCACCACCAGCAAGTCCTTCTTGTGCATTTTAAAATAAATTTCTTCTTCTTATCAAACGTCACTTTAAATAAGGTAAAAAAAATTAAGTTTTGGAGGCAAGCAATTGTACAAGACATGAGATCTACTCTGCATTCCATGTTCAAACCAATTGTTAATATTTTGAATAGTCATTGCATAATTTAAAACTTTAGCAATGCTTCTGGATTCATGGAACAAAACTGCTCTGTATCACAAGCAAATTCTGAGTTTCTCCAGTCCTATTCTTCCTATCACACAACAGGTGGTTTGAATGATTTTGCAAACAATTGGATTGTCTTGGTTCAAAGACCAAGTCTGAACTCCTTAGCATGACACACAAGGCTCCATGTGGTCTGACCTCCATGTTTCTCCCGGCTCATCCAACTCCTGCCCCTGTCCACACCTGTCTCTCTGCTGATAAAGGAGCACATGGAGCTACACATACCCAGGAAGCAGCAGGCTCTTCTCCCCTGCAGGTCTTCCCTCTCCAACATGCCCTCCCTAGGACTTGGTCCAGATGAGCCATCTTCCTGGACCCTTGGAGTCCCCACTTCCATTAGCCTGAGTCTCCATCCTGTATAGCCCTCCAGAACCCTGGTCTCCTTCTAACATAACACTTGTACCTTAGTTTTAAAAATAATGCCAGCTCACTCCATTAGATTATAACCTCCCTAAATAAGGGTATTATATTACCTTATACTCACAGTCACTGTTTTAATTCATTTCCATATATAACTTGTATTACTACAACAACCCTATCAGATAAGTATTCACAGTGGCCCTCACTTTAGAGGTGGGAGAAAGAAAGGAGAAAGAGAAATTAAACAATTCTCCCATGACCAAATATCTAGTAAGCAACAGAGCCGACTCTGTGACCTTCATGCTAGAACCCTGCCTCCTACTCCAGGTCCAGGATGTGAGATACAAGTACTCAGTAAAAACCGAATAAGCAGACAATTCTACCTCAGAGAGGAAACTCAGATCTGAGCAAGGATAGGGACCGTTTGTTTGTTTGTTTGTTTTTTGATTTTTTATTTTTTGGAAGGTTTTATTTATTTATTTTTTTATTGAAATGAATCCTCCACAGGTATACATGTGTTCCCCATCCTGAATCCTCCTCCCTCCTCCCTCCCCATAGCATCCCTCTGGGTCGTCCCAGTGCACCAGCCCCAAGCATCCAGCATCATGCATCGAACCTGGACTGGCGACTCGTTTCATACATGATATTATTCATGTTTCAATGTCATTCTCCCAAATCTTCCCACCCTCTCCCTCTCCCACAGAGTCCATAAGACTGTTCTATACATCAGTGTCTCCTTTGCTGTCTCGTACACAGGGTTATTGTTACCATCTTTCTAAATTCCATATATATGCATTAGTATACTGTATTGGTGTTTTTCTTTCTGGCTTACTTCACTCTGTATAATAGGCTCCAGTTTCATCCACCTCATTAGAACTGATTCAAATGTATTCTTTTTAATGGCTGAGTAATACTCCATTGTGTATATGTACCACAGCTTTCAGCCCTCAATGTCATGATCTATTTAATGGAAGCAAAGAACTAGCTAATAAAACCTAGAGTTCGGGGACTTCCTTTGTAATCGGCTTGGATTAGTGGTTAAGAATCCACCTGCTAATGCAGGGGACATAGGTTCCATCTTGCCCCGGGAAGATTCTATATGCCATAAAGCAGCTAAGCCGGTGTACCATAATTACTGAGCCTGTGCTCTAGGACCTGTGCTCTGGAACAAAAGAAGCCACTGCAATGAGAAGCCAGCATACCTCAACAAAAGAGTAGCCCTCGCTCACTGCAACAAGAAAGCCCTCACATAGCAACAAGACCTAGCACAGCCAAAAATAAATAAATAATTAATTAACTTAAAAAAAAAAAGTTGAAAGAAACCCTTGATTTGATAGAACCTCTTACCTCCAGCGTCATGAATTGACTCTGGAATAGTGGTACATGCACTGCCTTGGGGACCAGAAGATCTGAATCCTAGTATCTAGCTGGGTCACCTGCCACTAGAAGCACCTCAGCCACTTCATCTATGAACTAAGCAATGGATGAAATTGATTTAGAAGCCTTTTCAAGATGAGATGTTCATGTTCTGTGATTCCAACAGAAGAGTTCTGCTTTAGAGACAAGCACTTGCTGTCCTTCTGCCTCTCAGTGGTCACCTCCCCATCATCATTTTTGTCTCAGTGTGAAATCCTGGTTTTGTAAGTTCTAAGCAGTGTGATCTTGGAGCTTACTTTTAACTATTGCATACATCATTTTTGCATCTCTGTCTCCACTATTGGAAAGAGAACTGACATATTACTGCTTAGCTGCCAAGTGTCTATGGAGTGTCTACAGGGTGTTGTATCTAGTAGCCCTGGCCATAGGAGGGAAAAAGATGTTGACTTGCTGATTTTTATGGAGTCATGGTACATTATTATTTAAAACAATCCTAGTGAGTAGATAGATAGATAGGATCTCAGAGGTAGTATTGTCAGCTCTGTTTCCATCCTTTGGGTCAATGATTGATTGAAACAGCTGACAAAGGAGAAAATGACTGCTTGCCATCACAATTTTGTGTTCAAGTTTGATTTGAATTAACACATGGGACAAATGCAATGTTTATACAGACTGTGGTTGAAAAATATTGGAAGGATACAGAGGTCAAGTCCATTCAGCACACAAACACTGTTAAAAAATCAAAATGGTCAGTTCCAGTTCACAACAAGTGTAGGGAAAATTTGGAAGTAAGATTTCATTTCCCTTTAATTTTCTTGGCAGCTCTTTGGCCTGATATGAAGCATAGTCTAATTTGCATACTCATAGAATCACACTAAAATTCCTATCTCCTGATTTACATTGTGTGAACTAATCTTCATGGAGTCAGTTCATTTTAGGTGTCTCTGCAGCTGCTCAAGAAGATGAAAAATGAGAAGAGGAGAAACAAAAGGGTGAAAAAGAGAATGAGCAGAAGGGGAAGAAAGAGGAAAACTTGACCTCAGATTCAAAGCTTGCAGTTTCAATAATAGCCATGGGACTTCTCTGGCAGTCCAGTGGTTAAAACTCCATACTTCCATGGCAGGGGACATGAGTTCAGGGAACTAAGACCCCACATGCCATGTGATACCAAAAAAAATTTTTTTAATAAAAATTAATAAATATCACTTGAGCAAACCTCACTACTAAAAATAAAAATAAATAATAGCCAAAATATCAGATTCTTTTGCTCCTCAAGAATAAAACCAGAATTTCCTTAGATAAGAAAAACTTTTATACACACAAATATATGTAAACACAAAATATTTACCTTTCAAGGTACAGTGGTGTTAAATTAAGGTATGTAGACTATTTCTAGATAAGGCTATAAAGAATTACCAAGCTAGTATAATGTTAATAGAATGATTCAATACTCCATCTGTTTTCTACTATCTGTGTGTCTGTGTCTGTTGGTGGATAAATGGAATCTTAAATTTGGTGTGTCAAATAAAAACCAAGCATCTCTTAGTGTTCATAAACTTTTAGAACCTTGGAATGTGTCATCTTGAGGTCAAAGCTGTCATTTTATTTTATTTTATTTTATTTTTGAGGCCCTGATGCTGAGAAAGATTGAAGGTAAAAGGAGAAGAGGGCAGCAGAAGACGAGATGGTTAGATGGGCATCACTGATTCAATGGACATGAATTTGAGCAAACTCCTGGAGATAGTGAAGGACAGAGGAGCCCGACATACTGCGGTCCATGGGGTCACACAGAGTCAGACAGGACTTAGTGACTGAACAATAGTTGCTTTACAATGTTGTGTTAATTTCTGCCGCACCATGAAGCAAATCAGCTATATGCATGCATATATCCCCTCCCTCATGGGCCTCCCTCCCACCCCCTGATCCCACCCCTCTGGGTCACCACAGGGCACAGAGCTGAGCTCCCTGGGCTATATAGCAACTTCCTACTAACGACCTGCTTTACACATGGCAGTGCAAAACCATCATTTTAATATTAAAGAACTGATGCCCGGAGAGTTCTGTCTTCAGAGGGGCAGAGACGGCTGGACCTTCAGCAATGGTTCTGCTCCCTTCATACAGCAGAGTTGCTGGGAGGGGCAGCACATGTCTTGTGGCCTCTGCATCCAAATGAGACCATGTGATCACATCAACTGAGTGGGTGGGGAAGCTGGAAGTGTCACTCCCAGGCTTCTCAGCACCTAAACCATCTCAGGTTAAGAAGCAGCTGTGCTTTTTCCTACCTCCCTTCCCCCATTTCCTGACTAGACCCAGAGGATGCTGAGGCCTTTGAGGGTGATAATTCCACAAGATGGGAAAAACCTACATCGCTGAATCATCAAATGGAAAACATTCCTTATAAACCAAGAATACCCATGCAGAAGAGTTCTGGGAGCAAGAAACTAACTTCATGCTAAACCACTGAAATGTTAGAGATTTTGCTTGTTCCTGTGGCTTAATGTGACCCTAAGTAGCACAGATCATTAGTATTGGTCAGATTTCCTGATTGTCCACTCAGGATTCATGCCATTATTCAGATATGCTTGCTGCATCCATGACGCCTTGTGTTTCTGGATCCAACCTGGATTCCACTCCTAGCCGTATCTTTTTCCTCTTTGTCCCAAGAACATTGTCAGACTCACAATAAATACTCACTGAACAAAAGATCAACAGTTACCTCTGCTGTAAAGTGGGAATCGAAACTTTTAAATACCTGAAAATCAAGACACTGGATCATATGATTTTGTGAGTTCTTAATGCTCTGAAATCTGCAAAATTTCTAGCCCCCAAATCCTCCATATTCTACTGCTTTGTATGTCTTCAGTTTATCCTTAGTTCTGACTCTGTAAAATTTCATTCTTGTGATTTTCTTTTCAGATATCTCTCTATATTTAATATTGCTCAAACTGTCTGGTCCTGGATTGAGATGGGGGCAAACATGTTTCTCTTTAGCTTGCTAAGGCACATCAGAGCAGCTAATATTTATTAAGGACTTAATTTAAAAAGCACTCTACTAAGAGAATTATATGAAGCGGCTCACTTTTTCAACACTCCTATTAGCCCTATTTCATAGGTAAGAAAACATCCTTAATGAGATTAGGCAATTTTTCCAATGTCACATAGTTGTAAATAGCAGAATTGGGATAAGAACAGAGGTTTAAGAGCCTAGGTTTCTAATCTCCAGGCTCTGCCACCCAATGACAAGCAACAGAGACAGACTGCGTAATCTAAGCCAAAAAAGTAATTTATTAGAAGGATTAAAGATGAGAGCTGAGAGGGTGGGGGAAAACTAAAAGGAGTAGGCAGGGCTCAAAGCAGTTCTTTGAATCCAGTTGTCCAGTCATTAGGTCAAGTCTGACTCTGTGACCCCACGGACTATAGCTCTCTGTCCTTGGGGATTCTCTAGGCAAGAATACTGGAGTATTGTCCAATACAGGCGGAGGGTTGTGATGCCCTCCTCCAGGGGATCTTCCCAACCCTGGGACTGAACCTGCATCTCCTGTGTCTCCTGCATTGCAGGCAGAACCAATGACTTTTAAATGCTAGTTCATGATCAAGCACTCCCTCATCTGCAATAAAAGGAGAAAAATAAGTTCAATGAAGTTAATTTTTCATGAAGTTAAATATATTGACATTTGGGGTAGGGTGTTAGTGTCTTTTAAGAATTTGTGGTGACAGAATATGGTGTTGGTTTGGGTGGTTTAATATATTTGTGTATTTTCTAAATGCCAAATCAGAATGTCATCAGCCTTATGTCAGCCCATCAATTTTTACAGAAAAGATAGCACAAAGCTAGTTCCAACTTTAAGACTCTTTGCATCAATTATATGCATAAGTCCATGGGTATTGATGCACAAAAATGCATTCCTTCTCATGATTTTTATATTCATCCCTTGGAAGCTCCTAACAGCCAATGTTCCAGGATTACTGAGAAGAGATAATTGTCTTAGTAATTTGTAAAGTGGGGAATAAAGAAAAGAAGAAGGGAAATAGGGAGAGAAAGAAGAAACGAGGAAAAGAAGGGAGAAAGAGAGAGAAGGATGGAGACTTCAGCTCTATCCAATTGGTCCTAAAAGGTTGTTTTTCTCCCTTTGAGTTGTAAATCTACTCCAGAAAAATAGATACATGATAGATACATAAACAGGTAGATATAGAGACAGGAAAGTAGACAGATAGATGGGTAGATAGATAATAAATAAACAATGGATAAATTGATGGATAGATAATGAATATATGGTTAAATGATGGCTAGAGAGATAGATGAATAGATGGATGGATGGATGGATAGATGATGGATAAATAGATAGATAATGGATCGATGGGTGAATAGATAGCTAATGAATAGATGGATGGATAGAAAATAGCATTCGCTGAAATAAAATACACAGCCTAAAAGATGAGAATTATGTTTTATTTGGTAGACTTGCTGAGGACTTAAGCCCAGAAGGCAGCTTCTCAGGTAACTCTGAGAGTCTGCTCCAAAGAGGTAAGGGGGAGAGCCAGGATATATAAGAGGTTTTGCAAATAAGAAAAAAGAAAAGAAAAACAGTAGTTGGAACATCAGAAGATTCGTGTTAATTCAAGAAAAGCAGATATCTCTAGTTAATGAATTTGCTGCTTATCTATGCTGGGAAAATGCAAGAGTTTGGGCTTACTGATATCATTCCTTTGATATGCACGTTCACTATCTACGGCCAGTATCCTGCTCTTCTCTGTCCCAAATTGCCTCAGCATGCACAGTGGGGGTGGCTGCAGTGGCTGATGACTTGATGGCCACAGCATCCTTTGTTTACTGCAAGCAGCTTCTTCATTCCCGAAAGATAGATAGATATATTTTTAAGGCTTCAGGCACAAAGATGGTCTAGCCAGATGTTCTTTGCTCTTACTAAACAGAGCAGAGGAGAGCAAACAATCCACATAACCAACCTCTTATGCTGAGGTAGGTTAAATTGCAGCAGAACTCTTCTGCAGAATTGTAGAGAGCAATTTAAATAATGTCTTAGGGTCATACAGCAACATTTTTAAAAAGATGTCTATAATTTTATATTTTTAAAAGCAGTCTACAGAACTGAGCAAACAGTATGGTTAAGGTATCGTATTTTTTCCAAATGTCTTTTACACTGTCCTGATATCCTCTTACATACATATGTACTGATGTGCGTGTTTGTGTGCAGTGCATGCGTTTTTTTTTTTCCCACCAGGATCCAATCAAGGTCATTGAGTTTGGAGGCTGCTGAAGTCAAAAGCTCAGGTTCCTCTTCACTGTGCTCAGTGCCTTCCCTTCCTTTCTCATTTAAACATCAGCTGGGACCTGGGGATGTCAAGATTCTTGCTGTGGAGGGGAGGAGGATGGTCTCCATTGCCTGGAGATTCCAGGCCCATCCAAGACAGAGCCATTCCCATTCCTGAGAAAGAGAGAGAAGCCTTGCAGAGCAAGCAACTAATGGCCAACTAATCAACTGTCTTAAAGATTACCATTCAGACTACAGACAAATTGATCCAGCCAACTCTGTGCAGTCAACTGCCTGAAATTCTCCTCAACCAAGAACATTTGATTTGCTCAGATGCCCTGTCATGTTAGAAAGTGACTCATTTACTCTCTGCTTCACTCTGTGATGCATAGACCCAGTTGCTGTGGGTTTTCATTAGACTTAAGATTTAACATGAGTGAAAGTGAAAGTGGAGAGTGAAAAAGTTGGCTTAAAGCTCAACATTCAGAAAACGAAGATCATGGCATCTGGTCCCATCACTTCATGGGAAATAGATAGGGAAACAGTGTCAGACTTGATTTTTGGGGGCTCCAAAATCACTGCAGATGGTGATTGCAGCCATGACATTAAAAGACACTTACTCCTTGGAAGAAAAGTTATGACCAACCTAGATAGCATATTGAAAAGCAGAGACATTACTTTGCCAACAAAGGTCTGTCTAGTCAAGGCTATGGTTTTTCCAGTGGTCATGTATGGATGTGAGAGTTGGACTGTGAAGAAAGCTGAGCAGCAAAGAATTGATGCTTTTGAACTGTGGTGTTGGAGAAGACTCTTGAGAGTCCCTTGGACTTCAAGGAGATCCAACCAGTCCATTCTGAAGGAGATCAGCCCTGGGATTTCTTTGGGAGGAATGATGCTAAAGCTGAAACTCCAGTACTTTGGCCACCTCATGCAAACAGTCGACTCATTGGACAAGACTCTGATGCTGGGAGGGATTGGGGCCAGGAGGAGAAGGGGGAGACAGAGGATGAGATGGCTGGATGGCATCACTGACTCGATGGACATGAGTCTGAGTGAACTCTGGGAGTTGGTGATGGAGAGGGAGGCCTGGCGTGCTGCGATTCATGGGATCACAAAGAGTCAGACATGACTGAGTGACTAAACTGAACTGAACTGAAAAACTTGGCCTAACTCTAATGGTACAACTAACATTTAATTAACATGGGGGGGAAAGGAAAGGAAAAATCTCAACTCCAGAAAAATAAATGACCCAATCAAAAAATGGGCCAAAGAACTAAATAGACATTTCTCCAAAGAAGACATACAGATGGCTAACAAACACATGAAAAGATGCTCAACATCACTCATTATCAGAGAAATGCAAATCAAAACCACTATGAGGTACCATTTCACACCAGTCAGAATGGCTGCGATCCAAAAGTCTACAAGTAATAAATGCTGGAGAGGGTGTGGAGAAAAGGGAACCCTCTTACACTGTTGGTGGGAATGCAAACTAGTACAGCCACTATGGAGAACAGTGTGGAGATTCCTTAAAAAACTGGAAATAGACCTGCCTTATGATCCAGCAATCCCACTGCTGGGCACACACACTGAGGAAACCAGAAGGGAAAGAGACACGAGTACCCCAATGTTCATCGCAGCACTGTTTATAATAGCCAGGACATGGAAGCAACCTAGATGTCCATCAGCAGATGAATGGATAAGAGAGCTGTGGTACATATACACAATGGAGTATTACTCAGCCATTGAAAAGAATACATTTGAATCAGTTCTAATGAGGTGGATGAAACTGGAGCCTATTATACAGAGTGAAGTAAGCCAGAAAGAAAAACACCAATACAGTATACTAACTCATATATATGGAATTTAGAAAGATGGTAACAATAACCCTGTGTACGAGACAGCAAAAGAGACACTGATGTATAGAACAGTCTTATGGACTCTGTGGGAGAGGGAGAGGGTGGGAAGATTTGGGAGAATGGCATTGAAACATGTAAAATATCATGTATGAAATGAGTTGCCAGTCCAGGTTCGATGCACGATACTGGATGCTTGGGGCTGGTGCACTGGGACGACCCAGAGGGATGGAATGGGGAGGGAGGAGGGAGGAGGGTTCAGGATGGGGAACACGTGTATACCTGTGGTGGATTCATTTTGATATTTGGCAAAACTAATACAGTTATTTAAAGTCTAAAAATAAAATAAAATTTAAAAAAAAAAAGAAAGAAAAATCTGTATCATCTATCCATCTATATATCAGTTGCCATTTAGTTGTTGTAGCTTATTTTTTTATTGCATTGAAAACTCCCAAGATATATTTTGAGATTATTTACCCTCTTTTATAATTAGACTTATCAGGACCAGCATCTTTTCACAAGATAATGTTCTTTAAAAAGACGTCTGCCTTTGTGAAACCTATAATTCTAACTTTTATGTTGCCATGTTATGCTACTAAATTCATTTTAGATGAAAAAAATTCTTTGACTCTTAGTCCAGAGTCACTCAAAACAGGCTATAAGAATTTTTGAGGCTATAAAGGCATATCTACTTTTTTATGATGAAAACTTAGTAGGAACAAGGCTCTATACTGTAAAGCAAAGGCCCTGACACTTACAAGTAACCAGCTGTAAGGGGTCAAATGGTGCTTACCACTCCCCAAAAAAGATATGTTCCTATTCTAACCTTTGAAATCCATGAATATGAACCTATCTGGAAAAAGGGCCTTTGCAGATGTGCTTACTAAGAATATCAAGATGAGATCATTGTGTGCTATATGGATGGGTCTTCTATCCAATGACAAGTGTCCTCATAAGAGACACACAGAGAAAACATGGGAGAAACAGAAGAGAAAGGCAGAGTTTTGCAATCACTAGATAAGCTATGACAAACCTTGAAAGCATATTAAAAAGTAGAGACATCACTTTGCTGACAAAGGTCCATATAATCAAAGCTATGGTTTTTCCAGTAGTCATGTATGGATGAGAAAGTTGGATCATAAAGAAGCCTGAATGCTGAAGAATTGGTGCTTCCAAACTGTGATGTTGGAGAAAACTCTTGGAAGTCCTCTGGACAGCAAAGAAATCAAACCACTAAATCCTAAAGGAAATAAATCCTGAATATTCACTGGAAGGACTGATGCTGAAGCTGAAGCTCGAGTTCCAATACTTGGGCCACCTGATACTAAGAGCCAATTCATTGGAAAAGACTCTATTCCTGAGAAAGATTGAGAGCAAGAGAAGAAGGGGGTGACAGAGGATGAGATGGTTGGATTGCATCACTGACTCAATGGACATGAGTTTGAGCAAACTTCAGGAGATAGATAGTGAAGGACAAGGAAGCCTGGTGTGTTGCAGTCCATGGGTTCACAAAGAGTCGGACATGACTTAGCTACTGAACAACAAGCCAGCATCCAGAAGCTGGAAGAGCCAAGGATTAATTCTTCCCTAGAGCCTTCAGGATCAAGTGACCCACCTGACTCCTTGACTTTGGACTTCTGGCCTCCAGAACTGTGATGATGAAATAAATTTATATTGTCTTAAGTCATCCAGTTTATGGTAATTGATCACAGCCAGCCTAGGAAACTATTAATAACACACCATCTGTGTGATCTTGAATGTGGTACTTGAAGTGGCTGGAGCCACTTTTCCTCCATATATTAGATGAGGAAAGGCACACCTACCTATAGGGTTTTAGTGGGAGTTAAACCTAAAATAACATAGGAACCTGGTACTTAGTGGGTGCTCAATAACAGTAGTTGTAGTTATCACATTGTTGTTACTAATTCTATGAATTTCACAAAAAATTGAATCAAAGCAATAATCAGGGACTTTATTTCCTGTCCCCAAAATATGTGATGAAAGACTGGCCTGCTTTTAATGCAAGGTTTAAACTATTGAAAGCTTACATTCAGGGATTGTTTTTTTTCCAGTGGCTTCACCCTACCCTTAGATAATGATAAATGCTAAGCTGAGTAAATATTAAACTAAAGAAGCGGTCAAAGAAACAGGTATAATTAAGCTGGTGTTACAGTCTATTAACCCCCTTTATAGGAAGAAAACAATGGTCTTTCTAAAATAGAAACCCAACTTGAACCATGGGCTGGAAAATCTCATGAGTGTGTAGTCTAATTGGATTAGCCAGTCATGTTTCTCCTCTCCATAAGCTCTGTGGACTCCCCATTTCAGAGAGAAGCTCCATCTCTCTTTTTGCCTTGCTCACGTGTCCTCTCAAAGCATTCATTCATTCATTCATCTTGTCATCGCTATTGTTACCCTCCCTCAATTATGATCATTCATCTTCATTGCCCTCGCTTCCATCACCACCGTCCTAGTCCAGGCTTCAGGAACGCTTTCCTGGATGGCAGCTGCTGTCTCATGGACCTTAGTTTCCCCCCCGGGCACCTCTGTAAACTGTTTGCATGAAGCAGCGAGAGTGAGTAACAAAAAACACAAATTACTCCATGCTGACACACAGCAACGGCTTCTCATCTCACTCGGAGCAAAATCCAAGTATCTTGCCCTGAACTCTGCAAGCCTAACATGACCCAGGTCCACTTCCCACCTCTCTTACTAGTCTGGGTCCCTCCAGCTTCCTTGGTCCCCAAACACTCCAAGCTTATTCTTTCCCTCAAGACTTCCCAAGTCTTCCTCCTTCCAATGGTCTCTATGCCAGTCCCTTCCCTCCCTATGGCTGGCCCCTCTAGACCCTCAGGTCTCACTCCCATGTCACCTCTCCAGAAAGGCTATCTTTGACCATCCACCACTTTCAATCCCATCACCTTGTTTAATTTTCTCCTTAGTGGTTACTACCATCTGAATCAGAGTGTTTGTTAATTTTCTCAGTTAGTTTCTGCCTGTTTCCCTCTATTGAATATAAACTTCTTGACAGTAGGAACTTTGTTCACCTCATTCAGGCTGTGTCCCCACTGCCTAGAATGGCACTTGGCTCATCCAAAGTGACCACAAATATCAACTGAATATTCAACAAGAACTGACTCATAATAGTACTAATGGTTTCCCCTGACACCGGGAATATTTGTTAGGGTCTAGAGATGGGCCGAGCAGCCTAGTGGGCTACAGTCCATAGAGTCACAAAGAGTCGGACACGGCTGAAGCAACTTAGCATGGAGATAGTTCATACTGTCACAGCTGAGGTGTGTACTCTTGGCATCTTGCTAGTAAGTAGAGACCAGGGATGCTGTCACGCATACTGCAATGCACAGGAGGGTTCCTGCAGTGGCGAACTGTCCAATCTAAAGTGTCAAGAGTGTCAAGATTGAGAAAGCCTGACTCTTAGCCCACAAGTTGCCTACCAAATGTGGTGCAAAGTGCCGAGTATCAGTGCTTGATGCAGAAGATTTTAGGAGGGGAAAAACAGTAACCACAGTGTGTGATGACTGATTTATTAAGGGTAGGTCACAGTGTATGGAGTCTTAGAAATGGCATATAAGCCAGCCAGAAAGAGTTCAGAAATTATGGTGGGAGTGGGCAGAAGGGGAGGAAACAACCAGGCTTTTCCCATTCTACCAGTTTTCCCTAAACATCCAGACCATATCCACATACCACCTGTTCTATGATATAGACAATATTTTTCTCTGAATCCACTCAGTTTTGAGCTAAATACCTGTAAGATGTTGATCTCTCTAGTTTTATGTCATTGTCATTCTCCTATTAACTCATTTTTAAAGAGTTCTATTGAGATGTAATTTATGTATCATACAATCCACCCATGTAAAGTGTCCAGCAAAGTCGTTTTTTACCAGCAAGAAGCAGAGTCACAGGTATAGAGAACAAGTTAGTGGTCACCAGTGGGGAGAGGGAAGTGGGGAGAGGTGATATTGAGGTGGGAAAAGGGGGATTATTACAGGATTTTATGAAATTATGTGTGTGAAACTTCTGAATATTGAAAAATACGAAATTTAAAGAATACTTCATTCAATAAAAAAATGAGCAAAATTCAATTTTGCTAACTCCAATGAGAAAAAAAAAAAGGGGGAAACCAAAATGTTTTTCAATGTGTTCACAGAACATGCAGCCATGACCACAAGCAAATTGAGGACGTTTTAATCGAGACCAACTCCGTTTTGGGCTTCCCGGGTAATTCAGTGGTAAAGAATCCACCTGCCAGTGCAAGAGACCTAGGTTAGACCCCTGGGTGAGGAAGATCCCCTGGATAAGGAAATGGCAACCCACTCCAGTATTCATGCCTGGGAAATACTGTGGGCAGAGGTGTCTGGTGGGCTACTGTCCATGGGGTCATGAAAGTGTTGGACACGACTTAGCAACTAAGCAACAAAAACAAACACCCTTTTGAAAATGCTCACGTGCCTGCCTCCTGTGGGCCTCTTGCTGACTGACAGTGATAGAAAGCCCTGCCCTTTGGGAGACATCGTGCAGCATCCAGTCTCTGAGCCAGGCAGGTGTGATCAGGCATCTCCTGATGTACTTGGCCTATGGTTGGCACAGACAGGAATGAGTCGGAAAGGGCTAAGTCCTAAGAAGCAACACGATAGGGCTTCATGGTTTGTGGAGAAGCCTGAGGTCAGGAAAGGCACCGAGAGCAAAGTCTTTTCATTTGAGGTCTCGCCTGCACAGATCACAGTGAGAAAGCCTTGGAAGTATCAAAGATTAGGACCCAAGGGTGAGAGCAGGGGTCAGCAACAGCAGGAAAATGCTTATAGCGACAGGGAGCAGCGGCCACACAGGCCAGCCCAGCCAGTCTGCTCAGGCCCATAACCTGGCCAGCCACCCAGAGTCAAGGGTCCACCCAGGTCCTCTGACTGCACTTCCTTCTTCCCTTTATTCTGCAGCAAGGGGGCAGGTAGGTGATGATGCCGTGTTCCCAGAAGACCCAAGCCCTCACTGCCTCCCTCTTGTTCACCCCTGCAGGTCCCAGAAGATCTGTTTACAAGGACCCTGACAGCTCCACTCAGACAACCAAAACTTTACAAGACAAAAATAGCACACTCAGTTTTGAGATATGAAAATACTGATAGGATGGCACAATTTCTGCACTGGCATCCTTGTCTGCTGAGAGATCAAGCCCTCTCAGGGTTGCAGGAGGCAGCTTATGTGATAAGCATCACATAAACACGGAGCTGGCATGTGAAGCTTTCTTTTCTGTTCTGCCACCAGACAGTCTGTTGCCATGGAAATCGTTCTGTCACCTTGCAAATGGAGTCTTCCTTCCAGAAGTACGGAACAACCAAGCATGTCTGCATGGCTGGGAACTGAACTTGGTAAAGCATTGTCCATCTCTTCTGTATAGAGCATACCATGCTAATCTCTCATTTTGAGCCTTTTGACCTCATGATCAAGGATTTCATTACATTAATAAAGATATTTTAAAAAAAGAGTAGTTTCTTCTTTGCTGACAAAAGCATCCCCATCAGTCATCTCCTCCCAGCCATCAAAAAGATTCCTGGTACCTCACTGATCTCAAAAAACCCAGCACCAACTAAGGGTCTAACTAGCCTACTTCTGAGTCTTGGGAAGGGTGCTGTTGGAATGCTACAGAGCTATTTGGCTTCTAAGAAGACATTTAGTCATCTCCTGAAAAGATGCCTTCAATACAAATCAGGCAAGACTGGGAGGTGGGGTGGAATGAATTGGGAGATTGGGATTGACACATAGACATTATTGATGCACCCATGCCTAGTGGCTCAGTCATATTTGACTCTTTGAGAGCTCATGGGACTATAGCCTGCCAGGCTCCTCTGTCCATGGGATTTTTTTCCATAGAACACACTAATGATACTATGTATAAAATAGATAACTAATGAGAACCCACTGTATAGTTTATGGAATTCTACTCAGTGTTCAGTGCTGACCTAAATGAATAGGAAATCCAAAAAAAAAAGGGGGGATATATGTCTACATATAGCTGATTCATTTTGCTGTACAGTAGAAATTAACACAACATTGTAAAGCAACTATACTCACTAAAACTTAATTTTAAAATATCAGACCAGACTGCCAATTTCCAGGCAATGTTCAAAGTGTCATAAAGTGGTGATCTCAACTCACCACTTGTTTCTACACAAAAGTAACAAACTTTGTGAACCTTCTTTCCAGTAACAAAATGCTATCTGTACGTTTCCTGATTAGGTCTCATAAGATGGCTGAGGGCGATAACACTGCTGCTGGTATCATTTAGGTTTCCCCCACGGCTCAGAGGTTAAAAATCTGCCTGCTTTGCAGGAGACACGGGAGATGTAGGTTCAATCCTTGGGTCGGGAAGATCTCCTGGAAGAGGAAATGAAAACCCACTTCACTATTCTTTCCAGAAAAATCCCACAGACAGAGGAGCCTGGCAGGGTAAAGTCCATGGGGTCCCAAAGAGTTGGACACGATTGAGCACACGCACAGGCACCACTTACCCAGTGAGTCTGGAAAAGTCAAACCGGTGTCTTTTGATTCCAAATCCCCTGCTCACAGCATATTACATACCCTCAGGAAATGACAGTTCCTGGCAGAATAGGATCAGTGCAGAGAACATTACAGCCAGGTTGTTTGGGGTTATAAATGAGGTGAGGAGATCCTATTTTAGGAGAAATGAGGGTGGCTTCAGTAGAGGAAGCAATGTTTGATGAATCAGAGGTTTGAAAGTGGAAATCAGGAGGAGATTCTTAGTCACAAGGAATATTTACAGGTTTCCCCAGGGCTGGCTTCTCTGATATGGAATGAGTAAAAAGTTGGTCTTACAGGGTGCTCAGGGCTGGTGCACTGGGGTGACCCTGAGGGACGGGATGGGGAGGGAGGTGGGACGGAGTTCAGGATGGCGGACACATGTACACCCATGCCTGATTCATGTCAATGTATGGCAAAAACCACTACAATATTGTAATTCACCTCCAATTAAAATAAATAAGTGAATTAAAAAGAAAAAGAAAAAGAAGATGCTGAGATGTCACTCCTAGGAAGAGATAAAGAGGTGATGACACAGTTAGACCATAGAAGACCTAAACATCATAGTCAATAAGGCAGATTTTGGGGTACATTATACTGTAATTTACACTCATTAAAAAAAATTGTCTTAAAAGCCTTCCACATTCTTGATTCTCATGCTTTTCATTTATGTTTTGAGAATTAAATGGGTTAATCCAATAAAGCACTTAATACTGTTCCCAATGTGAAATAAGTGTTAAAATGTTATCTATAGGATGGATCTTTGATCCTGATAAAAATATTGATGATCACTGAATTTTTTCCCACGCTTGTCAATAGTTATTTCTTAAGAGGAAAAAAAAAAAAAACCTGGTTAGGAAAGAAATGAGTGGCCATGTATCTGTTTCACCCAGATTTTATGTGGTTGGTGCCTTCCTGATTGGCTGGAGAATGCACTTTGAAAGGTCAAGACAATGACAGTAAATTTGCACAATATATATAGATAGTAGGCCTTGGCTCCTCCCACCACAGACGCAGACGCAAGGGCAAAAGCTTGTAAGCTGTCGCAAAGCCCATACATGTTACTACCTTTAGCTCTTGTCAATAGCGAGGGCTTCAGTGTTCGTAGTATTGCTTTCATGCATGCTCAGTTGCTTCAGTTATGTCCAACTCCTTGTGACCCTGTGGACTGTAGTCCACCACACTTCTCTGTCCATCAGGATTCTCCAGGCAAGAATACTGGAGTGGGTTGCCATGCCCTCCTCCAGGGGATCTTCCTGACCTAGGGATTGGATCTCCTGCATTATAGGCAGATTCTCTACCCACTGAGCCACCTGGGAAGCCCATATGATTGCTTTAGTATAGAACAAACTCATATTTAGAGAATCCTGAGGACCTGACTTGTCTCCAAGATGGAAATTCTGTTCTGGTCTGCAAGGGGTTGGGGAAGGGGGCGCGGCGCTTTGTGCCTTATGACCAAGTATCACACTGATTTGCTTTTACCCATCACCTTTACAATGCAATGAAAATGGAAGAGCAAAGTGACTGACACACACACAATTAATGCTAACCAGCACATGTTAACACAGTCACAGATAAAGGGCCTTGAGCAACACACATCAATGCTTGGTTTGGTCACTTGTCCAACACCTGGACACCTCTGTCCTCGAAGCCTGTGGAGAACATTTTCTCAACAGTTTCAGTCTGTAAAGAGGTTGCACTTCAGGGGGTATTGATTTTTCTATAGCGTATAGAGTTCTCCAGAAGCTTGCTAATGGGATTCAGACGAATTCCCTTGGGCATGAAACAAGGTCTTCATGATCTGGTTTCCTCTTGGATCTAGCAAAACAGAAGCATCATGGCAGTAGGACTTCTCAGGAAAGTCTTGCCAACATCACCTAGTAATAGCTAACAGTGAAGAAGAAGCATTCCCACCTCAAGGGTAGGGAGTCACTATGACAGATTTTCACCTTCATAGAGGAGACACTGACTCTTTGCAAATAATGAAACTCGTTCACAAACAGTCTAGTGTAAAGCTTAAGTCCTCAGATTCTGAGGCCAGATGGCTTGGGTTCAAATGCTAGACCTGTAAGTTAATTACTGTGTGAGTTTGGGCAGATCACTCACCTCTCTGTGCTTCATCTTCTTCATCTACAGAAAAAACTGATAACAAAAATTAAATAAATTCAATACAGGACTCATTACTAAGAGAAATAGCACTAAAAATCCAATCTATTATTATTCAAGCTCTGTAGAGAAACTTAGGGGATTGGCTAATATATTCTAAGGCATTTCTATCACACAAGAAGATGCAGTTACATATATTTGTTTGGTTTTCTTTTAACATGAAGGAATAAGCACCACTTACATAGGAAATTCACTGTTTAGCTAAATAAACAAATAATAATTAGTGCATGCTTAATAATGCCAAGTGTAGAGCAGAAGAAAAACAAAAATAAAAATATTTCTGCTCTTGTGGAGCTTACAGATCTGGAAGGAAACATGGAAGAATAAAGATAAATAATGAAAATGGGCAGCAAGTTAGATAGTATTAAGGGTTAGAGAAGAAAGACAATGCAGGGGAAGGTGGTAGGAGAGCACCTGCCATTTAATCAACCAACTCTGCTAAACCCCTATAGAAAGTCAGGCCTATGTTGGCCTTCGAAACAGAAATACACGTCCCGGTTCAGTGAAATAAATACAATAATATGAAAACTGTACACAGATCCTGTTTGTAGGATGGGACCAACTGTGGTTGAATCATCTGAGGTTGTACCTAGAAACCTCTGGATATCTACGTCCAGCCATCCTTGGCCTGTCACACCTGCATATCTCTGTAGAGACAGTGCCCTTTTCAGACCTTTGTGTTGCTTTGGAATTACCTCTTACCCATTCCATAGAGTTAAACAGAAACCCTGTATTCCTGAAGGCAGCATAGCTGTGTCACCTGTGTTAATTCTGCCTACAGTGGTCCAGTCTCTTTGTATTTGCCTCTTGCAAGTCCTGTGGTCCAGTGTTGTCTGGTCCAAGAGATCATCTGAAATGCTGAATTATTCATTAACTCTCCCCTAGAGCCCAGGGTAGGGACTGGGAGTGGCGGGTTGAGGGGACTGAAGTAAGGATGTCAGCAGCTACAAAGTCTGATTTTTTTTAAGGGGATGAAAATAGGTATAAGGCAGTAAAGATTAACATCTGAAGATCTGTGGTCTGTCATTTGTTCAGAAAACATTAACTGAGTTACTACCATGTGCCTGGTATTTTGCACAGGCGCTGGGTATGCAACAGTGAAAAGATGGAGGTGTCTCCTTATCTTCCCTGAGCTTCCAGACTAAGGCAAGATTGAACGCACACTGTCACAACAATATTTAACATCTGAATAGATTTAACACTTTCAAAAGCCCTCCTTTGGTCCTCAGATGACCCTAAGAAAATAAATATTATCATCTTCATTTTAAATGAAGTAACTGAGATTCCAAGACTATGCAAGGAAAGTCAGAAGGTAAGGAGACCATTTAAGACATCATTCTAATGGGAAATTGACAGCTCCCATTATTCTTATGGTAAGAAGATTAACCTCCCAGCTCCTCCGGAACTGAGGCAACACGGTACTTTAAAAACCATGCGAAAGCAACAATTTAGCCCATACATAACTTCAATATAAAAACAAAACATTTTTCGGGGGGTTGGCACAGGCATATGGGGGAGTGTGAAAAGTAGAGCGTCTGTACAACTTCCCCAAGGGTGAGCCTCCCCAACACTACAGGGGCAGGGGCAGGCATAGAGGACCCTAATTCCCAATCACTAACTTCAGCATTACTCCCGAGGGGACAAGACCTAGGGGTGACATGAGCTTCATCACCTGCCGATTTGAGACACAGAGAGTTAGTTTCTCAGTTGCATCTGACTCTTTGCGATCCCATAGACTATAGCCCACCAGGCTGTCTATGGGCTTCTTCAGGCAAGAATTCTGGAGTGAGTAGCCATTTCCTTGTCTAGGGGATCTTCCAGACCCAGGGATTGAACCCAGGTCTCCTGCATTGCAGGCAAATTCTTTACCATCTGAGCCACTAGGGGTCAGAGGGCGAATGGCTGTACACCTGGATGTATTGAGTTTCTGTTACTTAACCACCACTGGGCCCTGTAGGCATGTCAAAGGATGTTTTCATTGTCACTTGCAGGAAAGGAAGATCCTGAGTCAGGGAACATGGAGCCTCTGACCACAGATAGAGCTCAGAGGAAGGGAGAAGCCAAGGTGCCAGGAACATTCCCCAAAGTGCTTCACTCTTGCAGAAGCTCAGAGCTAATTAGTCAACATGTTTTTAATGGAGCCAAATACCATCAAAGGAACAAGCTTTTGCTCTCAAGGTTACATCCATCAATTGTTCCCATGTAATGACAATAGAGGGCATGAATCTCCAAGGAATTCAGTTTTGAGTAGAAATGGGGAGGTGGGGATTGGGGAAGTGGCATTTGGATTTGTCTATAGCTCCAATTTCTTTTCATGAATATTTCATTTAGATCCTGTATTAATCATTAACTAGACTGTCTCTGACTCCCCTGCACTCACTCTGTCACTCAAGCATCCTTTACTGTCTCCCATCATCTTTCTCTCCCTCTTCTCTGCATTTTTCTCCATCCATTCTTTATGCCACATCTTTGACTTTCTTTCTGGGTTTCTTTCTCTCTATCACAAGCACACGCGTGCGTGCACACACACACACACACACACACACCCCTTTCTCTCCTGCTCCACCATCTCATCTCACCTTTTGAAATATATCTAAATGTATTATAAAAGATGCAGAAGGTGGGAGGAGAATGCCCCACTTCCAGAAAGCCAGGAGCCAGAAAATTCACTCAGAAGATGCTCATGTGTGCAGCAGGGTTCAGAGCCTGAAGGTTGCAAAGTGTTCCAATCATTAATAACCCAGTGGGTGACCCATACCTTAACCCAGCACAGACTCCCAATTTATTTTGCAGGAGAGGACTATTCACTCAGGCACAACAATTCCACTGAGGACCAAAGTGTCCTCAAACTCTCTGTTCCCTTGACCAAAGGGAGTCTGCCTTTCCCATAACAAATCATGTCAATTTGTTTGAGAGAACTGATAAAGATCAGGAGGTGAAAGAGCAGGAAGAGGAGACAGAACCTTAGGGTTTTATGGCTTTTCTTTTAAAAAAATGTAGAAAGGGAAAACTGTTGGTGCCTTTGCATACAGATTCATCTGATTGTCTCTAACTTTATCTTCTGCTTCATTTTCTTCCACCCCTGACCCAAACGTTCTCCTAGCTCAAGCTAAGCCTCTGTATTCAAATAATATTAAGTGATCAGAATCTTCTTCCTCTTCTATTTCACCAAACTAAGGTATATGTGAAAAAGTTTTCCCAGAAATACTAACAAGCATTGGTTCTGAGTGATAAGACTGGAAATTAGTTCAATTTTCTTTTTTATAGTTCTGCCACAAATGTTTCACAATGAGCATGCATTACTGTTTCAATGGTGTGATAAAAACTTAAAAATCAGCAAAACTCCTCTATGTTCACTGTGTCTAACCCACCTTCTCCACCAGAATCTCTGGTGACTCCCCATCACATTAACGTCTGCCTGCTCAGAATTAGCAGCAGTTT
The DNA here is from genome assembly GCF_019923935.1 of Bubalus bubalis. NCBI lineage: Eukaryota > Metazoa > Chordata > Mammalia > Artiodactyla > Bovidae > Bubalus > Bubalus bubalis. The sequence goes on along the minus strand of NC_059171.1, from coordinate 69,954,085 downwards.
TTTTGTCTTCATAGCATTCAATTTAGTCTTTAATTGGAGATTTCTATGCCTATTTTGTCATTTAAACTTCTTGTCGACCCTGTCAACAAAGATGATTCCTCCCGTTTGACAGATGAGAAAAACGAGGCTGAGAGAGATGAGTGATTTTCCTGTATTCACATATTTAGTGCCAGACTCATCTCTGGCAGCATCTCTTCCAGACTCTGTTGATAGTTGAGAGAGTGGCCACAGGATTTTTCTTAATGGTTCCACTGATCCTCAAAGGTGGGTTCCTTATTTTTCCGGGTCAGACATTAGACAGCTCTGAATATGCTGAACATAGTCACAAGACAAAACTCTCTGGACTCACCACTCTCTTTAGCCCCTTCTACCTCTGAAACGAATGGCCCCTAGAATGGGTGCCATGCACCAGTGACACCCAACCAGTCTAGCAGTGCACACAGGCCTTCTGCCAGGAGTTCACCTTTCTCTACTGCCCACAACCTGGGACCTCCAATTACAGGGTCCCCTGCTGCATTGTCCTTGCCCAACATCAGTAATTACCACGTAACTGCCATCTCCACAGCCGCAGGAAACTTCAATTGCATCTTTTAGGTCTTCATATGATTTTTCTGGGCCGTTTCTCATGCAGCTCCTAAGAGGAGGGCATTTGCTCGGCGTGCTCAGAGCTGCACTAGTAACAGGGGCCAGGCTGCGGGTGGGTGTCGCGTTTATAGCCGGGACGGCTGCATGTCTGCGGGTTGCAGCTTCTCCCAGGGCTGGGCAGGTAGGGGACAGGAGCTCACAGTGGTGCTCACCTCTGTGGTTTCGTGGTTTTGTGAAGACATGAGAAAAAGAACTATGAATCTTAAATCAAGTCCTGGCACCCTGAGATGTCGGGGCATTGGTTTGTTAATGTTGGGGTGGCCAAAAAGTTAGCTTGGATTTTTCCATAGCATCTTATGGCAAAACCTGATACATTTACTCATCAAAAGGAAGGGAGGATGTCACAGAGCGCCAGGCTACACAGCAGCTTCCCGCCAGGTACCTATTTTACACACGATAGCGAATGTATGTCAGTGGTACTCCCTCAACTCATCCCAGCCTGCCCTTCTCCCACTGTGTTCATCAGACTGTTTTCTGTCTGAGTCTGCATTTCTTCTCTGTAAATAGGTTCACCAGTACTATTTTTCTAGGCTCTATATATATGAGTTAATATACAATACTTTTTTTTTCTTTCTAACTTCACTCTATATAACAGGCTCTAGCTTCATCCACTTCATTACAGCTGAGAGAGGCTCAAGAGGGAAGGGGTATATTGTATTGTAAAGCTTTTATCTTGCATCTTGTATATATTGTATTGTAAAGCATTTATTGTATTGTAAAGCATTTATCATTGTAAAGCAATTATCTTCCCATTTAAAATATAAAAGGAAGGGAAGAAGAAAGAGAGATGTTGTCACAAGCCTTTAGGATCAACCCAAACTCCAAGCAAGAACTTCTAGGATCTACACTCCACCAGCACCAGTATCATCTTCTCCTTTCCTGGTTCTCAGAACTTTTCTTAATGCATGTCCTACTCCCCACTCAGGCTGGACTAACAGCAGTTGCTTGAACAGGCTGCAATCTCTCAAGACTCCTTGTATTTGCACCTGCTCTTTTCCCATCATTTTTGCTTGCTAAATTCTACTCATTCTGTACCACTCACTTGGATGACCCCTCCTCCAGGAAGCCTCATTTGACCTCCCCAGTAAGTCTAGTCTGGACTAGTGATCTCTCCTTTGTGTTCTCCCAATATGCAGGCTCGCCTCCATCACTGCACATCATCACTGCACCTATTGTGATACAGTGCCAGTTTCAATTTCAATTACCTCCATTCCAGTTGATTGTCATCTCTTTGAGTGGGGGTAGTTATATCTTTTATCCCTGCAAATCTAGTCTACTCGGTGGAATATGGCAGCCTTAATTTGAAGTCAAGTTTCTAAGGGGAGGTCTTTAAGTGTTTTCCATAACATCAGGCTTCGCCCCTGATAAGAAGCCTGGGCAGTCATTACTGGAGATAAGATGAGAAGGGTAAACAGATGTTTCACTGGCAGATCAGAGCACAGTAGGACTGTCTCAACAAAGGCCAGAGCACATGCCAAGACCTTTGACCAGGAGACGAGTCTGGGGTATGATGTGAAGGAGACTGGGAGTGTAAATAGGGCGAACCATGGAGCCCAGAGCTACAGCACAGAGAAAATGGTCTTTTTCACAGTTGATTCCCTAGTGTCCTGGTGATGCCTCGTACTTGGCAGGCACTTGATAAATATGTACTGTAGTAATCAGCCAAGAGACATAACCATTGAGCTCCTTAGTATCTATTTGACTCCTGGATTAAATGTAGTCGGTATAAAAATGAACAGTGGATTTATCCTTTTTCCTTTTTTTTTTTAATTCTTCATTCCATGCCATTGAGTTTTGGAGAGAATTCAAAGCAGAGATGAGTCAGGAATGGGCAGGGCTGATGAGAAGAGCATCCTTCTCTACCTCTCTTCTGATGCTCCTCTCCTGTTCTGAAGCTCTGCGGTCCAGCGGCTCCCAAAGAGTTAACTCCTGGCAGATTGCCAAATCTGCATGCGGACTTGAGGCTGGCAGCTTCCGCTTTCTCCACTTATAAATCAACCACAGGAGAGATTTCTGGAACCCTTACTCTAAGTTTCCCTTTGATCACTATTTTGTCCCGGTTATAAACCCATTCTCTGTCCTGCCCAGCAGCAGGGGAGACCAGCTGTGTGTTAGCGGACTGACTGTAGATTCCTTGAAAGAGGCCACCTGCTGATACTTTCACTTGCAGGACTTCAAGGGGGAGCCCCGTACTGTCAAGCACCATGGGAAGGAAATGCTGGAAATAGATGCAAACTCTACCTAGTGAGGCCTAGCAGTGTTCTTGGGGCTCACCTTCTAGCAGAGCCATTCCCTAAGGAGCCACAGTGATGAAAAGTATTGGATAAGTGGGAGGCGGGGATGCTATGAGCAGAAGTGGAATATTAACCAGTGCTGCTGGTCTAGAGGTTTCTCTCCTGTGGGTCTCAATATCCTTACCCATACAAATTAATGACCTTTTAAGTGCCTTCAGTTTGGAAGAGATATATTTATTCCTGGGGAAATGGATGGATAGATAGATAGATAGACTTTAAAAAACCCAGAAAGCTAAATTATATAAAGAGAGACGATAGATGATAACAATGATAATGATAGAGATATATGGATGATAGATAGATCAGATCAGATCAGTCGCTCAGTCGTGTCCGACTCTTTGCGACCCCATGAATCGCAGCACGCCAGGCCTCCCTGTCCATCACCAACTCCCGGAGTTCACTCAGACTCATGTCCATCGAGTCAGTGATGCCATCCAGCCATCTTATCCTCTGTCGTCCCCTTCTCCTCCTGCCCCCAATCCCTCCCAGCATCAGAGTCTTTTCCAATGAGTCAACTCTTCACATGAGGTGGCCAAAGTACTGGAGTTTCAGCTTTAGCATCATTCCTTGCAAAGAAATCCCAGGGCTGATCTCCTTCAGATAAAAGGGAGGGAAATAAGGAAGGAAGAAGGAAAGAAGGAAGGAAGGGAAGGAAGTTCACAGCAGAAATGGCATAAGAAGCTATCGATTCAGTCTAGAACAAGACCCAGGTTTGAATCTTTGTTTTATCCGTTATTAGCAGACTTTACTTACTTCCAAAATGTGTGCATTATCTCAGATGTTTAATGTCTCTGGGTCCCAATTTGCTCAACTGAAATTAGAGAAGAACATTTCACTGCCTATCAGTCCAAAATAAGATAATATTTGGAAATTGCCTTGTATTACCTCATGAAAGTGAAAAGAGAAAGCGTTAGTCACTCAGTTGAGTCCAACTCTTTGGGACTCCATGGACAGATTCTTTACCATCTGAGCCACCAGGGAAGCCCAAGAATATTGGAATGGGTAGCCATTCCCTTCTCTAGAGGGTCTTCCCAACCCAGGGATTGAACCGGGATCTCCTGCATTGCAGGCAGATTCTTTACCATCTGAGCCACCAAGTATTGCCTCACAGATGCCTATTAGATGTAGCTTAGTAAAAATTACTAAAGCAATAGAGAAGCTCATTGGTTCTCAGAATCCATGGGAGAAATGAGATATACAAGCAATTGCCAGATTTGTATATTCAACTGCTACTTAACATCTGCACTTAGACATATCACACTTTCTCATACTCAACCTGATCCAAACTGAAAGCTTCATCGAACCCCCAAACCTCCCCTTTGACCTCCTCTCTCAGTGACAAGAGCTGCATCCAGCAAGTTTCTTAAGCCAGAAGTATGAGAGACATTCTCCTTCTCCCTAACCTTCAAGCTAAGTTTTTCATGAATTCTTCTTATCAAGTTGACTTCCAAAATACTCGAATCTCCCACTTTTCAACTCTTCAGCGACCCTATCCAGGGTCAAGATGTCATCATTTTTTCTGGACCACCTGGGAGCCTTCCCACTGTTCTCTCTGTGTCTACCCTTGTCCTTCCACTTCCTTTGATCCAGTCTCCATACAGCAGCAGAGATTCCCTTCCCTGAATGTGTTAGTTGATCAGGCCACTTATTCCCTAAAAACACTTCAACACTCACTTTTGCATTTCACATATTATCCAAATACAGTAAGTCCCCTACATACAAACCTTCAAGTTCAAAACTTTCAAAGATGAAAACATGCACGCCAGCGCCTGTATGCCAGCTGCTGTACCATCGTGCTGCACTTTTCAAGGTACTGACTGTAAGATCAAACAGGTTTTCTTTGCTTTTTGTCTTTCTTTTTATGTTTGCATTATTTGTGTGAAAAGTATGATAGACCTATTATAGTACAGTACTATATAGCCCGTTAGCTGGGTACCCAGGATAAGCTAACTTTGTTGGACTTACAAACAAACAGGGCTTATGAACTTGCTCTTGGAATGGAGCTCACTCATATGTAGGGAACTTACTATAACTTACCATACCCAGCAAGGCCTCCTTGCCAGGGCACGTCCTGCTAACTTCCAGGCCCTAACCACACCACTCTGCTTCCATATCCTCAAACACACCAAGTTATTTCTTACTTTGGGATCTTAATTCCCATATTCACCCATTCCTCTAATCTAACTTCACTCCAACCTGATTAAAAAATGGACAGAAGACCTGAATAGACATTTTTCCAAAGAAAACACACCACGTAAAAAGGTGCTCAACATCACTAATAGTTAGAGATATGCAATCCAAATCCACTATGAGATATCACCCAACAGCTGTCAAAATGGCTATAATAGTAAAGGGTACAAACAACAAATGCAGGCAAAGATGTGGAGAAAAGAGAAACATTGTACCCTGTTGTTGGGAATGTAAATTAATGCAGCCACTCTAATCTAAGTCCATCCTATAGGCTTGTTAGTATCTACCCATCCTCCATCATGAACAGCACTCAAAAGTCTTTCTCTGATTCCTGGATTAAATAGCCCCCAAGTTACACTGACTCTGAGGAGGCTCTGTGTTTTCTTATGATTCTCTATTACAGTTTGGAACTCTGTGTTTTTATGTATGTGATGCCTTATTTGAAGTCTGTCTCCTGAATCAGATTACAATGCCCACAAAAGCAGAGATTATATATATTTTTTGTTATTGTTGTTCACAACTGTATCCCCAGTACTTAGCTCCAAATGCGTATAAATATTTAATATCATGAAATATTTGTTAAATGTTGAATAAATGAAGCTGTATCTTTAACCGCTTCTAATAAAAATCAATGGTATTTTCATGGTAACAATGTTTCATTACTTTTTCAGAGTTAAATCTCAAAAATACTGGGAAAACAGGGTATATCCAAATTGAATTTTCTAGGCCCTTGGAATCAAGGGATTTTAGAGTTCAAGGGAAACAAAAAGTCTTCTCATCCAATCTCCAACCTGGAATGAGAGTTTTTAACTTTTCTAACCTTACAATCCTTCATTTATAAAATATATTAGTATCTTTCAGTGATGAAATGGTGGAACTAAAGGGTTTTTTTTTCTTTTTATTTTTAATTACTTCCCAATTGATTGCTATTTTATCACTGTTCATAATGCAAATAATATTTATAAATGCATTTTTAATTCTCTGGTTTATGCAGGGAATCTCTGTGATAGGGAAAAGGTTTGTCCAGATTTTGTGTTACTATCAGCATCATTATCATAAGCAAACTTTTACTGACCAGAGGCCTATATAATATGAAGTTCTGGGTTCTCGTTATGCAATAAGATAATTGCAGTCTACAAATATTGAGGATTTTCTCCAAGTTATACAACTGATAAGAAAAACCCTAACTTGAAAATCTCACTTCAAAATCCACACAATGCATAGATTTAGAAAGGCAAACCCTTGAGGCAGTTTATCAATCATCACACAATGACCACCAGGCTCTATGCATGCCATTTCTAGATTCTTAATTTTCTATTTACTAATTTCTTCTTTTCCCTAGTGACATTTTCTTTCTTAACACGTTCATATTTTATCCCATTTTTAGTGATTTTAAAATCAATTACTTATGCCAGGAAAATCCTTGCAAAATGAAGATATTATCCCACAATTCAGTCAACCAGAAGTAACATTATTCATTTTTACAGTCCAGATGTATAGTTTCATGCTTATATTGTCGTGTCTCCTATAGAGATTATTGGTGGTGACATTTTTTTTTCATGGAAAAAGCACCAATGTCTTTGCTATTTTTGAAATCATCAAAGAGTAATCAATAACCTCCCTTGAAATGTTGATCAAACAAATCCTTGCTGGTTAATATTGACCAACTAATTTAAAAGTTTCAAAGGAGATGTACACAATCTGCCCAAGCTGACTTCGAAATGATGCCCAATCAGGTTAATGTTTACAGCCGCAAGGTGCTCACCTCCACTAAAAACCAGCCTTGCACATCAGCCCCACAGGAAGGACCGCTTGCACTGGAGTTAAAGGAACGCTCCAAGATAAAGAGTAACCCAGCCGGAAAGCCGGGGTTCAAACACATCTGGTTTCCATTAACTGGGGATTGCAAAAGCGCCTCAAAGGCAGAAAACATTCCTCCCTCCATGCCTAAAATCTCTTGATTCCTCCAAGATGGTAGATCCAGAAGAAGGCCCTGCATCACAGAGCTGAGCTCCGAGCTGAAGAGTTAGCCTTTTATGCTGATATAATTTAAGGTTTTGTTTAATGACACAAATAACATATGCTTATCACGAACCAAACATAGAAAACACTAGTCATTACAAACAAGAATTAACTGATATCCCAACACTGTTACTGCTTTTGAAAACATATAATGAAACAAAGTAATACCAATGGTTTCACGTATTGCTGTTTGGTCATGTCATCCTTTCTAACACTTTAATCTTGCCTGGCTTCCAATCAAAAGGATGTATATTAATGTTGTCCATCAATCCCTTTTGACATTTGTACATTTAGACCGCATCCAATTTGTCCCTATTATGATCATTTTAGTGATGAGCATCCTTCCATTCAACAGCTCATTTTACAGAGATTTAGAGCTCCTACAATGCCAGGTGCACAGTGCCTAAATATTTTGATCATCTTCATAATTGTCTTTAAGAAAAAGGTCCCAGAAGTGTAACTCTTGGTCAAAGCATACTTTTTAGAATTTTTTAAAACAATCTTATTGGAATATAGTTACTTTACAATGTTCTGTTAGTTGCATGTGTGCAAAAGAGTGAATCAGTTATATACATACATATACCCACTCTTTTTGTAAAAGATTCTTTTCTCTTGTAAGTCATTACAGAGTATTGAGTTGAGTTCCTTGTGCTTTACAGCAGATTGTTATTAATAATCTATTTCATGCATAGTAGTGTGTATCTAATAAAAATTCTCCAGAAAGTGGGCATAGAGGGAATCCACTCAATATGATAAAGTCCATATACATCAAACCCCCAGCAAACAGTTTTTAGATTTTAGTTGGAATTGCCAACTGCTCCTCCAGAGAGGTTATGCATGCATGTGTGCTCAGTCACTTCAGTCGTGTCTGACTCTTTGCCACGCTATGGACTGTAGCCTGCCAGGCTCCTCTATGCGTGGGATTCTCCAGACAAGAATACTGGAGTGGGTTGCCAGTTCCTCCTCCAGGGGATCTTCCCAACCCAAGGATTGAATCCAGGTCTCCAGCACTGGCAGGCAGCTTCTTTACCAGTGGGTCACCTGGGGACTCCTGGAGCAAGAGTATTATGTGCAAATGCAAATTCTCAGGTGCTCCCCCAAGACCTACTCTACCAGCATAGGTGGGACCCAGAAAGCTGGGTTTTAACAATCTCTCCACATGATTCTTATGCAGAGTGAAGTTTGAGAACCATCAATTTAAAGCAGAAGAAACAGAGCTATCAGTTGTCCAACTACTAACTCACCCTGACCACTCCCAGTGATTTCGTGTCTCAGTAACCCTTTCCTGAAGCTGACTAATGGGTTTCCCAGGTAACACTAGTGGTAAAGAATCCTCCAGCCAGTGCAGGAGACATAAGAGATATGGGTTTGATCCCTATGTCGAGAAGATCCCTTTGGAAGAGAACAGGACAATCCACTCCAGTGTTCTTACCTGGAGAATCCCATGGACAGAGGAAGGAGCCTGGGGCACTACAGTCCATGGGGTCGTAAAGAGTCGGACATGACTGAAGTGACTTAACACGCATACACGAAGCTGACTCCTCAACAGAGATCCCGAGGAGTTATAAATGCAGCTTTGCAGGTCTGGCAGGAAAGTGAACTCCAGAACTGAGGTGGGCAGAATACAGGGATATGTAGAGGAACAGAGGGAAGCAGTCCCCTACAGGGGCACCGAGAAGAGAAACCACAGGGATTTTGTCGGGGGAGCAGCAGGTAGAGGCTGGGGCTTAGCTGGAAGAATGGCATTAAAGGATGGTCCCATCCCATTTTTAACACTGTCATCTTGTACAACCACTTAATTCTCTTGATCCTCAGTTTGCTGTTTTGCTTCTCAGGAATAAAACATCCCATCTTGCCTGTTGTTGTGAGGCTCACATACACTAAACTATGTGAAACGCTTTGGAAACTGTAAAACCCTGTCTGCATTCGAGGGTGACATCATTATCAGAGCCCAGGGCTCAGAGGAAAGTTACCCTTCCTGTGTAGTCCGTCTTCCCCATTCTGACCATGAAATTCACTTCTTCCCCAGCCTTCAAAGGCCCCATTTATCAGCCAGGAGCACACAAAGCAAACTCTCTCCTTGGCTTCCTTTTAAGGGGTATCACTTACACTTCCCAGTTGGAATATTATCTTTCTTATCTGCAGACTGCAGAAATGCATGGCCGACCAGCTCTCTAAATATGTATGGAAAATTACTTAGATGGAGCACTCTAGTTGCAGAGAAGGAAAGAGACTGTGAAAGTTCAAAACCCTGTTGAGGAAGGCAGCATGATGTTTGGAATTCAAAGACAAAGGGCTCAGATCACGACCTTCTCACTAGGATGAAGTGGGTATCTTTGACATCACAAAAATAATATGACCAAAGGATAAATCTTGATTTACTCTTGAAAACCTGCTTCCTCCTGGATTCCCATCTCAGGAAACAATGCCATGGTTTCTTACACCGAAATCTGATTGATTATTTTTAATTAAAAAAAAAAGTTTATTTTTATTTATTTATTTGGCTGCGCTGGGTCTTTAGTTGTGGCATTCAAACTTTTAGTTGTAGCATGTGGGATCTAGTCCCCCGACCAGGATCAAACCTGGGCCCCTGCATTGGGAGCACAGAGTTTTAGCCACTGGACCCCCAAGAAAGTTACCTGAATTATTCTTGATTCTCTTCTTTCTCTCACCTTCCGAGTCTAACTGGTCCCTATGCCTATTGCTCTTACACAAGTTGCCTAACCACCCTGAGTGTCGATTGCACGAGTGCATGGGTGCTCACTTGCCCAGTTGTGTCCAAGTCTTTGTAACCCCATGGACTATAGCCCACCAAGCTCCTCTGTCCATGGGATTTCCCAGGCAAGAATACTGGAGTGGGTAGCTGTTTCCTTCTTCAGGGGATCTTCCTGACCCAGGAATTGAACCTGAGTCTCCTTCATCTCCTGCATTAATAGGCAGATTCTTTACCACTGCACCATCTGGGAAGCCTGAGTGTCAGTTGGTGTCTCTGAAAAAATGAAGGATAATAATGGATTTCATCCCAGGCTGTTCAAGAATTAATTTAGACAACATCCTTCTATTCCTTGACCATCTACCCTGCTGGAAATACCAATAATCACTATTGAGTGTAAAGTGACACCTCTGAGACCCATAGCATAAATTTTCACGGGGCTTAAACTGTAGTCCAGGCACTACACAAAGTTACAGTGATGAAAAACACAGGAGCATTCCTGTCCTCCAGGAACTTATCATACAGGGAGTTAAAAGTGGGTGGAGGGAGAAACAGACAAAAGGAACAAGATGAATTTCCAGATAAGTATTGTTTAAAGAGATACATGATAATTTGAAAAGTTATTTGACTACTTTCAGCTGGTGGGTATTAAAAGAAGACTACCCTCTCTAAAAAGGTCACATCTAGGCTGAGCTTTGAATGTGAAGAAGAAGCCAGTCATATAACCAGGATGATGGAATAAGATGTACCTGACAAGGGGAATAGCCAATGCAAAGGCCCTGAGGGCCAGTGAGCTTAGAAAGCTTAAGGCATATCAAGGTTAGCATGGCTGGAGTTTGGAGAGTACTAGAGAAGGCGATGTCAACCCACTCCAGTATTCTTGCCTAGAGAACCCCTTGGACAGAGGAGCCTGGTGGGCTGCTGTCCATGGGGTCGCACAGAGTCAGACCTGATTGAAGCAACACAGCAACAGCAGCAGAGAACACTATCGAAGAGGGTGGAGGAGGCAGATCACAGAGGGTTTCACAAGCCATGGGAAAATTTTGGTTTTTTGGTTTTTTGTTTTTTTTTTTTTCAATGATAAGGGAGGCCAGCAAAGAGCTTTAAGCAGAGAGTGATTTAGTCTTATTTGTTTTTTTTTCTGGCCATGCCATGCCGCATTCCGGATCTTAGTTCCCTGGCCCAGGATGGAACATGTGCTCCATGCATTGGAAGCAGAGTCCTGACCACCGGACTAACAGAGAATTCTCTCATTTACCATTTTTAAAAGATCACTCTGAGTGCTTTGTGGGGAACACATTTAAGCTGACAAGAGTAAAAGGGAGACCAATGAGAAAAAGATTTGCAGTGATTCAGGTAAGAGAAGATGGTGGCCTAAACTAAGGTGGAAAGGAGGAAATAATTAGAAGTGGAAAATTCTAGATGTGTTAATGGAAAGTCAAGGGGACTTTGTGGCCAATTAGACCTGGAAGGTGGAAGAAAGAAAAAAATCAGACTTTCCTAGTGGTCCAGTGGTTGGGACTTTGCCTTCCAACGCAGGGGGCTGCAGGTTGGATCCCTGGTCAAGGAGCCAAGATCCCACATGTCCTGAGGTCAAAAACCCAAAACATGAAGCAGAAGTGATATTGTAACAAATTCAGTAAAGACTTTTTAAAAAATGGTCTACATTAAAAAAAAAATGGAAAAAAAAAAGAAAAAAATCAAAGATAACTCAGAGTTCTGGCATGAAAAACTGTAAAGCTATTTGGTGGGCAAAGTTCAGGGGAAAACAGGTTTGTAAAGGAAAATCAAGAGTTTTTCTTTGGTCACATTATTGTTATGATGCTGCAGCATCCATGTGGCCATGTTAGGTTGGCATTTAGATATATAAGTCTGAAGAGATAAAAATTCAGAAGTCATGATTCCTTTCAAAGATCCATTTCTCTAATATATTACATATTGATATGATCCATACTCACAGAGGATGAAATGGTTGGATGGCATCACTGACTCCATGGACATGAATTTGAGTAAACTCTGGGAATTTTTGATGGACAGGGAAGCCTGGTGTGTTGCAGGCCAAGGATCGCAAAGAGTTGGACACATTGAGTGACTGAACTGAACTGATCCTCTTGGTTACATCTTAGGAAAATACAAGTGAAAGAAATTTATGCCTTCAAGATACTCTTAGAACCATGGGAAAAAGAGACAGCTAAAGAAGGATACCTTACTATTTGACAAGTACTAGGATGGCAGGATTCATAGGCTGCTAACCTGTGTGACCTTCAACCCTGCTCTTAGGCACCTCTGATCCTCAGTTCTGCCACTCGCTCATGGGGATGAAACCACTTGTTTTTCCAGCCAGACAATAGGCACATCTCAAAGGAAATAATGCCGATGGAAGTAAATGGAAAATAAAGAGCCTGAATTATTATCCCACAGCAAAAAAACAAAGGAGGGGAGAAGCTGGCTTGAAGAGCTTATTCACAAATTTACCAGCAAAACACAGGGCTAAGTTCTGGCTGATAGGGCTTAAATGAGCCTGACTATCTAATCACTGCAGCAGGAAATATAATTCTCCACAAAGTCAGTGCTGCTATGAGGGAATTTGCATGAGATAGGATGGAAAAGTTCCTCTGCAGTTCCTGCAACTGAGTGATAGCTCCCTAAAAACACACACAAAGGACTGGAGGCCGTTTGTTCCAGACCAGCTTACCCTTGACCCTGAACAGAAGTTTAACGTTCGAGTTTTCTACCCATGACATCACCCTGTCCAATCGCGAGAGCCATGAGCCACGAAGTGGATATGTCCCGGGTTAGAACTTGACACTGACCCCTAATAACTGCTGTGTGTGACCAAGTCTCTTAGCCTCAGTTTCCAGAGTTGTAATATCATTATGAGAATCATCTCCCAGGTAACTGTAAAGATTTTGCAAGACAATGAGAGCACACAGCTTGGTGCACGGGACATAATGAGTGTCCCAACAGTGGAGAGCAAAGTGGCACCTGAGTGTATTCACTCTTCACTCACTCAAGGAGGCCACAGATGGGTTTTGACAGTCTGGATACTGGCAAGCAGAATGGAGGTTCTATGCATGTTTATGGAAGGAAGAAATGGCATACAGAATAACTACATGAAGTGCTTGCTTGAAGGAAACAATAAAAGACCTCTGGCTATAAGTACCTTCCACTGTGCTAGAGACCCTTTCCAACTGATCCCAGCTGGTGCCCAGAAGTTGGAAAAAATCAATTTTATAATTCACTGTTTCAATAGCCCCTTTGTTTGAGAAGACTGACATTGGTGCTCAATGGGAGAAAAATGAATAGCTCTCCCATCACTATGTAATTACCTCCTTTTTTTCTCCCCTCTAACGAAAGGCAAGACTTACTTTGACAAGGGAGATGTTAAAACCTGCTTCTGCTTTGGCGGGTTAAAAAAAGAAAAAAATGTCATTTTAAGGTTGCTCTGAACCTGATTGGTTCAGAAAGCGGGGAGAATATTCATTGAAATAAATTTTATTCACCTTGTAAAAGTTGAATTGCACAAATAGTGAAGGCCTGCTTAGGCTGACATTTTCCAAACTCTATTGATTGACATTGGAGCAGTAGGATGTTAGTAGATATTAGAAGGAAGAAAGGGTTCCGCGGAATAAGGTTTGGGAAAGACTTAAAACTTACAACGACTGTAAAAGTCAAAGTGTTCTTTCTACTATCAAGTTGCTCACCTTTAGAATGCTACTGTGCATTGCCAGCCTCCAGTAGAGGGTGAACCATTGCCCAAACTCACTGGCTTTCCAGAGCATCTCAGAGGAATGGACCAGATTAACTTTATGAATCCTTTCTGACCCAAATCAGCTGTTCATTTCCTGCCACATAAAATTCAGTTGGAAGGTACAAATAGGCTGCAAATATTTGCATATTCCAGAAAATGTCCTCTGACAGGCTCATGACTCCACTCATATATTCATGAAAGGATTCCTTTATTTATCAAATTTACATTAGATATCTGCTTTGGACCAGACACGGTGATGAAGGCAGAGAGCTGCTCTCCTAGAAAGACAGTGCTGTTGAATCAGAGAGGTGAGAAAGAGAAGGGGAATCCAGGTAGAATAGAGGATTTTAGGATTAGAGAAAGCCTGGAGAGGCGGAATTGTGTGTAAAAGAAGAGCCTCCAACAGATGGAGAGGTGAGAGCTGAATTTAATTATGTATGTATTTGTTGAGAGATTCCTGTTGGAGGCTCTTTGCAGAGTGTCAGGAACACAACAGTAAACAAGACAGGAGGCTTGTCTTTGAAGAGTTAATTCTTTGTTGCAAAAAAAGTGGATGGTGGAGTGGGATGAACTGGGAGAAGGGGGTTGACAGACATCCATTAGTGATACTATGTATAAAACAGGTAACTAGTGAGAACCTACCTTATAGCACAGGGAACTGTACTTGGTGCTCTGTGGTGACCTAAATAGGAAGCAAATACAAAGAGGAAGGGATGCATGTATACGTGTAGCTGATTCACTTTGCTGTACGGTAGAAACTGACATAACCGCGTAAACCAACTATACTCCAGTTAAAAAAAAAGGAAAAAAAGCAGATCAGATTTTCCTTTGGAAAGACAATTTTGGCTACCATGTGCAAGGTGCAAGATCATGGCTTGGATGGAGGCAGTGTAATTTAAGTGAAAAATTTAAAAGACTCCCCTGGTTGGGGAGCTAAGATCCTACATGCCTCATGGCCAAAAAAAAAAAAAACAAAAACATAAAACAGAAGCAATATTGGAAGGTGAAATCTTAACCACTGGACTGCCAAGGAAGTCCCATTTTTCTCATTCTTATTTGTCTCTGTGTGAAAAGCAGAGCACATTCTCGGCATCCAATAGATGTCTGCTGAATGGAATGCAAATCCATGCTCCCCTATGACTGTGAGCTCTTATTCACCCTTGAGTCCCCAGCCCATAACACCATGCTCAACACATGACTGATGTTCAATAAAGATTTGTCAGATGGATGAATAAATTGATCAATGGAACCAGCCCCAAGGCCTGGGCATCCCATAGACAAGTCAAGCCAGGATGACCAGAAGCACAATCTCACTGAGCCCCTTAGAGAATTTCAGCCATCACACATTTCTGTTATCAAGGGGTAATATTATAGAAATCTTATCTGTATTTTACACCACAGGGGAAATTCTATGGATGTTGCCAATAATAATTGCTCACATTTTCCAGTCTTAGCAACAAACAAAATACACACCCACCATTTCCCAGAGAGTCAGTGAGAGACAAATATCCAAATGAGGCAATTACACTCCCCCTCTACTGTCCACAATCATCTACCACTGCGTAGAATCCAAGAAATCACATTAGCACTAGAAGGGACCTGAGAGACCAGCTAGTCCAACCCCATTACTTTATATTAACAGATACAGGAAAAGATAACTTCTACAGTTTTCTTTTCCCCATGTCATTTTACTATGGTGTTCCCTGTTCTAAGACCTGATAAGATATGACACTATTTATGAATATTTTATTTCTCTTCTAATTACTTATCATCTTATAAATACATGCATACATGCATAACTGCCAAAAATTAAAAATTACTTGGGAGAAACATTGTTATGCAGCCAGGATCTAAAGAGCCGGAAAGAACCTAGGATTCAATGTCACCATTTGTCAATAATAACAGTTCATCATATGGAAATAGTTTTCTACAGGAATTTCTCAGCAGAGCCATGGTGAGCTGAATGCCCACATTTGAAGGAGAGGGCAGTGGTGGAGGAATAAAAGCATAAATGGCTGTGCTATGTCACAAATAATTGCCAGAGGGGAAAATTTGTGTTATCAAGAGTACTCATCACTCTCAGGGGAGTTTCCAGAGGCATCAAGAGCTGCCTCCTGTTCTGACCAACTCTTACAGCTTTGGAAACTGGTTCCCCATATTCTGAGTCACCCCGGTAAGCCTCCCCTCACTGCTGCTGGAAAGAAGAAATGAAGAGCCAAACGAAGATTAATAAACCCAGTCATAGAGTCTGTTCTAGAAAACCAGAGCCAAAAGTCTCTTAGAAATACAGTAAGTCCCCTACCTAAGAACCTGCAAGTTGTGCATTTCCAAAAATGCAAACAGGCATTCCACTGATGCAACCTGAAGGGGGTTGACCTGGAGTCTGGGAGGGAGATGGTTACAGAAATCAAAGACACCTGGACGGGAAGCTGCAGGAAAGAGAGGGCACTGGGCTGTGTAGTTAGTTGCTCCCTGGAGAGGGTTTGCAAAGGCCTCCTTGTCCCCTTCCATGAAATCATGTGAACTTCATTCCTTCTTCCTTCTTTGGATAAATATTTATTGAGCACCTGTAATTTGCTTGACCATCGATATCAGGGCCAGAGTCATAGCAGACCAGGCCTACTCTTATCCACCCCACCCCCACAACTATGAAAACACCATTTTCATAGTGTTTACTTTTATTTTTTACCATTAAAATCTTTTTATTTAAAAAACAAGTGCATTTCATCAATATTAGTTGTGAGTTACATTCCCTTTTGCCCTCTGAATGTGTTAGTTGGGTACCTAGGCTAAGCTTGACTTATGAACAAATTGGACTTACAAGTGAAAACCCTCGGAATGGAACTCATTCATACACAGGGGACTTACTATAAGGTTCTTCATGCTTCTTTCACGTCATGTCTTGCTTCTTTCATGGCATTCCCCTCTAGTGCCCTGTGCACACCCTAATCAAGCCGAACTTCACCTTTAGCCTGATTTGATGGCCCTCACACGCTTCTCGTTGCCTGGATCTTCTTCACTGGACCGCTGGCCTTGCCTAGTCTGCTCGACAGCCCCCAGCGAGTGCTTCCCTTACAGCTTACATTCCAGTCTTGTGTATCCATCAGTACTTGTCTATCCGCCAGTAGACCACAAGCTACTGAGGACAGGCTGTGACCCATACCTCTATGTCTAGCACAATGTCAGTGAATGCCAATTTGCCAACTGAATGGATGAAATAAAGCTTTGGGGAGAAACAAAATTCAAATAGGATGGGTGTGGAAGATGACATTGAAGTTTGTCCAATAATTTGGAGGAAAAAAGTCAGCTAGACTTCATTATAAATGGACTCTCCAGATAGACTTTCATATGCCTATGTGTTTAGTAAATGTCCAAGGCTATAATATTTATTAAGTGCTTAGTAAAGATGTACTTCCCAACATGCTTGTCCATGGAACACCCTCTGTGTGTGTGTACAGTACTTCTGTTAACATCTCCCAGAAATGATGCTCAGGAGATGAAGTTTTAGGGCATCCCCAACTGGACCATTTCCTTAAGGGTGAAACCATTGCCAGAAAATATGTTGTCCATCAATGTCTTTGTTATAAATCCCATGTGTGAGGCAAAAACTGCTATGGCCAACTGAGTTAAATTCAAGAGTTAACTTTGACGCTGAAACTCCCACAAAGAAGTTCTTCCTCTGAAGTTATGAAAAATCCACCTGGACCTTTGTCCCAGAAATCTCTTGCACATTATCTATGGAAGAAAAAAATAAATGGCTGTACCAAGTTTCCTAGCTCCTAGTCTTTTCAACTTTAAATAAGAAAAGGATAACAGAAACAGCTTCTCACAGTTACATCCATATAACATGTTTCTGGGTTCTCTATAAGAAAATAATACAGAAAATAATGAACCAAAAAACACCTTTTAAACCCTGGTAATTTCTGCATAGTTGATATTTTTGTGGGCATAAACTTCTTGCCAATTATGTATGCATGTTTTGAATCCCTGTAGGTGTTTTATAAATGAATAAGGTAGCAAGGAGATATGATTCCAAAATTCATTAAAAAACCATTTACTGACCAATTCCTATACCAGTGCTAAAGGTACAAACGTCCAGTTCTACTTTTGGGGGAGCATAATTGCTTTACAGTGTTGTGTTAGTTTCTGCTGGGCAATGAGATGAATCTATTATACATATACATGTATCTCTCTCTCGTGAGTCTCCCTCCCTGCCCCATCCCACCCCTCTAAGTCATTACAGAGCTCCCTGTGCTCTACAGTAGCTTCCCACTAGTGATCTATTATACACACGGCAGTGTATGCATGTCAATATTACCCCCTCAGTTCATTCCACCCTCCCCTTCCTCTGCTGTGTCCACAAGTCAGTTCTCTACATCTGTGTCTCCAATCCTGCCTTTCTGTAGATTCCATATATATGTGTTGTGTGTGTGCTAAGTCACTTCAGTCATGTCCAACTCTTCACAACTTCATGGACTATAGCCCACCAGGCTCCTCTGTCCATGGGATTCTTCAGGCAAGAATCCTGGAATGGGCTGTCATTTCCTCCTCCAGGGAATCTTCCCGACACGGATCAAACCCACGTCTCTTACGTTTTGGGCATTTGGCAGGCAGGTTCTTTACCACTATCGCCACTAGGGTGTTAATATAAAATATTTGTTTTTCTTGTTCTCACTTAAGATGAGAAAATATGATCTACTATCTAGAAAGTTGCTGTACATTTACAAAAATTAATCATAATTAAAAAAAATAGCTATGACAGGAAAGTTATCTAGTTTACGAGGCTACTCATAGGATAAAAGCACATGGTAGATGCTCAGTACATAATGAGGAAATAAGTGCATAAATGAATGAATATATAGACAGCTTTGAAATGGATGTCTTGACATGTCAAGAGTGTGCTACCCAAGGACTGGGAACTGAGAGGGACCTGGCAAATGAGCACTGTCAAATGGATATATTTTAGATATACAGAGAGGATGGACAGGAACTCTCCTAAGTAAGTAGGTGGCAGGAGAAGGGAGGTGATTCAAGGGCAATGACAAGACCTGTTTGACCTGAACGGGGAGTCTGGGTTAGGATACAGCACTCACACTGCAAAGTTACATGGGGAAAAGTCCTAGAAGGTCACTAAATGCTCATTATGGAGCTAGGACTTTATCCTAAAGATAAAGGAAACCACAGAGAGAAGCTTTGACCTGAGAAGTGAAAGATAAAGGCTATTTTTTGGAAGAAAGATGTTTCATCATTGATTCCAAGCAGGGAAATATTCATTGGTTAGATGTTGAATGAAAGGATCTTTCTCAAATCTGAAGTTCTAGGGAACAACATAAGTGCAAACTAGTAGTTCAGCATTCTGCTCATGCAAGGAATTAAAGCAGACAATAACAGAGCAGCAGCTGTGACATCAGATAGGGTAGGTCTCTGCTGCTTTAAAGTCATTAGATTCGGGGCAAGTTACTTAACCCTGCCAAACCTCAATTTCCTCCATTGCAAAATAGGGATAAGAATAGTATCAACCTCATAAGGTTGGTGGTAAGTATTAACTTAGATGATGAATATCAACTGTTTACAAAGTACCTGACCCTCAGTAGGTAGTCAAAACATAATATCTATTAACATTAGAGTTGAGAGTGCAATTAACATTTTATCCCCTCAATAGGTCCTTGTTAAGAGCATCATAAACCAATGAACCAATTTTAAAGATGCTAATTATTTAGTCTTCTCATGAGATTTCAGGACATGTTTTGAGGGACTCTTGTAAATCTGAGTTAATATCTTTGTTTCTGCTATTACTATATTTGTTACATTTGGGTTCTCTTAATTGTATACTACATGGGTGGAATTCTTGCTACCCTAACTCAATTTCTATTTTCTAGTGACAAAGTTAGAAAACAGCAATGCAAACTTATTCTCCGTGTCCATCTAGGGGCTTGTCTGAGTTCACATAGTCACCAGGCAGTGAGGGAGCAAGATCTGAAATGTAGGTTTTTCTTACATTCAGGATGGTTTCCACTCACATCCATGAAATGGCTTTTTCCACCCCCACCAAAGTATGCTAACTAAGCACTGATACTAAGATGAGAACAAGTACTGCAGCATCCACTTGAAGGTACAGGATGCATAGGTATTTCCTGGCGTGTGGCAAATCTATAGCTTTCACTTTTCAAATGACTCAGATACATATTCTGATGGCTTCATTCAATTTTTGCATTATATATAGGAAATCTTATACAACAATCAACATGCAAATATCTGAAGTGGTGCTTTTTAGCTCACAATGTTTTCTCTGCACCATCTAATCAACCATCCGGAACCAGTGTGGAAAGAGTATAGATAACTTTTATATTTTCGTATCAAAAGTTTCCAAGCTGTTTACCACATCATCAGAGGATCTCATCTGGACATCTGTACTCCCCCAGCTGTTACACAAGGCTCTGCTGTCAAAGGACAGCCCCAGGCTGGAGAACACAAGTCTAAATATAGATCACAGTCTCATACCTCTTCATCCCTATTAGCAGAAGTCATCAAGCACTAACTGAAAATAACACTCAATGAGTTGGTCTTGGTCTGGGGTTAGAAGGTACCTCTGGTCAGAAGGTATGACTTTGCAATTTCCCATAAAAATTAGGAATTATTATACCATTTCAATAAATGTTCCTGTCATTAGCACTAAATGCTGCATACATAAATAAATACTAAACACTAAATGCTACAGCTAGGTCAAAGTGCATCCCCTACTGCAAAACTCAGCTCAAAGGTCCTTTTGGTAAGATCTTCCATGACTGGCGTCTGTGTTCACTAATTGCCCTGCAAACACCTTTCTATTCCAGTACTATGCATGTTGCACTGTGTTGATACATTAACACATCACTTTCACAACAAGCTGTGATCCCCTTAGAGGTAGGAATTGTCAAATTATGTTTCCTAAAGGACAAGAGGCATCCAGCTCTGGGCAAGTTCCCACCCCTTGGATGCTGGAACAGACCAGGTAGTTATCAACAGCAGATACTGCACACGGGCGTTTTCAATCTCTCAGTCGTGCCTGACTCTTTGTAACTACAGGGACTGAAGCCCGCCAGACTCCTCTGTCCATAGAATTGTCCAGGCAAGAATACTGGAGTGGGTTGCCATTTCCTACTCCAAGGGATCTTCCAGACCCAGGGGTCGAATCTGTATCTCTTGCATCTCCTGCATTGGCAGGCAGATTTTTTACCAGTGCGCCACCTAGGAAGCCCATAGGTTAAGTGGTTGAATGCAAATCAGAAGCAAGGAGGGTCACCACAGGAAGACCAAGACAGACCCAATCAGTGCTGTAAACCCAGAGGTAAAATATGAAGACAGATGTCTTCAGCCTTGGTATTAAAGACTAAGCAGGGAAGTGAAGTGTGTTGTGAAATATGGTGGAAAGGTTTAGGACAGAGGGAAAGCAGGGTAGCAAACAGGAGGGTCATTTCTAGGGATCTTCAATTCTCTGGTGATGTCTTGGAGATAAAGGGGAAAGTTGACCATCGTACTAGAGATTTTTCCTTTTTACATCTCCTGTACCTGGCACATTCCCTGAAACAAAACGGATATTTGTTAAGTATTTACTGAATA
The DNA here is from genome assembly GCF_019923935.1 of Bubalus bubalis. Classification (NCBI taxonomy): domain Eukaryota; kingdom Metazoa; phylum Chordata; class Mammalia; order Artiodactyla; family Bovidae; genus Bubalus; species Bubalus bubalis. Next base: position 69,932,871 of record NC_059171.1, on the reverse strand, counting down.
AATGAATGAATCAATCAATCATTCAAAGAGTATTTTAAGGGTTGACCTATGCATTCCAGCAATAATCTCTGCTTCACTTATGCAGTAATTTGACCATCTTCATTGTAGCAATTCTCATGGCTTACTTTTATGTATCTATGGATCTCCCCTAATTAGATGATTGTCCCAAAAGAGCAACCCAGAGTCCTAGAGAAAGCATGATGCCAAATCTCGCACAAAGTATGTGTACCATAAATGCCTGTAGAGTTGCACTGAACAATACTGAATTTAAATTAACTGCTTTTCAGTACAAATTAGTTTAGTGGTTCAAAAGAAGAGCTTAGTTTTAAATCAAAGGCAAAACTAGAAACGGGAAAAAAGAAAAAGCACATGAAACAATATTCCATATCACTAGTCTTTAGAGAAATAGAAATCAAAACCACAATGAGATATCATTTCATACCCATTAGCATGGATATCATAAAAAACAAAAACAAGGACCAAAAAAAAACAGAAAATAATAACTATTGGAGAGGATGCAGAGAAATTAGAATGTTGCGCATTGCTGATAGGAATGTTAAATGCTACAGTTGCTGTGAAAAATGATATGATGATTCTTCAAAAAAAAATTAAAAGTAAAATTACCATAGAATCCAGCAATTCCACTCCTAGGTATACACACAAAAGAAGTAAAAACAAGGCCTTGAACAGATACTTGTATGCTCGTGTTCATAGCAGAATTACTTATAATAACCAAAAGGTAAAAAGCAAGCCAAATGTCCTTCAACAGGTAAATGGATAAACAAAATGCAGCATATACATACCACAGAATATTACTGAGCCTTAAAAAGGAAATTCTAACACATGCTACAGTATGGATGAACACTATGAGAATTATGCTAAATGAAATAAGCTAGAGACTCATATGAATCCACTTATCTGGGATACCTGAAGTATTCAGTTTTATAGACAGAAAACAGAATAGTTATCAGACTATTGCAGGCAGAGAGGAATAGGGAGTTATTGGTCAGCAGTAGAGAGTCAGTGTGGGAAGATGAATAAAAGCTTAAGAGATGGTTGTACAACCATGTGGATGGACTTAATGCCATGGAACTGTACACTTAAAAATCATTGAAATTAAAATGGTGTTTCACATCATGTGTCTCTTGCTACAGTTAAAAAATATGTATCTTATTAGCAAATTTTTTTTAATTTTTATTGGAGTATGGTTGATTTATAATGTTGTGTTAGTTTCAAGTATACAGACAAATGAATTAGCCAGAAATTTCAAAAATTGTTAATCACTCCAACTTATTAGCAGCTTACCATTTTTGTATAACTCCCCTTTTTATCAGTTTTAATAGAAAATAACTAATGGCCTCCAAAATGCATACGAACACTTGCAGACAAGCACCTCAACCACAACCATGCTCATACACACACACATACATTATCTTATTTTTTTTTTAATTTTATTTTATTTTTAAACTTAACATAACTGTATTAGATTTGCCAAATATCAAAATGAATCCGCCACAGGTATACATGTGTTCCCCATCCTGAACCCTCCTCCCTCCTCCCTCCCCATTCCATCCCTCTGGGTCGTCCCAGTGCACCAGCCCCAAGCATCCAGTATCTTATAGTAAGGATTTTTTAATAAGCCAAATTTCTGACTCTAATAATAGAAACCAACGTATCTTACCTCCAAGACCTCTCAGTTAATTATCTTCCAAATGAGCAGACAGGCTTTATTCACTCTTCATTGCAAAGGACTCCTGCTCACAGGATCTCTCACATCCTTTGAGTATCAAGACTCAAAAAGCAGAAATAAGCCTAAGAGTGAGGTAGAAAAGGCCAGTGAGTGTTAAGTCTCTTCCTGATCTCTCAGAGAAAGGAGGTGTTTCTCTTCCCCTCCTATGAGAGACTCTCCTACAGTAAAACTCACTCAGAGGCAGAAAGAAGGTAGAGAAATTTTGTCTAAGGTACCTGCCCACTCAAGACCTTGATGGATGTCACACATATGACCACATTACTAATGACATGTCTGGTTCTGACCCCAGCCAATCCTGAGTCTTGGACCCAGATCCTGGACTCAGATCGACCCAAGATCTCACAGAAGATCTGTGCTTCTGATCACAGGTTTAATGAACAGATAAACCAGTGCACACAATGATTCCCTGCTCACTTTAGAGGTTTTCCTCTCCTCCTCACCAACTTTGGCCCCCATCCTTTAGAATCAAATCCAAGTTGCACCCTTTTCCTAAACCCTTCTCCCAATTAACTAGGTTCTCAGGGATTTCCTTCCTCTTGATTCCTAATAAATGGATCTGGGATGCCCTTCAGCGAGAGCCTTTATGTAATGGTGTCTCTAAAGAGTGTATTGAGCCCTTGCTCTGGTGTTTGATTCTCAGTTAGACTGTGATTCCCTAATTAAAGCTCACTGCCATGACTTTTCTCTCACCTCTGCTTGATGTCAGCTACATCATAACATATTCCTGGGAATTCATTAAGTGATGGAAACAGTTCAACAACAGCTTTATTTGGGGTAGAAATACAGTCTCTGCAATACCACCCACCTTTAGCAGATCTTATAAATAGTAAATGCTCAGTAAATGTCTGGGAACTGACCAGACAGTTTTTGTATCCATTAAGCCAGCAGTCCCCAACCTTTTTGATCCCAGGGACTGGTTTCACGGAAGACAATTTTTCCACAGATTGGGATGGGAGGATGGTTTTGGCATGATTCAAGCACATAGCATTTATTGTGTACTTTATTTCTTCTATTATGACATCAGCTCCATCTCACATCATCAGGCACTAGATCCTGGAGGCTGGGGACCCCTGTTAAGCAATTAGAAGGTGAAAGAAGGATGCTCCTGAACTAGCCCTCCAGAGTGGAGGAGAAGACACGTGGACTCCTTCCAGGATCAGAACCATAGGGGAATTTGTACAATTAAGAAGCATAATCTCCTTTTCCAGAAAGGAAATCTAGTTTCAGAGAGAAATGGTGTATTTGAGATCACACTGTGAGTTAGGGGCAACTCTAATACTGGAGCCTAAGTCTCGATAGTGAAGTAGGTTTGGAATCTTCTCAAAGGGTTTGTAACAGTCCATTTGGAAACTACTTTCTGTGATAGCAGAGAGAAGTTCTCACCGAGCTGTTAAACTAGAAGCTCTGTGTGATAGATTAAGAGGGTTGCTCAGAATCTCCCTGACTTTTACAAAGTTGTCCTCTAAAATCATTGTAATTCTGAGGCACAAAAATGATATTCTAAAGTCACCAAAAGTAGAAAATTGTGGGAAGGAAAGTAGAAAGTTGTGAGAGGATGAAGATTCCTTCCAAACATAGGTATTTTCTGCATTTTATTATGCATGTGTGCTAAGTTGCTTCAGTCGTGTCCAACTCTTTGCAACACTATGAACTATAGCCCACCAGGCTCCTCTGTCCATGGGATTCTCCAGGCAAGAATACTGGAGTGGGTTGCCATGATCTCCTTCAGGAAATCTTCCCAACCTAGGGATCGAACCCACATCTCTGATGTCTCTTGGCTTGGTAGGTGGATTCTTTACCACTAGCACCACATGGGAAGCCCACGTTAAGATAAATAACACATCAACCCAGGAGTTTTCAGAGAAGTAGAAGCCACCCACCCTCCTTGTTATGCTGTAGTTATTTCTTTCCTCTGTAAATTATTAAACTTATACTTCTCATTCAAGGAACTTTTGTTCAGCACCAACGAGGTACCAGGTACTGTGTTAAGTCAAAGGATCCAGAGGTGAATTAGGCAAGCTCTTTGAGGAATTCCTTTGAGAATTCCTTGAGCTCTTTGAGGAATGCTGGAGACAGGCAAATAAACAAATAATTAAAAAACTGTGCAGGGTACCATAAGAGGTGTTTTCAAGGTGCTTCAAACATATCCAGGCACAGAGGAGGCACTCAATAAACATTTGTTGAATGAATGAATGAACTAATGAAATAGCTAGTAATTAATAATTAATTAATTAATTAAAATTTGCCCAAGGAATTTAGGGAAGCTATTTGCATTTATTTAGGGTAGGTTTGCTTTTAAATTGGGTTTCCATGTAGAGAACAGACTTGTGTACACAGCAGGGGAAGAAGAGCATGGGATGAATTGAGAGAGTAGGATTGACATATATACACCACCCTGTGTAAAATAGACAGCCAGTGGAGAGCTGCACTATAGCACAGGGAGCTAGCTCGGCACTCCACAATGACCTAAATGGGTTGGACATGGGAGGGAGATCCAAGAGGGAGGGGAGATATACATATATGTATATATGTATATATAGCTGATTCACTTTCTTGTTCAGCAGAAATTAACACAACATTGTAAATCAATCATCCTTCAAATAAAAAAAATTTTTTTAAGAAAATAAAAATAAATAAATAATTAACTGGTTCTCCAAATAATTTTTTTTAAAGTTAAGAAAAAAAATTTAATAAAATAAACTAGGTTTTCATTCAATCATTCATTCATTCAAGTGCTCATTGATTTATCCATGTGTTGAGCATCGTAATGGGTTACTAGACACTGTGAGAAGCTGAACTGAATAAAGCAAGGCCCTTGCTCTCAAAGATTATAGAACGATGAAACAACTAACATTTTATGATACACGTTTTATTCTGATCTCTGCATGCTCCATTAGAATGTAAGTTCCATGAAGGCAGAGTCATTCTCTGGCTTTCTCTCTGCCATATTTGAAATACCTACAAACAGTTCCTGGTGCCAGGTCAGTACTCCGCAGCTAGTGCCAGAGTAAATGAATGAGTGATTGAAGGAACAGATGGGTAGTACATTGACAATATTGTGAGAGCTTGGAGAAGCAGCATCTCATTAGCAACGTCTCAGGAGCAGATGGAGGAAGAATTCAAGGAGGAACAGAGAAGGATCTGGGAGGAGAGAAACCAGAAGGGTGCGCTGTCATAAAAGCCAATAGACAGGACAGGGTTTCCAAAAGGAAAAGCTAATTGACTTGCCTGCACCCAAGGATCATTTTTGACCACTTTGGGCCCCAGGGCGGGGACTAGGATGAGACAAGCTCCGAGCCTTGGGTGCAAACTTCAAAGGGACACTCACTCTCAGAATCGTTCAAGTTCAGTGCCAGCACCTGAAAGCCACACCCCCTTAAATTTGTGTCCATAATGCCTTGCTTGTCTCACCCTACCCCAGCCGTGTGGGGCCTGGCCTTGCGCCAGGAAGATAATAGTCATTAAGACACAAGCCCGGGACTTCCCTGGTGGTCCAGTGGCTAAGACTCCATGCTCCCAATGCAGGGGCCCAGGTTCATTCCCAGAACAGATCAAGTTCGATCAAGGAACTAGATCCCACATGTTGCCATTAAAGATTCCACATGCCACAACTAAGAACCAGTGCAGGCAAATAAATATATATATATATATATTTTTTTTTTTTTTTTAAAGACACAATCCCTCTCTCAAGAAGGTAAAAGTCTATCAGGCTGACAGACATAAACCCATCAATGATAATGCAGAAGATGAGTTTTGGCCGGAGTAAGCAAAATGAGCAGGAGAATCACACAGGAGCACTGCAATTGGACTAGGGTCTCGGAAAATATGACGGTGATGAGTTGAGACTAAGAGACAATCACAAATGCACAGAGAGGGAGGGGAGCACAGCATTCCGGACAAGGGAACAGCACGCGCCAGATCTAGGGGCTTGAAACCACATTGCGTGTCCCGAAACGGTGACGTGGTGGGGTAGCCGGAAGTGAGAAGAGAGTGGTCGTAAATGAGGTTAGGGATGCAGGTTCCCGTTGCTCATCCTGTCAGCCTGGAGCCCCATCTTTATGTTTACAGCTCTGTTAGTATCCGGGGCAGTTTTCCTTGGAAACGAGCTGCTGCCTAAATTAATTGACAGGCCCATCAGTCTGCTCTTCCTCCCTCCGTCCTGGCCTCTGAGAGAACAGGGAGGAGGCCCCCACTGAGTCTTTGCTGCTCAGTCAGAGGTATTTTTAGTCCCAGCAGAAAATAAGGGCAGTGTGCATTTAATAAAAATATCAAGCCCTCGGAATGATCTAGTGCCAGCGTTGGAGCAATCAGGGACGGGACATGTTTCCAATTGAATTACTACTGTGGTCATAGTTATAAAAAGAGAGAGGGAGTAGAAAAATGTGAGGCTGGTCAGTTTCTCGGGAGCATTTAATCTTGGTTCACTCTAATTTTAATGTTCGAAGACACATGAGCCAGCTCTGTCCTTAGGAGTTATTTCAGAGGGGACGGGCCCATGCCCGCAACTTGCAATTGACACCGGGCAGCCCTACTCCGAGAAGTTTTCTTTCTTTTTCCCTCTTCTTTTCTGTCCCCCCCTCCCTCTCTCCCTCCCTGCTCCCACTTTTGGCCTCCATTAGCTTGGCTGCTCACAAGCTGATGGGACACAGTGTGAATAATTACAATGAGGGTAAATTTAGACTCTGATGGAACCGAGGGAATGTGAGCTCAGAAGCTGGGCTCGGGGCAAAAGGAGCCAGCGCAGCATTTAGAAAGAGCCCAGGAGGTACAAGCTAGAGGTTGTCAAATAAACAAGTTACAGGGCTGTGAAGTACAGCACAGGGAATACGGTCAATAATATTAGAGTGAATCAATATGGCGTGTCGCCTGTAAAAGTATGGAGTCACTATATTGTACACCCGAAACGAGTATAATACTGTGGGGGTCTTCCCAGGTAGGGCTGGCAGTGAAGAACCTGCCTGCCAATGCAGGAGTTGTAAGAGACTCAGGTTCAATCCCCGGGTCGGGAAGATCCCCTGAAGGAGGGCATGGCAACCCACTGCAGTATTCTTGCCTGGAGAATCCCATGGACAGAGGAGCCTGGTGGGCTGCAGTCCATGGGGTCGCAAAGAGTCGGACACGACTGAAGCAACTTAGCACACAGTATAATACTGGAAGACAACTGTACTTCAATTTAAAACAGTAATTTTAAAAAAGAGACAGCACCAACATGAGTCATGAAGACTGTGCTCCCCCAAGACTTCCAGGGGGAGAAAAAGTCTCCATTTTTTAGATCGTCATATCCTACTCCTTTCAATCTGATCATGATTTATCTCCACAGCATGGTCTCCCTCTGTTGGTCCCCTTACACCCTTTGTCACCTTCTCTAGTGAAAAGAGTAATAATTAGTTGCTTCTTATTAAGGGCCTCCTTAGTGCCAGGCTCTGGCTGAGCAATTACAGAAGTTATGTCACTTCATCCTGAAACTTACATCAAAAAGCAGAAACCATTAGCAATCTGTGACTGGTGAGGAGACTGAAGCTTGGACAGGTTAAGTCACTAGCTAATAACTGGCAGAACCTGGATTCTGGCTCATTCTAGAACCCATCCATCCTCTGCCCACTGCCCTCTGACTCTGATCTCCCAATTTGACCCAGTTCTTTAGAATATGCTTCTTCGTACCTCTCATATCTTATATATGCTGCCCCTTTCCTTGGAATGCATTCTGACCCATTTTCCTAGAATTCTCTCCTAAATATCTTACTTTCTGTCCACATCTGTTGTAGCATGCGTTACCATTAGCATTAGTAATAATCACTATTGTATATTCAATTTATATTGTATACCAGGCATTGTTCTAAGTGCTTTGCATGTATTATCTGATTTAATTATCACAACATACTTAAAAGACACCTACTGTTATGATACCCATTTTACAGAATGGAAACTGATGCACAGAAAAATAAACTAGCTTGCAGAGCTGGCAAGTGGTAAAACTAGAAAAATAAAATCTCATGAATTGAGTACTCACTATGTAACAGGCACTAGACTTAACACTAAACATGTATGTTTGCATGTTATCCTGACAGCAATTGTGTAATTAATAACCCCATTTTACAGACGATAAGGCTGAGGCTCAGACAAAGTTTTAAGTAACTTCATCAGGGTAACAGGTCTAGGATGGAAACTCAGGTATGTGAAGACTCGAAGCCCTTTGCTTTTTTGCACAGCACGAGTTGCTTCCATCACTGTCTTCTCAATATTGCTGCTGCTCAGTCGTGTCCGACTCTGTGCGACCCCATAGACGGCAGCCCACCAGGCTCCCCCATCCCTGGGATTCTCCAGACAAGAACACTGGAGTGGGTTGCCATTTTCTTCTCCAATGCATGAAAGTGAAAAGTGAAAGTGAAGTCACTCAGTCATGTCCGACTCTTCTCGACCCCATGGACTGCAGCCTACCAGGCTCCTCCATCCATGGGATTTTCCAGGCAAGAGTACTGGAGTGGGTTGCCATTGCCTTCTCCTGTCTTCTTAATGAATCATCACTTTTTAAGAGAAAAGCCACGTTTTATTGATCCCTCGCTCCCCAGCACTTCACACAGGTCCCTGGTACACAGTAGGCTTACAGTAAATGTTGGATGAAAAGATGAATAAAATACAGGGCATCAGCAACCTGTTTCAAATATGATGTGTTTATATGCACTGGGAGGAAAAAGAACAAGATAGACATGTTTATGAAGGGCGTTCTTAGGACAGAGGACTCTCCCAGCGTATGCAGCTGGTCCAGGCTGTCAGGTCAAATCAGACTCGCATGAAGGAAGAAGGCTCTTCCCTCAGACAGATTGACTGCTGAGTGAAGGGAGGTCCAGCCCTGCCCTCTGGCCCCTCCTCGCTTGGGGTCTCCTGCCCTCTCTGAGCTGGCCTTCCCTCACGAGGCCTTGACACCAAGTCTAGGCTGTGTTCTGGGCTCCTGATAATGATGGCTTGGACCACTGCTTGTTCTACACAGCATCCCCTGGATTCCAGCTGTCCTTACTGGCATCCTCCACTATATTCCTTCCCTGCTGTTTTGCATCATGCCCAGGGTCAGAAATCCATGAAGCCCTTTGGAATAAAAAGTTAAATTTCTGCAAATGAAATTTCACTGGAGACACTTTCCTTTTTTTAATTGGAGGATAATTGCTTTACAATGTTGTGTTGGTTTGTGTTGGTTTCTGCCATACAATATCGTGAATCAGTCATAAGTATACATGTATCCCCTCCCTCTTGAGCCTCCCACCCACCCCATCCCCCCATCCCACCCCTCTAGGTCATCACAGGGTCCTGGGCTGAGCTCCCTGTGCTATACAGCAGCTTTCCATTAGCTATCTACTTTACACATGGTAGTGTATGTATTTCCATGCTACTCTCCCAATTCGTCCCACCCTCTCCTTCCACTGCTGTGCCCACAAGTCCATTCTCTACATCTGTGTCTCCATTCCTGTCCTGAAGATCAGTTCATCAGTACCATTTTTCTAAATTCCATATATATGTGTTAATATGCAATATTTGCTTTTCCCTTTCTGATTTACTTCACTCTGTATAATTTACAATAGTCAGGGCATGGAAGCAACCTAGATGTCCATTCACAGATGAATGGATAAAGTTGTGGTATATATATATGTATATATATATACACACACATAATATACAATGGCATGTTACTCAGCCATAAAAAGGAACAAATTTGAGTCTGTTGAAATGAGGTGGATGAATTATTGGAGACTCGAGAGCAGGTGACAGAGTCCCCAGAGAAGCCACTGCCTCTTCACACCTGCCACTCTTTACCTTTCAACTGAACTTGTATAGAGGGTCCCAGAGCCCAAGAAAGCTGGATTCCAAACCTGCCCCTGTCACTGCTTAGTCCCTGGACCTGGGCAAGTCACTATTCTCTCTAAGCTTGCATTTCCCATCAGTAAAATGGGTATAACATCCCCAAATTACAATGTGGTTGAATGATCGGAAGACCATATGGAGGAGAGGCAGGAGAAGGCAAACTTCATAAGGATGCTCTTTGCAGTAGATGCAGAATCTCAGATCCACCTCAGGTGACCAGATGTCCTGGCTGGTCCAAGACACAGAGATTTTGAAGGTATAGAACTTCCAGTGTGAAACATGGGAAATTCCCAGACAAACCAACGTAAGTCACCTACCACATAGCAAAATGGGAATAATAAGAGCTCTTTCCTTACAGAGGGGGCTTGGGACTCTATGAAAATGTATGTAAAGTGCATGTTTCATTTCCTTCTGTTACCATAGTTCTCTGGTTCTGCCCATTGATTATCATTATTTTCTACACAAGGGAGTATGATGACTAAAGAAAAACCATGCTGCCCTTGTTAATCTCTGAAAGAAAGGCTCCCTCCTGGGACTAGTGGCTGTGTAGGTGACTACCCTGTCCTGGGGATGCTGAGTGGTTCCCAGGAGTCCATAGGAACAGATTTCTGTGATGCTAAATTTAAGCTAACTTTACTCACCTGCTTCATGCCAATCTGGTACCTTGCAGCTGTTGGCTGGGAGAGGGCCAAGGCAGAACACTCATTTAATGAAATGACTCAGGCCTTGAGCTGAGAGAACAGGGGAAGTAAACAGGTCAGCTCTTCAAGTTGCTCCCAAGAAGGACACACGATTGCACAGCATCATTTATGGGTAGAGTTCAGGTTGTCAAGTCTGCTGACAATGCACCGTCAACAGCCAGCCCCTGGCACAGAGGAAACAGTCAGTAACATGTTCAATTTAAAGTCTGTGGACTTCCAAGTTATATTGACAACCTCATTTGAAATAGTAAGCATTAATCATAGTCTTATTTCCAATGTATTTTCCTACCAATATCTCCTATTAACATGTTCTTCCTACAACATGGAAGGGCACAGCCTAGAAAGCTTTTACTTTAAAATCATTAAACCTGTTTGCAGATCCCCAGAATAGGATGGAAGCCTTCCTCACCTTGGATAAATATGTAAAAATACAAGTAAGTAATATCAGAAGATTGTGGTAGAATCATGGTGATTGGTGTATGAATGCTTTCAACATTTTTGTACATGTGACCATTTTCATAATGAAATTTAGAGGGGAAAAAAAGCAAATCCACAGATGCCAAGATAAATCCTCATCCTAATTCTCTTAAATCAGATCGGAAATGGCGGAAAGGTGTGACTTCATACACCTGGGTGGACAAGGGGACATTTGTCCTGAGAAAACCAGACCCCTCTCTGAAGTGGAAACAAAGTCACACCCTTGCTGAGTCACTCCTGAGCTGTGATACTGCAGCATTAGGGAGTGAAAGTCAAGTGCATGTGACAATGGGCCCGTGTGCCCAGGGGGAGGCTGACATCACCACAGGCTCATCTCTTAGATCATCAGAGTGACCTGTTTGCTGGGCCTGGAAGGGAACAGTCAGCCAAGGGCTCCCCAGGCCAGCAGATGAGGAGCTCAGTCATGGCAAACGATGACTCCATCCTCCAATGTGATCAGATTTTATCCTCTGGTTAGCTTTTATTTGGTTAGTTATATTCAATAATCTCCTCTGGTCTGATCTCTGGGTAGCTTATGTTCACAATGATGTAACTGTCCCTTGCTCTTTTCTTAGAACAAGAGCTGCTGGTCTGTGGACAAAGCCGGGGATATCATATCATATCATAGCTGGTTTTATATATACAAGCAGCTATTGACCCCATGTGAGTCCTTTAAATCACCTGGGCTCTGATTTCTTCCTGGCACCCTGGTACTATGTAAACACTGGTCATAGATTCACCATGAACTCCCCATGAGAACCAGATCTCCATCATATTTATACCCTCAGAGGCTAACCTAGTACCCTAAGACACACGAGGCTCACACAAAATAAATGTCAACTGAACTGAAATGAGGAACCAGCCACTACTGTGAATGCTGTGATTCTGAATCTGGTGTTTGCTCTTTCCTGCTTCCCAGGTGGCACTAGTGATAAAGAACCTGCCTGCCATTGCTGGAGACATAAAGACGTGGGTTCAATCCCTGGGTTGGGAAGATCTCCTGGAGGAGGGCACGGCAATCCACTCCAGTATTCTTGCCTGAAGAATCCCCATGGACAGAGGAGCCTGCCAGGCTACAGTCTAACATGACTGAAGGGACTTAGCATGCATGCACACTGCATACAGCAGTCTCACTACACATCTGATGTTTGCTGTAACTATTTTTAATCCTTGTCACACCCTTATGAGGCACTCACCATCACCCTCGTATTACAGTTTGGGAAAACTGAGGCAGACAGAGCTTTGTCTCTGAGCCAGGATCTGAATCCGTACTGATTTGACTTCAAAGCCCACCCCTTCATCCTCATCACACCTCATTCTTTCCTCATGGGAGACTGTAAGTAACAACTTTGTCCACACTTGACAAAGCAAGAAAAACTGGGCAAATGCAGGCGATGGACTTCTTCTTAGGGAACACTCCAAACACCCTTTGCTTCCAGCTACCTAGAAAGAACAAAGAAACAAATAAATCTCTTCGTTGCAGGCCTGCTGCAAGCTGCATCACAGTTTGAGGTCACCCAAGTGATGAGAAGTCCCTCCAAGATGACACAAAAAAGCTGCAAGTCACTCAAGAATGGAAGCAGAGGGTCTTCAATACAAGGGGGCTGATTGATCTAGGCATGGGCAGAAGGCACTGCAGACCATGACCAATCATGTCCATTCGTCTTCCCTGACCACAGCCTTTCTCCTCCCCAACAAAGAAAATAAGTTCTAATCCAGAGCGTGGCTACACCTGCCACATTCTGTCTCCATGGCTGTGGCTGCCCTGAGATTACTCTTTGAAGAGGAGAAAAACTTCCAGCCGGAAGAATGATTCCTAATATTGCTATCCTTGAATAATACCTCTGACCTGCAAGAAAAAGGGCAAATCATTCAATGATGCCAGAAAGTTTATTCTGATCAGTACCTCCCATTATTCCACAAAAGCCACACAATTGTCATGTCCTCAGCCTGAAGAGACTAGTTGTTTGTTTCTAGGCGAATGGTATCCAGTCAGTAGACCCCTTCATCATCTGGATTGTGCCAGACATGGTGCATGGTACATCTAGCCCCTTCTCCTCATAGCGACCTTCGAGCTAGGTATCACACCCAATTTACAGATGAGAGAACTGGGGTTTAATGGGGCTTCCCAGGTGGCTCAGTGGTAAAGAATCCACCTGCAATGCAGGAAATTTGGGTTCAATCCCTGGGTCAGGAAGATCCCTGGAAGAAGGAAATGGCTTCCCACTCCAGTAATCTTACCTGGGAAATCCTGTGGGCAGAGGAGCCTGCGGGCTTACAGTCCATGAAGTCGCAAAGTCAGACAGGACTGAGCAACTGAGCACGCAGAACAGCACCTCACTGCAACCTCTGAGCTTGATATGCACACCCAATTTATAGATGAAGGAAATGGGGTTTACCTCTGAGATTAGGAGAGAGTACTTGTCTGTAATTTTGAAAGAAGAATGCAACTTTTTAAACTTTTTATTTTATATTGGAGGACAACCAGTAAACAGTGTTGCGAGTTTCAGGTGTGCAGTGAAGTGACTCAGCCACACACACACGCGTGTATCCTGTCTTCCTCAAACTCCTCTCCCATCTAGGCTGCCACTTAACACTGAGCAGAGTTCTCTGTGCTTATACAGTAGGACATTGTGGATTATCTATAGTAAACAGAGCAGTGTGGTCATGTTGATCCCAACCTCCCTACCTATCCCTTCCCCCTACCCTTCTCTTCTGGTAATCATAAGTTCATTCTGTAAGTCTGTGAAGGAAGAAGACAATTGAAATCAGCTTCATATAAGTAGCATGGCATCATGTAAAAGGACCATGGCCCTTGCTTGGCTCAGTCACTCTGGGTTTGAAGTCCACTTACCAGCATGTGTGACCTTGGGCAAGACAAAGAAACTCATTTACAGCAACAACAGGCATGATATTGCTTTTATCCCTAAAGACTGATCTGAATACCACTTTCCTATATTGCAGGCATATTCTTTACCATCTGAGCCACCGGGGAAGCCCAATATGTGGGACAGTGTTTGATATACTGAAGGCATTCAATGAAAATTTGGTGACTCCTAAGAAGAAATGGAATACAAAATAAGCAGAATCAAAGGGAAAGGAAACGAAACAGCACTTCACCCGCAGAAGGTCAGACTCCGAGGATCAGCTGAGCTGAGACTGGAATGGCACGGGAAGGGATTTGGGCTTGACTCAAAAGGGAAGATGGAGCCATCAGAAGTTCTCGAGCAGAGGAGCGGCATGGTGAAAGGAGCCGTATTTGGAGACCTCCCTGGTCTACGGGACATGATGATAATTTTGGCATCACTTTAGTTGCCCAGCTGCAGTATTGAAGCATTGTCATTGTCTGATGCTTATAATACAATAGTTTTTCTCAAAGTAAGACTGGCTAGCAGCAGAATTCCTTAGGGAGCCTGAGAAAATTACATGATCCTAGGACCAGCCCAGACTTAAGAATTCAGGCACTCTTGGAGATAACACCCAGGAATTCACAGCCTTTCAAATACCACACTGGTTCGGATTCACACTGTCCAAAAGCCATTCATCTAAAACAAGGGGTCTTAAACGTAAAGAAGAGTTCTCATCAGAGCAAGTCATCTTATCATCATCAGGGCTCTGGGTTTTCAAGGACCATTCATAGTGTAATAATAAACCGAAGACAGTTGTAGCCAGACACCTAAAAATAGGCAGCAAGCAGTGTGAGCCTCAGAAAAGGGGCCAGAGGAGGAACTACAATTAGTAGCTGACCCCCTGGTACAGGGCAGGACTTTTTTTAGACCTGTAGCTCATGCCAATTCAGTGGCCTAAGAGTAGGCCCAACTGAAGTGCTGCTTACGCTACTGGCTAAACGGAGTCCTGGAAAGTGATCACGTCTCTCGCCAGCTCTGAGATGTTAAGCAGGGCTGCAGAGCCGGTGGAGAGAAGTGGGAAGAGATTCAATCAGGTCAATAGCATTGACTCAGCACCTCACAAGAGGAAGACATTCCAGGTAAATTGGAGGACACTCAGGTGAGAGCACTAAGGCCCAGCCTCAGGGAACTGAGATCCAGGGTAGTATAAAACCCAAGAATAGGATATTATAGTAAAAAAAAAAAAAGTATGATTAGGGGAACAGAGAAAAATAAGAAATTGATTTTAAATAGGTTAGGAAGGAAAGGCTCTTTGGCGGAGGTTGATAATTGACCAGGATCTCAATAGTATGATTGGGACTGTAACAGGGAGAGACGAGAATGGGCATATACAGGCAGAGAAAATGTTACATGCAAACAAATAGTCAGGAAACTATGAAATGCTGAAGATTCTGATATAATGGAGGTGTTGCTTCCTTTCCCAGAAATAATGGGGCAAGTGCCTAGAAAGAGAGATTAGGGACAATTCATGAAAGCTTTGAATTCCAGAAGAAGAAATAGGTACATTAGTTTGTAGGCAACACAAGAAATCCTATTAAAATAACCTTGAAAAAAAATGAAATAACCTTGATGACAAGCTGGAGAGTAATTTACGATAAGAATATGGAGAGGCATTTATCCACATTTCTTAAAGGTTGGATAAATCTGTACCTCCTTCTAGGCCGGGGTAAAGGAGAGAAGGACTGTATTCTTAGAATGTCTGCTTCTTCTGAGTTTTACAGCCCCAGGGAGACAGAAGGCACTAGAACAATATTTGCCAAATTGGTTTGAAGGCAGGCAGATGTGGCTGGAGCTACATTTATTGTTTAGGCAGCAGAGATCATGAAAGTAGTCCTTCTTTGGGCAACATTGATGGCAAAGGGATAAGAGAGGAGAGAATCCACATTTTTCTTTTTCTTGGTTTACAGCATAACTTCCCTAGCTTAGCCCAAAGGTTATGTGAAATACTGATTGTAAACACATTCTAATTTCTATCCTCCCTGTGTCTACAGCATTTTGATATGTGAAGTCTATATTTCTAAGCCCAAAATTTAGGCTAGCCTTATACCCTTGCTCTGGAAAATAGAATGTGGAGGAAGTGGACCAGTTCTGAGCCTAGACTTCAAGAGGCCTTGAGCAATTCTCCTGTCTTTTGGAAACATGCCACCTCCACAAACAGAAGCCCAGGGCAGCCTGTTGAAGAGTTGGAGACTTCCCATCAGATGGCATCTTATACCAGCCTCTCCCCAGCTGACGCAGCAGTTGGCATCTGATGCATGAGAACAGATAAGCCCAGCCAAGCCCAGCCTAGTTTTGCAGAAATATCCAGCTGACCCATAGACTCAATAATAATAAATGGTTGGGATTTTTTTTTTATTAGTGTGAATGTTGTGGTGGTTTGTCAAAACAATAGTTAACTGACACAGTGTTCCTCTCGATGAGTTTCTCATGGTCAAGGAAGCCAGATCCTCTCTGAAGATACACTGTAAATCAGGTTATAGAAAGAAAAAACAGAATTTTGAGCATCTAGCTGAAGTTGTTCAGAGAAGACCATGGCAAACCACTCTAGTACTCTTGCCTGGAAAATCCCATGGATGGAGGAGCCTTGTAGGCTGCAGTCCGTGGGGTCGCAAAGAGTTGGACACGACTGAACAACTTCACTTTCACTTTTCACTTTCATGCATTGGAGAAGGAAATGGCAACCCACTCCAGTGTTCTTGCCTGGAGAATCCCAGGGACAGAGGAACCTGGTGGGCTGCTGTCTATGGGGTCGCACAGAGTCAGACACGACTGACGTGACTTAGCAGCAGCAGCAGCAGCTGAAGTTATTATTTATCCACTAAGTCCTGTCAGACTCTTTGGGACTCCATGGACTGGAGCCCACCAGGCTCCTTGGTCCATGGGATTTCCCAGGCAAGAACACTGGAATGGGTTGCCATTTCCTACTCTAGGGGATCTTCCCCCAGGGATCAAACCTGAGTCTCCTGCATTGACAGGCAGATTCTTTACCACTGACTCACCAGGGCAGCCTGTCTAGCTGAAAAGGATTTGCTAAATAACATAACATTTTTTATTCTTTCACCAAGCACGTTGACCATCAACCATGTGGTTAGTAGGCACTTAGTACTTAAGTATAAGCACTTGATCAGTGGTAACCAAATCAGGCCCTACCCATGCAGAAATTTGGGGTGTGGTCCCTTCATAATTTACAAAGTACTTTCATAGCCACTAGTTCATTAGATTCTCATAACTTCTAGAGAAAGGCATTCTTGTTAGCTCCCATTTACAAATAAGGAAATTGAGGGTGAGAAAGGCCAACTAATTTTTTTAAATGATGCAACCGGTTAGTAAGTTTGCATGCCCCACTTCTCATCACTATGGGATGAGAAGACAGCCTATGGTTGCTCCAACTCCTAGGACCAGAGCTGCTGCTGCTGCTGCTGCTAAGTTGCTTCAGTCGTGTCCGACTCTGTGCGACCCCATAGACAGCCTCCCACCAGGCTCCCCTGTCTGGGATTCTCCAGGCAAGAACACTGGAGTGTGTTGCCATTTCCTTCTTCAATACATGCAAGTAAAAAGTGAAAGTGAAGCCGTTCAGTCGTGTCCAACTCTTAGCGACCTCATGGACTGTGGCCTCCAGGATCCTCCGTCCATGGGATTTTCCAGGCAAGAGTACTGGAGTGGGGTGCCATTGCCTTCTCTGAGGACCAGAGCAGTAAATCTTATAATCAGATTGCAAAGGGACCAATACAAGGACAAGGCTTCAAACCCACAGCTCTGACTCCAAGTCCTCCACTTGCCTTATAACATCAGCTATGCCTCCCCAAAACTTCTCGGGGTCTTCCCTATACAAGTCAAAGTCAGAGATAGGAAAGGAATTCATATTCCCCAAATTGCTAGCTCCCAACTCAAGAGCTGATTGCAGAGAGGGTGTCTGCTGCATGAAGCTACAAACGTCGGGATTCAAGCATGGCAGGATCCAGGTGAATGAATCTTGGCTTATAATGATTCAAATATAGATCCACTACTTAGAGACCAGCCAACAACAATTTTCCCCCTACATTCCAAGAGCTGAGTGTCATCTAACCAATAACCCATCCTGGGAAGGAGATATGGCCTGCAATTCTAGAGGCATCTGTGCCCTGAGCATATAATTAAGTCAGAGGCAAGTACAGCTGGTGAAAGTAGGGAGGCACGCATAAACTCTTCAATCTAGGAATGTTGGTGAACCCTGTCATTACATACCCCGCGTGCTAATCTGTCCCACCGGGACTCCATAAACTCGGTGACTCTAACTGTTCTCCAGCTGCAAATGCATGTGTCTTCTTCTGGAAGACTGTAGCTTCCATCTTCACTCCCTTCATTGAGGGCCTTTCAAAATCATCACCAAGAAGATTTCTGAGTCACTGGGAAAGAGACTGAAATAGGTGATTTAAAAGGAAGAAGGTTAGCATTGGGAGGTGGAGGGAAAGAGTAAGTCTTAAATTGAAAAACTCTATTAACTTTATTCCACATACTCACTGTGTGATCTTTAGCAGGTTACTAAACCTCTCTGAGCCTTCGTGTCAATAACAAAAATCTGCTTCCTATGCTCACTGTCATTAGGAATACGGTGGGCCTCGGATGCTGCTGGAACACGACAAGTGTTTGATCAATGTCAGTCCTCCTCTTCTTTATAGATATGAAATGCTTTGATTTTGCCCTCAAATAAAGTTAAAACAGAATCAACAAGCCAAAAACTCAAAAGAAACACATAAAAGGAATAAGGAAGTAGAATTCACTCAGTCGTGTCTGATTCTTTGTGACCCCATGGACTGTCCATGGAATTCTCCAGGCCAGAATACTGGAGTGGGTAGCCTTTCCCTTCTCCAGGGGATCATCCCAACCCAGGGATCGAACCCAGGTCTCCTGCATTGCAGGTGGATTCTTTACCAGCTGAGCCACAAGGGAAGTTAGGGAATACCATTAATTTGAAAGTACAATTTCATTTTAGCTGATGAACATTACCCTTAAACTCTTGATTGTTATTGAAATTCTGGACTTTTCGCTCCATCTCTCCAAATAAACCATAAGCTAAGCTAGGAAAAATTTTTTAATACTTTCCCCAGTGTAAAATAGTTGCAATTATTTTTTAAGTGATTTGAGAAGTAGGGATTGAAAAGGGTTCTTTCCATTTTTCCTCTGATTATACATTTTCTTGTGAAAAAATGCTTAAATTAAGGATGGCCAAGTTCTGGGATTCTTCTTTGATTGTAGCCACAATATCACACTGTCCACTTGAGCAAACCCTAGCACTGTATCATGGCTGTTTTACCCATTTGTAAAACTGACTTTTTAGTACTTTTCCATCTTAATCACATTGTGAATGCTTGTGACCCATTCAAAAGCAGGGATCTTATTTCATTCATTGTGTTCTCTGCATTTAGCAGTTTTTGACACATGGTACATGGTCAGTTCATGGCAATGGCGTCAGCAACAAACATTTCTTATTTCTCTTGAGCCGGCAGGTTTGGATGTGCTGTTATGATATCATCTGGACTGAGTTCATCTTGACCGGACACATATATGCATCGCTAACCAGCTAGTGGGGCAGCGGGGGCCTGTCTGGTCCAGGAAGCCCCCAGTTGCGATCATCGCATTTTGCTCTCAGAGATGATGGAATCTTCTGAAAAGCAAAGGTTTAGCAGGGCAGCTTTAAACTTCTAAAGCAGGAGACACAGTTCGATCCCTGGGTAGGGAAGATCCCCAGGAGGAGGAAATGGCAACCCGCTCCAGTATTCTTGCCTGAAAAATCTCATGGACAGAGGAGCCTGTAGGGCTGCAGTCCATGGGGTCACAAAGAGTCAGACACAACTGAGCACACAATAGCATTAAGAGCTATCCTGGGAAAGTGACTCCCTCAGACAGGTCCACAAGAGTAAAAAGGAAAGACATAAGAAATCAGATGTTCTCTTTCCACATTCCTTTATGTTCTGCTGGAGGAAATACGCAATCTTTCTGGAGGGCAACTTGGTGATATGTGTCAAAACGCAGCCTGGCTACTCATTTGAGCTTATGGCTGAAAGGTTGGGGAAAGGCTAGACAGAGAGTGGCAGGGAAGAGGCAAGGGAGAAAAGATGGGGGGCTGGATAGGAAGTGGGAGGAGGTAGAAACCTGAGAAAGAATCCTGCATCCTCATGCCCTCTGACCCCTCAGTCCTGAGCTCTTCCAAAGACAGCTGATGCCCTGACCCCAAGCACTGAGTCTCTCCTCATTTCCTGGAGAGAAATTGTGGGCAATTAAACACTTATGTAGGAATCCAGGTGGAGCAAACACAGGCTGCCTCCTGGTCATCTCCACGGGATGGAGGTAGAAGGCAAATTCCATGGGACAGCCCTGACCCTCCTGGCAAGGAAAAGAGCTATTGAAACTTGCTGAGCACTGAGCATCAAGAACAGATCATACTGAAACCATGAGGTGGGTGTGTAAGGCAATGTCCAAACCTAACTGGATTTCTTAGCTTCCCATCTCTGTGAAATCTCTGCAGGGGGGGAAAAAAATGCCTGTGTGTGTATGTGTGTTTTTTTTCCCCCTCTCCCTTATCTGTTCCTGTGTCTGGAGGTGGGGTTAGTTGAAAGCTCTGGAAAGCCTGGAATATGTTCTCCATTGTATTCTTTCTGTGAAGAAAATTACAACGTGAAAAGGGGGCGGAGAGGAACATTACATTCTAAACAGTCTCAGGGAGATAATTGCAAAGTCTGTTAAGCTCTCTCACTGCTCCCCCGCACCCTCCCCACACCCCAGCTTCTCTGAATTTCTTCTGCTTCTAGAATCTGGTAAAGGACACGCTGCAGAAACTGCTGCTGCAGGTGGACCAGAGAGCTTTGGCCGGTACTTCCCCGTGATGTACCAGCTGCTTCTGTTCATCTTCCTGGAGCAGCCTGGTATCCAACCCTTGCTGCCCACAAGGGAAGCTTTAGAAGGTCCTATTTAGGGAAAGATGGGTTGTTCCAGTTTTGTTCTTTTTCTTGGTGGTTTGGGTTATTCCTTTATTACTCTGTCTGTTTGGCTAGGATTCAGTTGGGGAGTGGGGATGAGGGGCATGGGTCCAGAATTATTGTGTAACTACCTCATTGTTCTGGGAATTTCCATGTACACAATATCTGTCATTTATTGATTCTTTACTGTGTATTCAAAAACCTGTCAAGCATCTTTGTCTCTGATTTCCTTTAACCCCCATAGACCTCCTGGAAGATTGATTGTACTCTTATTTCCAATTTTGGGATGAGATGTTGGGTCTCCAGGAGTTCAAGTCACTTGTCCAAGTTCACAAGCAAATGAGTGGCATAGCAGAGATTTGAACCTAGTTCTACCTGATTCTGGCCTTTACATTACCATGTATCTGAAAGATTGAGGGAGAGAGGAGAAGGAGACGACAGTTGATGAGATGGTTGGATGGCATCACTGACTCAATGGGCATGAGTTTGAGTAGACTCCAGGAGTTGGTGATGGACAGGGAGGCCTGGCATGCTGCAGTCCATGGGGTTGCAAAGAGTCGGACATGACTGAGCAACTGGACTGACTGTCCCCATACTCCCAAATTGATAAAAGGCCATCTCAGCCCTCCACGTTCTTGAAGTCTTAAGAAAAAAAAGGGCAAATACCTTAAGTGAAGATGGTTCTAGGGGTAGCAGCATGATCCATTTCTGCCCAATGAGATGCAAGCGGAAAAGATTTCCAAGGGAGTAAAGGACTTCCCCAAGGTCACAAGGCTGTAGATTGAGGATGGAGGAAGAAAACCATAGAGTTCCTTCCAGCACAGAGATTAAGGAATTGTGACTACCAGATCAATTAGAAGATGCTTGAAATTGTGCTTTAAATGGTCATTCTCCCCACCTTCCTGAGCATAGCTTGGAAGAAAATGCCACAAATGAACAAACAATAGCAACAACAAAACAAATCCAGAAAAAACATTTTGGTTTTCTTTTTCCCTTATTTTTTCTTTCTTTCTTTCTTTTTTTTTTAAGTCTGAGCACTGGGTTTGTTGGGTCTGTATTTCCCCATTTCACAGATGAGGAAATTGAGACTCAGAGATATTGAGTCACGTGTGATCTGAGAGCCAGAGGTCCTTCCTCAGCACCAGTGTTTTTCGAAGTGTGGTCCTGGGACCAGCGTCTTCAGCACCAGTTACCAAGGAACTGGTGGGAAATGCAAATTTTGAGCTCCACCCCAGGACCACTGAATCAGAAACTCTGGTGTTGAGGCCCAGCATTCCAGATTTTAACAAGCCCTCTTGGTGTTTCTGATGCTGCTAAAGATTAAGAACCACTGCTTTACAGTGGTTAGTAACTAAGAGCTAATAAAAAAATCCAGTTGTGAAATCTGCCATTTTAAAATGTTATTGCTTTAAACTACAGATGTTTTGAATGTAGTTTTTTTTGTTTGTTTGTTTTCAAAGGTTTACAATATTGTGTTGGTTTCCGCCATGCAACAGCTCAAGTCAGCCACAATCATAAGTATATCCCCTCCCTCTTGAGTCTCCCTCCCTTGCCCCTATGCCAACACTCTAGGTTAACACAGAAGCGCCAGACTGTCTCCCTGTCTTATACAGCACTTCTCACCAGCCATCCATTTTACACATGACAGTGCATATATGTTGATGCTACTTTCTCCATTCACCCCACTCTCTTCCTTCACCACTGTGTCCACATGTCCTTTTTCTCCATCTGCATCTCCATTCCTTTCCTGAAAATAGGTTGATCAATATCATTTTTCTAGATTCTATATATATGCATTACGTCACACCAGTCAGAATGGCCATCATCAAAAACCTGAACGCCCTTTTATTTTGGCCTTGGAGCAATCAGTTACAAAACAAGATGATAGCAAACTTTCAGAAAGCTAATGGACAATAAAGAAGGCTGAGTGCTGAAGAACTGATACTTTGGAACTGTGGTGTTGGAGAAGACTCTTTTTTTTTTTAATTTTATTTTATTTTTAAACTTTTTTTTTAATTTTATTTTATTTTTATTTATTTTTTTTAATTTTATTTTATTTTTAAACTTTACATAACTGTATTAGTTTTGCCAAATATCAAAATGAATCCGCCACAATATTGTATTGATTTTGCCAAATATCGAAATGAATCTGCCACAGGTATACATGTGTTCCCCATCCTGAACCCTCCTCCCTCCTCCCTCCCCATACCATCCCTCTGGGTCGTCCCAGTGCACCAGCCCCAAGCATCCAGTATCGTTCATCGAACCTGGACTGGTGACTCGTTTCATACATGATAGTATACATGTTTCAATGCCATTCTCCCAAATCTTTCCACCCTCTCCCTCTCCACAGAGTCCATAAGACTGTTCTATACATCAAGTCCCTTGGACTGCAAGGAGATCCAACCGGTCAATCCTAAAGGAAATCAACCCTGACTATTCATTGGAAGGATGGATGCTAAAGCTGAAGGTCCAGTACTTTGGCCACCTGACCACACAACTTGCGATCCACTGGTGTGTTAGGTGTCTAGCACAGAAGAGCATCTTGCTGCATTAAGTACAAAGATGTGGTTAGGGGAGGCTGTCCCAAGTTTTTATCCCTTCTTAAACTGTGCTCAGCTGGGGCTGAACAAAGTGGAGTCCTTGCCAGCTGTAAAGGTATAAAAAGCCTTGTTCGATGTGTTCCTTTTAAGAGCCTCATACTGCTAAGAAACCACACCAGAGGTGAAATGACTTGCCGAAGGTCACCCAGCTGCAGATAGGAAGGCAATCCATGTAGAACTTTCAGCACCAATACGTAGCGAGATGAGTCTGACTGCCAAGTGGTTTTAGCAGATGCTGCAACAGTGTTTGCAGTCATCACTCATCCTGCCTCCCTGCAAAGGACTGTCACACAATTTGGAGGAAAATGTCACACACACACACACAAAATCAAAGAGCCACATTGGAGTAGGGTGTTTTGTTTTGTTTCTCTCCTATTTTTAAGCTTTGGGTTTGTTGCTTTTTTAATGTTTTCAAGATTTTTCAGTGGTAAAGTGATAAAGTGGTATTATAAGAAGACTTACAAAAATTCTTTCATTTTTCATAGCAAACAAAATCTGAGCAATGTTCAGTTAATCTGGAGAGCAAACAGCTACTTGCAGTCTCATTGCTCTCTGTCCTTCTGCATCTGAATTTACTGATAGAATTGACCCCCTTCCCACCTCAGCTTCACCTTCCTCTCTATGCTTTTTGAATTTCTGCTGTACACCATTGCAGTTTCTCTCCAGCAATTACTAGCAGTCTTCTAGTCCAATCATTCACTGACTTTTGAATTCTCCTGTTGCCTTCACTCTAGTGCTTCACCTTTCTTTTTCATTCTTCTCCTAGAATCCATGTTCTCTGCCTGACTCTCAAACACTGGTGACCTCCAAACACTTGACCTCTCCAAACCCTTCAGACTTCAGTCCACATTCTTCTGGGATGATCCATCTGAGTATACTGATAACCTGTATATCGATCCTGTGCTGGCTTCTTTTCTGGACCCCCAGACTGGAATATCCAAGTCTTTGCAGGATTTTGAAGTATTTCAAACTTCACATGATCCAAACTGAACTCACATGTTCAAAAGCTGTGTCCTCCATCATCTAAGACTAGATGTGCTTGCCATTGCTATTGTTTAGTTGCTAAGTCATGTCTGACCCTTTTGCAACCCCATGGACTGTAGCCCACCTGGCTCCTGTGTCCGTGGGATTTTCCAGGCAAGAATACTGGAGTGGGTTGCCATTTACTTCTCCAGGGGATCTTCCCAATCCAAAGATCGAACCTTCATCTCCTGCATTGGTAGGTGAATTATTTACCTCTTAGCCTCTAGGAAAGCCCAAGACTAGACATACCACATTGCTAACTATCCAGTTACTCAGGCCAGGAACTGGGAGTCATTGTTAATCCTAACTGATTCTCACAAGCATCACCTCCATAACATACACATACACACATGACCCAAACATACACACACAAACCACACACATGCTTTCACTCTTCTGCATATGTGCACACATGTGTATTGCATTCACATGCTTCATTCATGCACACACATGTGTACCCATATGCTTTTTCTCCTACACATACACACATATACGCATGTATACACACACACACACACACACACACACAAACCCAATATGCAAAGACCAAGTCCTGTCAATTTTGCCTCTCTATCCTCCCCACCTCTCCAACCCTGCTACCATGGCCCTTGAGGTGAGACCCTCATCATTGCTTACCTGACTATTGGGAGAACTTCCTGGCTGTTCTCCCTCCTTCCTTTAAACCCAAGCTCCATATCAAAGCCAGAGGTATATCTCTAAAATGGAAATCAAGCATAGTTCTCCCCTTTTGCACATTTCCACATCTCCTATTGTTTGTAGAATAAAATCCAAGCTCATAGACATGGCCATCAAGATCCTCCTTGACCTGACTCTGAAGTCCCTTCATTAATTTCCACAAGAAATTCTCTACCAATGAGAACCTTGATATCCTCAATTACTTCACTGAAGATCCAGGCATAATTTGTGTCAATACAAAACTAGTAATTCTATAAAAGTTTGATGGAAAGGTAATCTGTGAAATAGACATTTGAAACACATCATTTAGTCATACCAAACTACCCTACACTCCATTGTCATAGCATTTAACTAATTAAATGACATTGGTAAGAGAGGATATGTAACTACAGTAAAGAATTGGGAAATTCTTTATGCAGTGACCTAGATATACAGTAATTTATTTAACTAGCCCCCTACTACTGAAAATAAGCTTAGTTACCAAGCTTTCCAATCAATATTATTAGAATATCAGTGTGTCCGCCCTAGGGAGAAGGGATTAAAGAAGGGTGAGGGTGAAAGTGGGAAGACTTTTTATAAAGCAATAGATCAGCTAAGGTGAAAATGGAGATGGAGACGAGATATTTAAGGACCTAGAGGCCTTGGCCTTAAGAAATTTAGTACTCTGAAAGAGACACAATAATAATTACAAAGCATCATTTATTGAACACACATGTATTGTCCACCTACTATATCTCTGGGGGTTCTGTCAAGCCATGCAGATCTAGTATGGAGTAAACATGTAGCCAGTCTCTGCTTGTACGGAATTTTTAACCTAAAGAAGAAAGATAAGTGAGTATGTCAAGAGCAGCTAACCTAGTCTGGGGTAAGGGGTGGGGAGGGGGCTTTTCAGTAAGGAGATTCACTAAGCAAGTGGTTCCAGAAGGAGGAAAATCATTGACTCTGTGTTTCTCTAAGTGTGGTCCTGACCCACAGCAAGTGCATGACCTGGGAATTTGTTAGAAGTTCACAGCTTCAGATCCCACCCCAGACCTCGTGAATGAGAAACTCTGGAGCCAGACAGAGCCCACAGTCTGGTCTTTACCAGTCCTTGGGGCCATCCTTACATAGCTAATCTGGGAACTACTGACTAGAAAGCCAAAAGATGCAGGAGCAACTTTGCTTGTCTGATGCCGGCCTAGAAAGGCTTAAGATAGGAAGTGACCTTTGAACCAAGTCTTCAAAGGAGAGTGAGAGTTTTTCCAGGGGAGAAGCCAAGCTGGCCAGGAACATTTCAGGAATTTCAGGAGTTTGTACTTTTGAGCCAGCTTACAGTACCACCACCGTCTTATTTCCTAAATGAATTTGGGATAAATTCTGGGGAAGTGACTTAGGCACAGTTATTCATTGCATGTTGCAAAGTATTTAAATGTTCATTAGCAGATGACTTCTTAAATAAACTCCAAGTCATACATGTAAATGAGTTCTATCCCTTTCTTTAGAAAAAGAGAGGGCTGTGTCTTCTAGTGTGGGGTTGAACTTCAAAATCTAGTATTGAGTACCAAAAGGAAGGTGCAAATCACATATATGTCATGCTGTATGTGTGTGTGTGTGTGGTCATTTGCTCAGTCATGTCTCTTTGCAACCCCATGGACTGTATTCCACCAGGCTCCTCTGGGATTTCCCAGGCAAGAATGCTAAAGTGGATTGCCATTTCCTTCTCCAGGGGATCTTCCAGGGATTGAACCCACATCTCCTGAGCCTCCTGAATTGGCAGGCAGATTCTTTACCACTGAGACACCAGGGAAGCCATTGGAAGCCATTGGTATATCATGTATATCATGCTACTTTTGCAGGAAAAAAATGTGACTGTATACATGCTTGCAATACTGCAGACAGACACAAGAACCAGGAAATTGGCTCTCTGGTGGGGAAATCAGGGTGCAGGAAAGGAATGGGAGGGAGATTTTCATTGGATACAACTTGGCATCTTTTCATTTTTGGTCTATGTGCATAGATTCTAAGAAATGGACAAAGTATCTCATCTCAGGCAGGAACAAGTAGTGGAGTCAGGGGAAGGCTCTGGTCTGCTCTGAGGGCCTCCAAGTAGGGTGCCCCCATTAGTCTCACCCCTCCAGCACCTCCTGGGGAATTTCATAGGTAGGGGATGTGACAGGGAGGGGTGTTCAGTGTTATAATTACTGCTTTCGGTACTGTTTTTTTTTTCTAACAGGATGTGCCAAAACACTGGTCAAAGTCAGAGTGAAGTTGCTGTTCGCGGTACTCCCTCTGAGTTCCCCGTATTTGGGAAATGGTCACTGAATAGTACCGGCCGGTGTGCAAGAGTTGAGAAAAGAACCCAAGAACCACTGCGGTGGGAAGGGGGGCCCTGTGGGCTCCATTCAGAAAAAGAACAATTGGTGGTTTAGGCAGCTGAGGTTAGAGTAGACAGAAAATGAAACACCCTTTGGTGGTGGGGGGGGGAAATGCTGACCCTGGCCTCTATCCAAAAAAGGAAAAAAAAAAGGTGCAAACCAGTGGTCTTTAGTACACCATGCTTCTTCCTTTAGCAGGTCTTAGCACTCTCAAAAAAAGAGATCTCACCATCTCTTGTCTGCCCCAGCTTCCTCACTTTCCTGGAAGGAGAAGGAAGTCAGCTTTCAAGTGCCAAGTATAAACCCAGTTTATTTTAAGACCCCTCTTGGATAGCACATTGTCTCCAAATTGTCTAATTGTCTCTCTAATTGTCTCCAAAACCTTTCTAGAAGAACATCCCCCTTTACAGACATGGAAACTGAAGCTTAGAAGAGCAATGTGACTTTCCCAAAGTTGCAAGAGTGAAACCATGTTTAGAATCCAAGTCTGAGGCCACAATTTCTACCACCCTGATTTTATGCTACCCTGGGCTATGGAAAGATCCCTTCCAAGGCTCAGAAATCACTCATCCTTGAGCTCCATGGGCCCAGATTTGGACCCCTGAATTTGAAAACTGTATTTGAAAGCCGTAGAGTACACAGTGATCTTTGCAAGCAGACAAAAGAATTCACCCAGGAAATTCTATTTAAGATAGGGATAAGATTCCCATTTTATCTGCTTGGGTAACCACAGTTTCTATTTACTTCTGTAAAAATACCGGTTTGTCAAGTCAATGGACTTGATGGTGACTTGATGGCAATCTCCCACCCATCCATCACAAGAGTGTTCTATTTGCACATTGCCCAACAGCTGGGTCCACACGACTCCCCAGCTCTATGAGCTGTGTCAAGATAAAGGCTGGCT
This sequence comes from Bubalus bubalis, assembly GCF_019923935.1. Classification (NCBI taxonomy): domain Eukaryota; kingdom Metazoa; phylum Chordata; class Mammalia; order Artiodactyla; family Bovidae; genus Bubalus; species Bubalus bubalis. The sequence continues at coordinate 69,904,644 of NC_059171.1, read as the reverse complement.
TGGAAGGGATCTGACCTTCTCTGGGGCTTAAAAAGGGGGTGGGGGGCTTTAAACTAAAAGGCACCTTGACTCCAGTAAGAAAACGAGTATCTCGGATTTGTTTGTTGAGTCATTCAACAAAGTTCATTGAGGACCTACTATGTGCCAAGAATATCAAGATGACTAAGAGATAGTTCCAGTCTTTACAAGTCTTTCATGGTTTCAATATAACACATGTATAACACTGAGAGATAAATTGTAAAAAGAGATGCCTCAACAAGACCTAGAGAGCACAGAGGAGTAAGTGGTGAATCCTTCGTAAAATTGGAGAGGTGGGACAGGGAGTGGAAGGGAAGGGATTTTGAGAAGTCTCCACAGGAGGTGGCTTTGGTGATAAGCCTTGTAGGATGTAGAGAAGGACACTCCAGGTAGAGAGAAAAGCAGGACCAAGTTTTTGGAGGCTTGAAAATTCATTTTTATGCAGGGATGATGCTCATGGAGCTGGAATCTGTCTCCAATTCCTGTCCCTGCTCTCAACTTACTATATATTAGACATCTCATTTCGTCTCTTTGATTTGCAGTCCTGAGTGTAATTTGTGTACATTGTAAAAGCCAAAGAAAGAGAGAGACAGAGACCTGTCTCAGTTTGAAGCAGGAAGGGATACAGAATTACGTATCACAGAGGGTCCTGCCTAGGTTTAGCACAACGTATAGTCATCTCTCCCTGAAATCACTTGTGTTTGATTCAAAGACCACAGAGTAAGGATTTCAAGGTTAGTTGGTGTCTATCATTCACACTGCCCCATGTCTCCTGTAACTGGTCAATTTCTTAAGAAAACAGGAAGTAAAATAAAAGGGGTTAGACAACTGAGAACAGCTGATTTCTGGTGCTTGGGAAGAGCTGGAAGACGAACTTCTCCCTTAGCCTCATGTTGGTTCCTCTGACTGTACCAGCTGCAACCTCCCTCTATTACTGACCAGACTCAGCTTCAACATCAACTCTTTCTGCATCCCTTCTCCAATCCACAGAGACAGGTCAGGTTAGAGTCAGGTACTATGCATCTATGCTTCCCAGCCCTCCATGCTTCTTTCATTATAGCCTTTATCACACTGAATTGTAATTGTCCACTAACTTTTTAGCATTTCTCATTAGACTGTTTGTTTCACTAGGACAGCCATCATGTCTCCTTTCTACCCCCTAGTCTGTTGCCTAACATGGAAAAAGTAACTGTTGACTTTGAATAAGTGAATGAGTAAATGAGAGAATGGAAGATGGTCAGTTCAGTTCAGTTCAGTCGCTCAGTCCTGTCCAACTCTTTGTGATCCCATGGAAGATGGTCAGCAAATGGCAATTAGCACAAAGTGGTCAAAAAGACTAGTTCCTCAGATCATGAATGATACCCTGGGATTCCAGTGTGAGGGGGAGCAGAGGACATCCCAGTCAAAGAAGGACTATATTACAGCTCTTGTTGAGACCATATTTCATCCCCCAATGCTGGGATTTTGAAAATCCAGGTGGGTTTTTTGGCCATTTTCTACAAGGATCAAAAGGTATAATTTATTCCTATCCTCAACAGTTATTTTCAGATGGCTGAGGTAAATGAGTTTTAGAAAACATGAAAGTTTTTTTTAAGAAAAAATAAGCCATTATTTGTCACAGGAGATGGCAGGCTAGAATAAAATAAATGGGAAAATTGAGATGGACCTCAATTGAGCCACCAGAATAAGTGGAGAAGTCAAGGCAGATCATGCTGATGAGAAAATTGATGATGTTCTTGATGATGATAATTATAATGATGGTGAGAGTCATCAATATTTTGAGCAAATGTTCTGCATTCATTATCTCATTTATCCCTCACAACAACCAAAGGAGGTGGGCAGTATTCTTATCTTATTCTTCAGATGAGGAAAATCAAACTCAGAAAGTTTAAATAATTGCTCAGGATCACACAGTTCATAAGACGGATAACTAGAAGTTAAACCCGAGTCTGACTCCAAAGGCTGTTCTACCACCCATGTTTCTCTTCTGGGTTAATATTCTCTTAGTTAGGTTCTTAACATCTTCATCCCATTATGCCTTCTATCCTGAATAACAGAGTCATTGTTAAGAAGAAATAGACTTCATATCAAACTTATTCCCTGGAAGTAGGTCAAAATACTTCTGACTACCCACACTGACTTCATTTCATCTGCATATTCCAAAATAAAAGACTGCTGTTACATAGCAGTCAGCATGCAAAACCTGATTTCAGAAGATAGAAGGTAAGACCAGATGTGCTGGGATTAATCCAGACTTCAGAGAGACCATATTATAAGACCCATTATCAACGGAATTTTCATATGAATCCCATCAGGTCTTCTCGCTGTTCTTTATCTAAAGGTACCCTTGAAATCAGAGAAGGCAATGGCAACCCACTCCAGTACTCTTGCCTGGAAAATTCCATGGGCAGAGAAGCCCGGTGGTCTGCAGTCCATGGGGTCGCAAAGAGTCAGACACGACTGAGCGACTTCACTTTCACTTTTCACTTTCATGCATTGGAGAAGGAAATGGCAACCCACTCCAGTGTTCTTGCCTGGAGAATCCCAGGGACAGGGGAGCCTGGTGGGCTGCCGTCTATGGGCTCGCACAGAGTCAGACACGACTGAAGCGACTTAGTAGTAGTAGTAGTACCCTTGAAATCCTTTCTTAAACTTTTTCAAATCTTTTCTTTGGAAAGGATAATTATATTAGGTGCCTGATCATTTCCAGGGAATGTAATCACTATAGTCTTAACTAATTGCCAGCTCTTCAAAGACAGGAAATATGACCATTAGGTCTCATTTACCTAAAAGCCAGGAGATGGGATAGTCTCATTACTTTAATAGTCTGGTGAATTAAAAAAGACTAGAGATAGCAAAAGACGGATTTGTAGATTTCCAGATTGTAGACTACAGTAGAACACAGTACATTTAACCTCATATGAAATAATAATGTTTTACAGCTTACAGAGGACTCTGAAGAACACTGCCAAATAGGATACACCAATGCCATGAGGGAGATAATAGGATTATCTGCATTAAACATAGAAAATCTTAGAGAGATTTAATTACGTTTCCCAGGTCACCCAGCAAATAGGAAGCAGAACTAGAATCTGAGCTGTGTCTCTTAACTCCTCACTCTGTGAGCAATGTCCTGCCCCATATTTTTTATCATTCTTTCTTTCTAGCAAAGGGAAGCATAGCCAACATGGACAGACGAGCTGAACTTACAATGAGCAAATCATACAGAAGTGCAGCTAGTCATCTGTCTTGGTACAAAGCAAATATGAAATTTTTATTACCGAATATAGATAGTTTAGAAGCTCCTTGAATGCAAGGGCCATGTCCTGTGGACCTGTTTATGCCTGGAGCTTAGCAGAGTGAATGTTTGTTGAATTCAGCAACTAACATGTTACTATTCTATTTGGATAATAACGTGTTTGGAGGGAGTCCTGAGCTATGAGCCAACTCTCTCCCAATTAATTACTCTATGGAGTCAAATCAATTCAAGGGCTTGCATTTGGGCTGAAAACATTCCTGAAAAGAAACCTTTATGGCCTTTCACCTAGCAATGTCATCTGGTGCTGTCAGGAGATGTCTCCTTGAGAGTACTAAAAGAAGCACTAAGTGACATCAGGCTGATGACATCAGAGCCTCATCTAGATCAGCCAGTGGGTACCAAACCAAGGTCTGGCTTCCAGCCACAGCTTGCATTTACATGTAGAACACACAAGATGTCCCTAAAAGAACCAGAGGATCAGACTAGAGTTATCCCCAGCCTCCTGAAGATACCCTCAGCCATGGAGCAATTACAAAGCTCCCATGAGGACAAAAGACAAGACCGCATTTTCAGAGATGACCAGTTTCCATCCCTGCTGTTGACCACTGACCACACCTCATGCCTGTTGCCCATAGGTCAATACTAATGGGATGAATGGCCAAAGGCTTGAGTTTCAGACTTTCGGGTTGTGATTTTAAAATCTTGATTTTGCTAGCTGTGTGACCTTGGGCAAGTTAATTAATCTCCTTGAGCCTTAAATTCTTCTTCTGTATAATCAATGGGCACAAAGATTACATGAGATAATGTGTGTAAAGCACCCAATGCATTGTAATGGAGCAGAATTGCATACAACATGTAGAAGTTACATATAGTTCAAATTACCATTGAGAATCCCTTAAATTGTCCAGAAAGGGCAATATATATTTTCTTCTATATATAACTTGCCACAGTAAAATAAACATATAAACACATAAATATATATAGTAGTCAGTATATATGCAAGATATGTGCAGATATATAATTTTACAGTATTATAACTACATACAAAAGAGTACATAGTTGAATTTGCATGGGTTAAGTAGACATAGGGAAAAACTCTACTCTAAATAGAAGTTGAGCATTTACGATGTTACTTTCCTGGGGGGGTCATAGAAGCAAAGAAGCACAAACGACTAATAATAGTGAATTAAGAATACTCCCTAACCAGGGCTCTCTTCTAAGTTCTATTTCATGTTTCTTCATTTAATCTTCATAACAACCCTACAGTGTGGTTTCTATTATTATCCCTATTATAAAGATGAAGAAACTAAAGAACTGAGAAGTTGAGTAACTTTAATAAGTCAACACAGAGTCTGGCCCACAAAGAAGATTGTAGCCTAGTTATATAGATGAATTAAAACTAAAATTGATACTACAGAAACACGTGTAGGATGACAGTCTGGAAGGATAAAAATGAATGACAAAGGACTGATACAGATGACAATCCGTAAAATTAGGGTCTCAAAACTAGAAGGACCCTGAATACATCTAGTTATGTAAGGGAAGGAGAGTTCACTGCAGGGTCAGCAGTTCAGAAAGGACATTCTGAAGGTGAGACCTAAACTGTGCCTTGAAGAATGAAATTTCCTAATCAGGCAGTAAGAAAACAGATCAAGAGCATGTATGTTGATAATGGGGTGCAAAACCGGAAGCAGGGACATGACACTTTGTTTTGTGGATATATATGAAAATCTCGGTGGTAGCTATGATGGGAAAGGATAGGGGTGGTGTGAAAAATAGACCAAGGTCATATTATGTTGGCCTCTGGGATAACACTGCAAGGAATTTGACTATGGACCTTAAGGACCCTCTGAAGACTCCTGAATTATGGAGCAAAAAGATGAAAAATATATTTGGGGAAGATCAATCCTACCTCTAGCTTAATATGTTTGGGCCATCAAGCCAGTTGGACTGGCCCTCCCCAAGACACAGCTAAAAAGAGTTCTCCGGAGGTCATTTTTACTCAGCAAGCAAATAGTTAGACAAATATGTCTTCTTTCAGGATGAATCTGGACTTTCCAAGCCCCTGGCGGACATCTTCACACACAACCCACAGGGCTTCTGCTGAATGTCCTTTGTAGCTAATGACACAGTCATTTCTGACATCTTAAGGTGGCGCTTTCTTTTTATTGTACCTGGTAAATTAAGTCTCCTGGAAAACACCTTCCCTGAACCTTCTCCCCTACACTTAACTCTCCATTTTCGCTGCTTCCCCAAATAGAATTTATATGTGTACTTGGCAAATGGTTGACAGAGATGTAAACCTTGTCTACAGAGACATCCTGACTCCTGGTGCCTAGAGGTTTCATAGTAAAATAAATTGTTTTGTCGCCAGTATATCCTTAGTATAGTCATCCCACTTTTAAAAAGATTCACCAATTTAGGCAAGTTTATTTTGCAAAGCTAAGAACACAAAAATTTAATCAAATGGAGTCCAGATCATTTTAAAGAAATTGAAGGTAACTCAGCATTAAATAGCTCCTGTGTTGCATTTGCATTTGCCTATTGGCAAAGTGTGATATTTTCATCAACCCTGTTTATTTGTGAAGAAAAAATGTAAATCCTTTGGCCTGGAATTTCAGGTTCCTTATATCTGATTCAAAATTACCTCTGTAAAACTTCATTCGTTCCCACATGGAAAAATCTCGACAAGTGGTAGCTTTGAATTTCAAACACATGCTGCTGCTGCTGCTAAGTCTCTTCAGTCATGTCTGACTCTGTGCGACCCCGTAGATGGCAGCCCACCAGGCTTCCCCATCCCTGGGATTCTCCAGGCAAGAACAGTGGAGTGGGTTGCCATTTCCTTCTCCATAGTCAGTGATTATTTAGTTATTTTACATACCCCTTAGCACAGTACATAAGAATAGCTCCTTGTAAACACACACGAACTTGAATTTTCTCATTCTAGTTCAAATAGATGCATATAAGCACGATCATATTAATTAAAACTATATCACAGATATTTCTTTTGCAAAGCAGTTTTTATTTCTCCTGACCCCAAAGCTCATAAAGAAATAGCATTTAAGGTTGAAAAAGCTAGAGCTCAATCATCTGCCACCTTCTTCATAGTTTATCAGTTACTAAACAAGTAAGCCTAGTAAGGGATTCATTGTTGTCAAGTGTGTGTTTGTGTGGCAGGAGAGGGGGGTGGTGTGGGATAGGAAAGTCATTTAATCAAGGAAAGAAAAAGAAAAAAATTAAAAGAGTCCAAGCTGAGTGAAAAGTTAAAATCGTGTTGTTCTTTCTAAGCAGCAATCGTGGTTTGTTCTCAGTTTAGATGGTGGGGTTTTAAATTACCCGAGATACAGGAACACCCATCAAAGAAAGAAAATCTCATTAAATACACTCCAATTAACCTCCTTAACTCAGGCTAATAGAGAGGAACAAACAGATCATGAATTTGAAGGATTTTCAAAAATGTCATTGTAACACCTTCAAGTTCACATGGGGACCTCAGTCACCTCAATACTAATTAAACAGATTCACACTGAAATTCTCTGAATAGGATATATAATAGATTAGAATACTGAGCACACAGTCTGCTCTATACCACTCTAGTGGGTGGGGGAGAATACACTCATGAAAGAGACCCAGGGTCTTCCCTGGGTGAGAGGCATTCAGATATCCAACTTCATTTTAAGATAGCATGAAATAACATAAAGTGGAGGAAAAGTTTCCAAGCTGTATGAACTTCCAGATTGGAGCCATTATTGTGCTTGCAAATAACCAATGTCCTTTTATAGAGGAGATGCTATCATAGCTGGGCTTTGAAGATGAAACTCACAGGGAAAGTTAAGAACATCCTCTTTGCTGAGTACTTACTCTGTGCCATGTATTTTATATGCCATAGTTAACTTAATTCCTACAGGTCTCTAAGGTGCGTGTCAGTCACTCAGTCATGTCCAACTCTGCGACACTATGGAGCTCGCCAGGTTCCTCTGTCCATGAAATTCTCCAGGCAAGAATACTGGAGTGGGTTGCCATTCCCTTCTCCAGGGTATCTTCCCGACCCAAGGATCGAACCCAAGTCTCCTGCATTGCAGGCAGATTCCTTACCCTATGAGCCACCAGGGAAGACCAGTCTCTAGTTATCAGTACTATATTCTCATTTCAATGATTATAATAAGGTACTTTTCCCAAGGCCACACCACTGGGATTAGGACTCAGGATCCTAATATGGGCCTGGATCATCCCAGAGCCTCTGTTTTCACCTCTTCTTTGGCCTTGTGGCTTCTGCATGCCATTATGAGGTCAGCTGCATGAGAGACAATGACTAAAACCAAAGGACCAGAATCTCCATCATTGTAAGCAAACAGTGAACACATGAAAGCCTTGTAAGCAGTTCATTCCTGTAAGTAGATCATGCTCATTGCCAATACTATTTATACTATTCGTTACCCAGTATAGATTAACTAATTTACAGCTAACTTACAGCTAATTTATAAAGTGAATGAGGATGATTGGAGTGAATTGAATGAATGTCTCTCTCCTCAGAGACAGAGTAAAGGTTAACTTTAGCCCAGTTCAAGGCTAATTATAATACATTTTGCAAAAGACAGAGTTAGTCAGAGGTCTAATGAGGTATTCCCAGGGCTTCGATTAGGGCATCAAGCTGCCAGGTGCTACCATATAGCTGACGTCTGTGTGAAAGACCAGGGAAAATGTAAGAAAGCTGTTAGAATGTGGGTAGTAGAAATTTTAGAGTGCTTATAGAAATAACAACTCCATGCCTTTCCCCCACAGAATTGCTAAGGAAATCATATTTCCTCCATACAGTGGTGTGGCAAGCAGCCATTAAATACATCACTTTATACCATTTTTTGGTCTCATCTACAGGCTCCTCCTCATCTCTCCAAAGAGGAGTCCTTGGTCCTTTCTAAGCTACTCTCACCTACCTAATTGCATGACTTTTAACACAGTTCAATGCTCAAAACTTCTGAATTTATATCTCTATACCTCTCTCCTGCACTTACTCCTCCAGCCTTTACCTTGACATCTCCACTCAAAAATCTGATAAACATCTCAAACCTAACATATTCTCAGTTGAAGGATTATTCAATCAGAAGCATTAATTTTGACCTCTCCTTGCCTCCCCTTTGCATCCTTGATCTGTTCTTCGCAATGTTTTTCAGCCTCAGTTTGTGGAAACATCAGGCATTCCATTGCTAAAGCCCAAAGAACTTGAAGTCAAGCCTTGACTGCTCACTCTGTCTCACATGCACATTCAATCCATCTACATTTACTGTTATCTACTATCCAATACTGTACTCTCATCTCAACCTATAAAACAGATGTAGGGAAGGAGCACTTCTGGCTATCTTTCTACTACCACCCTGGCCTGAGCTACCATCACTTAGGTTTGCCTAGATTTCTTCATGGCCTCCAGTGATCTCCCTGCTCCCTCTCTGGCCCCCTACATTCTATTCTCACAACAGCCTGAGTGGTATTGATGGCTCTCCGTCTCATCAGAGTAAAAGCCCAAGTCCTAACTAGTAACCCTGGCACTTCTCTGGTGGCTCAGATAGTAAAGAATCAGCTTGCAATGTAGGCAACCCAGTTTCCATCTCTGGGTCAGGAAGATCCTCCGGAGAAGGAAATAACTATCCTTTCCAGTATTCTTTTTTTTTTTTTTTTTAATTGTTTTAAAATTTTATTTTATTTTTAAACTTTACAATATTGTATTGGTTCTGTCATATATCGAAATGAATCCACCACAGGCATACATGACTAATGCTTTCACTTTCACTTCTTTAATAGTAACCATGAGACCCTACATGAGCACACACACACACATATTCCATCTGCCCTTATATCCTTGTGACGTATGTCTCCCTTGACAACCACAGTCTCCTTGCTTCTCCAAAAATGATGCACACCTTCTCACCTGGGTCCACCATCACATAGATTACTGGACCTGGTCTCCTTATCTACAAAACAAGGTAATTTTATCAGATGATCTCTCAGGTTCCTCCACAAAGATGTTATGACTTCGAAGCTATTTTCATCTGCCAAGAGTGAAGACCGTGAGACCCCAAACTTAACAATGGGGCAATATTATGAGCTCTGACCAATGGCAAAGAAAAATCTGTCTTTCCATATTTCTTCACCATTGGCCCTGCAGATTGAAATTAGATCTAATATAAGCTATTTTTTAGTGAGGAGTGGAAAATTAATAATAGTCTAGGGAAATAATATTTAACAATTAAATATTATGACCATGGTTACTGTATTATAGAGGCTTCCCTGGTGGCTCAGAGCATAAAGAATCTGCCTGCAAGGAGCCTGGAATGCTACAGTTCAAGGATTGCAAAGAGCTGGACATGACTGAGTGATTAACACTTTTACTGTATTATAATAATAAAGAAAATTATTCTTTTAAGATGCAAAAGGAAGGAACAGAAACAGTTTTTACAAATAACTGTTATAATGAAAATGTGAAAATAAGGAAGATTTGTGGAAGGAAAGTCATCAATACGATAATAACAGTACTGAAGTCATGGAATTAAGAGTGATTCTTTATTTTTAAACTTTTCTAAATTTTCTACATATGGTTTCTATGTTTATTTTATCACCATTGTAAATAATGAAGATATAAGTGTGTGTGTGTATTTAATCTTTCAAACATTTAAACCTGGAGATTGCTTTCCAGCCAGAAATAATATAATATACTCTTCCAATTACTGAGTCCTACACTACAGGCAAATTGGAAACAGTGTTCTTTGAACAAGAACATGGTAATAAAAGATTAACAGGCAATTTCCCTACATTGATGTGGATCAGCCATGCAGTCAGCTCAGTTGGCAGCCAAGAGCCCAAACACAGACTTGGGTATTTTCTCATTACATAGACAAGGTCAGTAGCATACTTACTAATTCATATTGATGGATATACTCAGAGGTCCTCAGAGGGATTTCATATTCTTTTTATTTTCATTGATGCTTAGATGTTATTCGTAGGTAAAGCCTTATCATTTAAGAATAGTCATTGCAGTCAAGTCTATCCAGTATGTTCAGCCTATATGTATCGAGGAATGTAGAGTCCAAAGTTATAGATTCAACATCTTCTGTACAGAAACAGTTGACTTTGGCCAGGTTACTTAATCACAGGTCTCAGTCTTCTCATCTGTAAAATGGGGAAAGAAAGAGCTTTGTCATTCTAAAAGAAAGAAAAAAAGGAAAGAATAGGGGAAGGAATGTTTTCCACATTATGGGATTGTTATGTGCATTCAATATTATGGCAAGTTAGCAGAAGATTGGAGTCACAATACCCACTCAAAATTTCAATCCTTTATCCATTCAACAAATGTTTGTTAAAAACAAGATGTACCAGGAGATGTGGATACAACAGTGAACAAGGTTTATTCCTCTGCTCTAAAGATGTATCTAGCTGGTAGGAGAATTCACAGAGAAAAAGACGATCACAGCCCTGTAAGATATGCATTAGACCTGCAGAATACAGTGTCCTGGGGGCGAGGTGAGGACAGGGCAGCGGAGTAACAAATAACCCCCAAATACACTGAAAAGTGCTTCTAATATCGGCAGCAACCTGGGTGTTCATTAAATGCCAGACCCTGTTCAGAAATCATCAAAATTTTTCATTGCATTGTCTCATTGATTCGATTCTATTATTCATCTTTAGTTTAAGGTAATTGAGTGACTGAGTGGTTAGGTAAGTTTCTTGGAATCACACAGCTAGTAATCATTGGAGCCAAGAATTTGAAGCCAGGAAGTCTGACTTCCATGTGCATTTCTAAGCACTGTGTACACCGCCTTCTTCACTGGCTATTGCACTCATCAAATGAGGTAACAAGCGTAGAGTGTACAGAAATATTGCCTGTCACACAGTAAACGTTCAATAAATGGTGGCTAGGGGTAGTAATAGCAGTAGTAGCAAAAGCAGCAAGAGTAATAGCAAAAGTGGTAGCGAAGTACTAATAGTAGTACTAGAAGTACTAGCAGTAGTAGGGGTAGTAATAACGGTAGTAGCAACAGCAAAATATAAAGCACTCTATAAATGCCAGTAGTTATTATTAGTCTGGGCTTAGAAGCATTCTAAGAAGGAAGGTGAAAAGTGTTCTTTACTTCTGTATCAGATAGTTCTGTTCTCATGAAACCCACTTCTTGGTACAGAAAAAGGACTCACACACATCCATATCGGACAGCTGGAGATTTAGAATGAAAATGATTTAAGTTTCAAATCGAAAAGTTGCATTTCCAAGAACGAAATGATTTATGAAAATGCCATCTTCTAGGGTTATTGCAGAAGAAGCACTGCAGTTAAGTCTTATGAGACACTCAGCATGCCCAGAGCCCTATATAGCAAGCACATCACAAGAACCAGGCCATTGATTCCTCGCAAGTGTTCTGTATCAGCCCCTTTCCAGACATGAGAACACTGGGGTTCAGCAAAAATAAACTGCTGACTCCAGATGACATTAGTTCCCAGAGCCATTAATTCTGCTCACCTGGCCACTGGGATGAGGGGAAGGTACCACCCAGGGGGAGATGGCTCAGACTTGGACGAGGGCAGAAGGCAAGCCAGGGCACACAGAGAAGATGGGGTGCTGGGGCAGGAGGCTGGATGGAGGTCGATCTATAGAGCTGCAGGAGGTGTGAGCTTGACCAGCTGTCAGGAGGGACCCAGCCCTGCCCTCTCTGAGTTCCCCACCCAAGAAAAACCACACAGCAAGACACACTTGTTTAGAATGCCTTGTTGGGTTCTTTTTCGAATGCCTTGTTTTTAAGTTGCATCTTGTTTTGTCATCTATACCAAGGTGTAGGTGTCATCTATACCAAAATCAGAACACCGAGAGAGCTTTTGGTTTTTATTTGGTTTCTTCCAAAATGCACCCAAATGAGTAGAACTTTTTTAAAAAATGCTGCTTTGGGTTTGGGATAATATTTGTGGCCACACTGATACACACATTTGACTCCCTTCCCCATTAGTACTCACCTGAAGCAATCACAGAATTTTCAGAATGGCAGCCACTCATTCAGTCAACAAACATTTATTGAGCATTTACTCTGTATCAGACCACCCACTCAGCAATGTAGGCAAGACAGTGAACCAGAAGAGACACAACACTTGTTCCTCTGGAATTCACATTCTAGTTGGGAGAGAGATGGGTGTTAAATCCCCAACCAAATGATTAAGATGATACCAAATTGAGACACACTCTTGGACAAGCAAGAGTGACATGAAAGAAAGCTATTCAAGTAGAAGACATATAATAGGTTGGGTGGTCAAAGTTGGCCTGGAGAAAGTAATGTTTGAACTGGGGAGAAATAGGGAGAAGTAACCCTCAATGTGAAGGTCTGAAGCCAAAGGGAGCCAGGGGGAGGGAAGAGCTAGTGCAAAGATGCTACCACTGATGAAAGTTTGGAGTATTTGAGGAACACCAAAAAAGCCAGTTTGGCTGGGTCACAGTGTGCCAGGGAGAGAACAGTAGGAGATGAACTCCAGGAGTCACATCAGGAAGAAGCTTGTCGACACGGTACAAGGAGCTTGAATCGTACTTACAGAGATGTAGATGCTATTTGAGGACGGTAAGCAGGCCAGAGAAGGCACTTATTTTTGTCAAGAAAAGCATCCACATGATAACTGTGTAGAGAGTGGATTATAGGGTGCAAAGGAAGGTGAGAAACTAGTTAGGAAGGTATTACAGAGCTTAAGGAGCTGAGGATGGGTTATGGACAGTAATGGTTTGGGTTTATTCAGAGCAAATCAGATCTGAAAAATGTTTTCAAGGGAGAGGTAAGAGGTCTCATTGACTGGGCAGATGTGGGGAGGATAAGGGAATTGGTGAAATCCATGAAGATCCCTGGGTTTGGGCCTGAGGAACTGGTGTGTTGGTGTCAATCAACAAAACTGGAAGCTGGGTGAAGAGCCAGTTCTGGTGCCACTGGGAAGGGAATTCAAGGGTTCAGTTTGGACATAATAGGTTAGAGATGTTATTAGATAGCCAAGTATGAGTGTCAAGTAGGCATGTAGATGCAGGAATCTACAGTTCAAAGGAGAAGACAAGGCTGGAAATGAAGATGTTGACTTTTTCACCTTATAGATGATAAGTTTGGCATGTGATTGGATAATCGCCTTGAGGAATGAGAAAGAGAAATTATATTTGAACCATCTCAAGATGACCACTGTTAGCTTGTGTCTTTATTTATTCCTTATTTATAAAACAGAGGTAATAATAGACCCCCTAAAAGGTAGCTTTACAAATTAAATTCTATTTGTGTATAAGGCCCTAATCTGTATGATCCCAAATCTTGGTTCAGTCCAATGTCATATGAAGGTCCCAGAAAGGCCAGATCCGTAAGAGTTAGACTTTCTCAAGAGACAGGGGTAATTAGTTCATTTGCAAAGCCAAGATTCTGTGGTCCTATGGTATCCCCACACCCTGCCTTATTTCTTCTTTCTCCTTGACCAATTGCATCTCCAACACATTTTCACCCAGCACACACACACACACACACACACACACTACTTTGGGGCCATTTCCCTGGGCAACTGAATCTCAGGAAAGAAAGGATCTTTAGGAGGGCTGACCTGATGGTACATGACCCTAGAGAGTTGTAACTGGCATGGGTCAAGTCCCGTTACACAAGGTCAAGAGGCAGCTAATTCCCCTTGGCTGGAACAAGCCATGGCTTTCCTTAGAGCTCTGGGTTGGTGCCCAGTAGGGTATGTGGCCTTCAGTCAGAGGGGTACTCTAGGACACCACCATGCCTATTCCCCGAGCTGCCCTCTCTGCCACAGCCCATTGTCCAAAACAGAGTGTCAGAGTCCACGACAACACTAGCTTTTGTTGAGTACCTATTCTGTAACAGGCACTTGGGCAACCACTTTCCACATATAACCTTATTCAGTCCTTCCAGGATCCTGTAAGGTGGATATTATTATAACTCCCAAGTTACAGATTCAAAAACCGAGACTCAGGGGTGATGAGAGGTCACTGTCCAAGGTCAAACAAATGAGAAGGGATGGAGATTTGAACACAGGTTTTCTCTCAACCACAGTACTCTATCATTTCTTAGCAGCATAGTGTGTTTACCCCTTTCAGTTTATATCAGCAACACTGACCTCCCAGGCATACAGAGGGAAGGGTTCTGGATGAGGAGTCGGATGAGTTATAGTTTCAGGTCTGTTACTGATGAATTATGTGGCCTGGAGTAAATGACTTGCCTTCCCTAAGCCTTAGTTCTCCTGTCTTCAGGGCAGAGGGAGTGATCTCTGCCTCCTCGGGAGGGCTGGGAGCACAGAATGTGAAAAGCAATGTGAAAATCATTTGCAAAGTCTCAAGGAAGGATTGTATATAAGATTATGAAGAACTCATGGTGATGGTGTTGATATTGGTGCTGATGCTGCTCATGGTAATGGTGAACACACACAGAAATGACCACATCTCAGAAGTCTCTGCTAATTATTAAGACAGAATAGAACCTGATCCATAGATAGTGTTCAATGAATATTAGTAAATAAATAAGGAGTGAAGGGGAATGAAAGAGTTAATAAAGGAGAATTCAAGAGATTCCATGCTCTTCAGACATTTGGGTTCAGAAATGAATCACTTGAATATATGTAAAGTCAGGATCAGCATGAAGTTCAAGGTGGATTCTATACCTTTATTCAGTTGTATCCTTCTAGGACTTTAGGAAGGTTTGGGGAAGGAAAGAAGAGAGGGAGGAAGGGAGAGAGGAAGGGAATGTCCAAATCATGTATTTATTAATTTATTACAAAGAGAACACAGAGTTCAAGGTTCCCTGACTCCATTGGTGTTGGGAAGGCACAGTTCAGTTCAGTCACTCATTCCTGTCCGACTATTTGGGACCCCATGGACTGCAGCACGCCAGGCTTCCCTGTCCATCACCAACTCCCAGAGTTTGCTCAAACTCATATCCATCAAGTCGGTGATGCCATCCAACTATCTCATCCTCTATTGTCCCCTTCTCCTGCCTTTAACCTTTTCCAGCATCAGGGTCTTTTCCAATGAGTCAGTTCTTCCCATCAGGTGGCTAAAGTACTGGAGCTTCAGCTTCAGCATCAGTCCTTCCAGTGAACATTCAGGACTGATTTCCTTTAGGATTGACTGGTTTGATCTCCTTGCTGTCCAAGGGAATGCACAGATGAAGCCCTAAATCCCTGCATAACTTCCTGAAGATTCACTATCAGAGTCATTCAGCATAGAGAGAGTACAGGTTAAGATTGTGAAGTCAGACTGATCTGGGTTCATATCTTAGCTCTAGGACTCACAAGCTTTGTGATCTTGGCAAGTTATTTAGGCTCCTTGTGTCTCATTTGTCCTAAAGAAAAAAAAAATCTTCCTTGTAGAGTTAAATGTGATAAAGTGTGTAAAGCCTTTAAGAGAGCCCCTGGGAAATAGTCAAGGAAAGTTTGCTATTGTTACTATAGAGCTTTGATCTCCAGAGAAGATGACCACTTAATCCACCATCAGAAGAGTGAACATGAGAGGTCAGGATACAGACTGGAGGGTACCCAGAGATAAACTTGTAGTAGAGTATCCTCCCACCTGCTTGTGCAGAAAAAGAATAAATTGAGGAGAAGCAGGCCCTTGTGTTCCTAGATGTGTCCAGTTCTCGAGAATCATCACAATGGCCAATACCTGAAAGTGTCTTGTCATTGGTTTTCCAGAAAGTCTCACTAGAGCTAAATACAATGTGATCCAGGAATCCCCAGGCTCAGAGACAGTCATCTCAGGGGGTCAGTGAGACTCAGGCCTGCAGAGGCCTGGGTTGCTTGCTTCCTGCGCCAGGGCCTGGGAATCTTCAGGACAGCTATATCATGGGGTCAGAGAGGGGCTGGCATCACCAGGCCTCATCCATCTCTGATTAGGAGCTGGACTGACTACTACCACATGTTCATTGTCTACAAAGCCTACAGATATAACTGGGGGTTGGATCAGCTGCCTCAGACACCCTCTGAAAAAAGCATAGCTTCTGGATGTTAGAACTAAGGAATGACCTCACACTCTTCACATTTCATGTCCCTGACAATGCTTCCTAGAAAGGGACTCAAACGAACCTCACAGCTTTACCTGACAAGTTAAATCCAGAGGTTCAAACATGGCACAAAATTTTAAGTGTCCTTCAATCGTATCCATCACACTGAAGCCTTTTATTCCTTTAGAGTATTCTAGCTACCATGAGCAAGGCAATATGGTAGTTACTGAGTAAATAGAAATGCATCATCTGTCTTAGTTGACCAGGAAGCTTGTGGATGATAGAAATGGCATTTTGGCTTGGTTTCTCTTTCATATTCTTCTGCAGAATTAGTTGAATTGATCTCCAGAGGCATATGTCTCCTCTCTCCTAAGATCCTTCCATGACTCTCTTCTCAATGTGACTCAGTGGAACAGGACTTTGGAATATTGGCAGTTGCTTTTTGTGTAATTGTTACTCTGTTCAAGGTCAAAATATAGAGTTCCTTCCCCTTCTTAACCCAGACATCACCCTGTTTGACTGTTATAAGGTAGATTTCTGGCAACCTCTTAGATTCTTTGAAATCTTTACTCATATTCTTTTTTTTTTTTTTTTTTTTGGAGTACAGTTGATGTACTGCTTTGTGCTGGTCTCAGGTGTACAGCAAAATGATTCAGTTATATACATCCATATATATTCATTCTTTTTCAGATTCTTTTCTCATATTGGTTATCACAGAATACTGAGTAGAGTTTGCTGTGCTATGCAGTAGGTCCTTGTTGGTTATCTCCCTTATATACAGCAGTGTGTGTATGTTAGTCCCAATCTCCTGACTTATCCCTCCCCGAGACATTTCCCCTTTGGTAAGGGTAAACTTGTTTTCAATATCTGTAAGTCTGTTTCTGTTTTGTAAATAAGTTCATTTGTATTGAGTTGGCCAAAAAGTTTGTTCAGGTTTTTTCGTAACATGTTACAGAAAAACCCGAATGAACTATTTGGTTAACTCAGATGTCATTTTTTAAGTTCGATTCCACGTATGAGTAATAACATGTTATTTGTCTTTCTCTGTCTGACTTACTTCACTTAGTATGACAATATCTGATTCTTTGTTGTTGCTATTAGGAGTCAAAAGAAGGCAAAGAATCCTAGAAAACCCCTATTCTGCCATCTTCTACCCAAGTCTCATTTTCAAGTTAAGTATATGGGTCCAGAGACAGAGGCAGAGTCAAGAAGCCCTGAGAAGCAGGGTTGCACCAAATCCTGATGTCTTAGTTTCAACCGAGTGCTGGATAGCAATGATGGGGGTGGAAGACTCCATGGCTTGATGCCACAATATTAACTAAAGAGGAAATGTGCTGAGGGTGTATTGCCTCCTGTGTTTTTTCCCCTCAGTCTCATGGTTATCCCCAGGAGACCTTCAGTTCAGTTCAGTTCATTCGCTCAGTTGTGTCCAACTCTTTGCAACCCCATGAATTGCAGCATGCCAGGCCTCCCTGTCCATCACCAACTCCTGGAGTTCACTCAATTCTTCAGTGCTCAGCTTTCTTCACAGTCCAACTCTCACATCCATACATGACTACTGGAAAAACCATAGCCTTGACTAGATGGACCTTTGTTGGCAAAGTAATGTCTCTGCTTTTGAATATGCTATCTAGGTTGGTCATAACTTTCCTTCTAAGGAGTAAGCATCTTTTAATTTCATGGCTGCAATCACCATCTGCAGTGATTTTGGAGCCCCAAAAAATAAAGTCTGACACTGTTTCCCCATCTATTTCCCATGAAGTAATGGGACCAGATGCCATGGTCTTAGTTTTCTGAATGTTGAGTTTTAAGCATGCCTGTCCATCACCAACTCCCGGAGTTCACTCAAACTCATGTCCATTAGTCAGTGCCATCCAGCCATCTCATCCTCTTTCATCCCCTTCTCCTACTGCCCCCAATCCCTCCCAGCATCAGGGGCTTTTTCAATGAGTCAACCCTTCACATGAGGTGGCCAAAGTACTGGAGTTTCAGCTTTAGCATCATTCCTTCCAAAGAACACCCAGGACTGATCTCCTTTAGGATGGACTGGTTGGATCTCCTTGCAGTCCAAGAGACTCTCAAGAGTCTTCTCCAACACCACAGTTCAAAAGCATCAATTCTTCGGCACTCAGCTTTCTTCACAGTCCAACTCTCACATCCATACATAACTACTGGAAAAACCAGGTCTGAAATACTTGGAAACGTAGCTTGGCCAGCAAGTTCATTACATGTAATTCACTGTCTCATCTGATGTGGAGAATCAAATTTGGTGAGAGAATCATGGTTCCCAGTCAATTAACATTTATTAAGATCCATCTGTAAGATAAGTTGATTCATTTATTCACTCAATATAGTTTGTGTCTTTTTCAGATGGGAGAGGCAGCAGAGTGTGGTTGTCTTAGAGTTGCAGATTCAAAGTCAGGCAGCTTTAACTTGCCCCTGTGACTGGTTATTTACCAGCTAACTGTTTGATTTGGGTGTTAATCCCCTAATCTTTATGAGCTTGACTTTCCTCAACACTAAATGGGAGCAAAAGTTTCTACTATATAGAACTTTTAAAACAAAATCATGATCAGATAATTCACATGGTACCTGGAACATTAATTATAAATAATAATAATGATAATAATATGTGCTAATTAGGACTATTTTGTAT
The DNA here is from genome assembly GCF_019923935.1 of Bubalus bubalis. Taxonomy (NCBI): domain Eukaryota; kingdom Metazoa; phylum Chordata; class Mammalia; order Artiodactyla; family Bovidae; genus Bubalus; species Bubalus bubalis. The sequence continues at coordinate 69,885,713 of NC_059171.1, read as the reverse complement.
GAGCAGGCTGTTTCCTATCTCATTTAAGGACAACTTTTGAGAAATCCTTCAGCTGTTTATTTTGCATCTGAAACAATGATCTGTTAGTAAAAGGGTAGCATGTTTGCATGCATGCCCTACTTAGGCCAACACACACTGACACAGATGAGTTTCACTCTTGAATCTGTTCAGTCTTGTAATTTTCCTCTCACTCACAAAAAAGATTCTGACGTGACGACAGTGTTTCCAGTAAATCATTCACAATAAAGACCTTTTTGGACATCATCTGTGCCCTCATCTCCTTTTCGCCAAATTGGAAGTACAGTCCATTGGAGTGGACTCTTACAGTCTTTTTCTGCTGCATACATCCTGAAATGAATTTACATCACACACAAAAATTCTTCCAATTCAACAGTCAGAATTGAAAAAGAAGTAAAATGAAGTCAGTGGATTTTTTAAGATGGAAAATGAAATTATAAAACAAGATGTACAATGTAACTTCATATTCTCCCCCTTTTGTAAAGTGTGCTTTTACATAGTAAAAACCCTAGAAAAGATACACGTTCAACTACCAATAGTAGTTAAACTCTAGAAAGTGAAACTGTGAGTGATTTCCTCTTACTATGTCTTTTTGGTATCTTCAGAAAAGACTCGATGACCCTGTGTTGTTTGTGTAATTAGGAAATAGCACAGTTAAAAAATAGATTGAAAAAGCACTGTACTTAGTGAAGTGGGGCTCAGTGGTAAAGAATCCACCTGCCAATGCAGGAGACGTGGATCTGATCCCTGGGACAGGAAAATCCCCTGGAGAAGGGCATGACAACCCACTCCAGTACTTTTGCCTGGATGCAATCCTATCAGCAGAGGAGCCTGGTGGGCAATAGTCCACGGGGTCACAAAAGAGTCGGACACAACTTAATGACTAAACAACAACAACAGCTTAGCATGGTACCAGGCAAATCTTAGATGCTCAGTGGTTGTCTAGTGATGTAATGAATGGTCCACCATCTGGGCATTTCCTGAGGAGCTGACAGTTTAGCTTCTCTGGCATATCCATCATCCTGACTCCACCACCGAATGATCTCTCCAAGATAACAAGAGCAAGAGGAAGGAGAAAGAAATGGATAACAAAGATCTAGGAAGGAGGGTGCAATAAGTGACAGGTTACATCCCTTGATCATAGAATGTTGCAACTGGAACACATGCTGTGGAAACCCCATTTCCTTGGCACTGTGCAGGCACCTCAAGGAGAACTCAGTCTCCCACTCTTTTCCAGCTCTCATCATGCAGATGGGGAATTACTCTGACCCATCACATGTGTAGTTAGTGGCAATGATTTGAATCAAGGCCTTCTAACCCCAGTGCAGGGCTCCTTTGATAAAGAAATACATTTATGAAATACATGTGTGTGTGTGTGTGTGTGTGTGTATATATATATATATATACATTTCATATATATGTACATATATATATACAATTCATCTTAATGTTGAGGCTCAGATGGGTGATGGGAAATCAAAAACATCAAGAAGAACCAGAAGACTGAAGAAAAAGAAAAAGGCATATTTATGAGCTCCAGTTAAATATAAACAATCTTCAGTCAATAGTATTTATGAAAGGCATGAATATTTTCAGAGCTATGAGAGAATCAAGCCACAAAGACAAAAGAAGTAACTTACCCAGGGTAGAAAATACCTCATCAGCCCAGATTAAAAAAAAAAAAAAAAAACAGAGCCATTCAGCAACAATTTGTGGGAGAATCTCCTTTGTGCATTTAGGGAGTTGTTCCTTGCCCTGTCGAGTTTTTTTGTTCAAAGAAATAAGGCAAAGTTTATTTGTCTTTTTAAAATCTCTAGATCCTTGCCTTCTACCCACCCCAACAAAATCCCTACATTAAAAGACAGAAATTGGTGGCTGACTCTATTATTAACCCAAACCCCAAACTGTACCCCCAAATGTCAAAGGGATGATTCATGCATACACTGCAGATATACCTAGAGACCATCATGTGCAGTCCATGAGAAGAAGGGAAATTGAGCCTCTTACATTGCAATTCTCTATTTAAAGGCTATCCCTCCTTCCAGAACACATTTTTTTTTTAATTTTTAAATCAGACACAGGACACTGCATTTTAGCCAGGATCTCAATGTACTTCATGTATAATATCTAAAAGCCAGTATTAGTTTTATCTGTTCTTTAGACCCAGTGGTCATGTATGGATGTGAGAGTTGGACTATGAAGAAAGCTGAGTGCCAAAGAATTGATGCTTTTGAACTGTGGTGTTGGAGAAGACTCTTGAGAGTCCCTTGGACTGCAAGGAAATCCAACCAGTCCATCCTAAAGGAGATCAGTCCTGGGTGTTCATTGGAAGGACTGATGCTGAAGCTGAAACTCCAGTACTTTGGCCACCTCATGTGAAGAGTTGACTCATTTTAAGACCCTGATGCTGGAAGGGATTGGGAGCAGGAGGAGAAGGGGATGACAGAGGATGAGATGGCTGGATGGCATCACCAACTCGATGAACATGAGTTTGAGTGAACTACTGGAGTTTGTGATGGACAGGGAGGCCTGGTGTGCTATGATTCATGGGGTCGCAAAGAGTCGGACACGACTGAATGACTAAACTGAACTGAACTGAGACACTTCTTGTACACAACAGTTTAAATAATTTAAATGTGAATCTGAGAGTTCATATTTTGAGAGATAAAGGTCAAAAATGGAGATGATATTCATTCCTCTCTTTCCCAGGCATCAGTTCTCTGGCTGGGAAAGGCTTGGGAAATGCCATAAGAATTTTGAAATCACTTGATCCCACCTGCTAAACCTCCATCTCTGCCCCTGCATGGGCGCTGACTGTTTCTACAATCTGGGAGACAACTCTAGGCAATGATTGTCAGAAAATTTTAATTCCCTGGGAATCAACTCATTATAAACATGAGTTAATTGAAATGTGGGTTTTGACCTTACTATTATTAATAATAACATTAATGAAAGTATCATTATACTCTTATAATGCTCTTATAGACAATGCTCTGCTCTTATAAACACATTTCAAAATTTTATATTGTCCCAAACAATAGAAATTTTCACAGATGTCAAAGCTAAAATGGGTGGCATTAATCAGCCATAGTCCTCATCCTGATTCTAGTAAATAGGCTCCTCCATCTCATGGCTCTATCGTCTTCAACATGGGGCTCCCTGTTGAAGGTTAATGGCTTGTCTATGTCTGCACCAAGCTGGTCAACAGGAAAGAGCATGGAAGGGACCATGAGAGGTCCTCATGTGCTGGACCAGGAAGTGAAACATTTCACTTTGACCACACTCCATTGGTTAGAGTTCAGTCACGTGACCACACTTAATACAGTGGAAGCTGGGAGATGTAGGCTGTGTGTCCAGAAAGAAGAAGAAACAGATGTGTTGTGTTGCCAGCCAGTCTCCATGACAATAGGGAAATAAAATCAGTACAGTAATAACAGTTTCCAGAGTATGCCCTTGGGGCTACAGAAGTAAGACCTGGTCTAATAACACAGCCTCAGTCCTATACAAGATCCTGGTGTAGAATACAGATCTGGGAAGGTTTTTTTTTCTCTAAGAAAATATCACCATAATGGGAAAACTCCTGAGAAATGAAAGCGAAGACATATCTTATAGGGCAAAACAAGAGTTTCAACAAGAGTTGAAGGAGAAAAAAAAAAAAAAGAAATATCCCTAATTAGTTCAAAATTTTAATTTACCAAAAGTTACATTCCTTATTCAGTCTAGTTAATTGGGAGGTCACCCTAACCAGTTAATAAGCCATGGCTTTTTAACAGTGATATTGTAGTACTAATTATCCTAATGAATTCCTATGTATGTATAATTCACCAGAGATTAAACAGAAGCCAAGGGAAAGAAAGAGGGAGGGAGGGAGGGATGAAGGAGAAAAAGGGAGACAGAAAGAAAAAAAGAAGAAAGGGAGGAAGTGAGGAGTGAAGGATGGAGGCGGGAGAAAAGACAAAGAAGGTAAGGAAGCAATTCCCCTGTGGTGGGGGGTGAGGGGGGATGTTTTCTCCACCATTTTCTGACTGGACAAGGACCCTTGGGTTTGAAAGCCAGTCTACCCTGCTCTAATTGCAGTGATGAAAAGTAGCTCTGAGGAAAGACACCCAAAAGTATTTGAAACCAGGTTACAGCCCCCTTTGGTAATTTGGTTCTGTAAGAAACATACATGCTGACAAATTATCTTTAACTCCTCCAAGAAGAGATCTGGTTCTTATGGGAATTTGAATTTATTTCAAGGGTGGGATGGGAAGGAAAGCATTCATGACACCAGTTATTAAAACAGATCTCACGACTGGAAGCCTGAAGAGTCTCTGGCAGAAAAACACCTTAACTCTAATCAAAGCGAACTGTTGCTCTTGATGTTGGAGGTGTGCAGGATGAAAGACGAACAGATTGTGCCTGTTCACAAGTATCTGCCTCAAACCAAATACTCACACTGACTTGCCCCCTTGAATCTGATCCATCATCCGAGAAATGCAAACACTGAGGTGCAGGTTCACTTGATGTTAATGAAAGTAAACGAAATAAACGCACTCAAACATCACAAATGGAAGTACAATTTGGAAGGTAGTTCCTTTGGAAATTGTAGCAAGGTTCAGTTCAGTTCAGTTTAGTTCAATTGCTCAGTTGTGTCCGACTCTTTGCGACCCCATGAATCGCAGCACACCAGGCCTCCCTGTTCATCACCAACTCCCGGATTTCATTTAGACTAATGTCCATCAAGTCAGTGATGCCATCCAGCCAACTCATCCTCTGTTGTCTCCTTCTCCTCTTTCCCCCAATCCCTTCCAGCATCAGAGTCTTTTCCAATGAGTCAACCTTTCACATGAGGTGGCCAAAGTACTGGAGTTTCAGCTTCAGCATCATTCCCTCCAAAGAAATCCCAGGGCTGATTTCCTTCAGAATGGACTGGTTGGATCGGAAGGAGATCCACGGGACTCTCAAGAGTCTTCTCCAACACCACAATTCAAAAGCATCAATTCTGCAGTGCTCAGCTGTCTTCACAGTCCAACTCGCACATCCATACATGACCACAGGAAAAACCATAGCCTTGACTAATGTCTCTGCTTTTGATACACTCATATTTGTTGAACCAATCATTGAATTTCTAATCTGCAATGCTCTTAATTTCAGGGAAACAAAAATTCTTAGATATAAGATGTATATTGCAAAGTTAGTTACGACAGCAAATGCTAACAATGGGGTTGTTTCAATTAATTTCCATATAGACTATAATAAAGGTGTGTGAAATTATGCTGTAGCTTTGGTTTTATGCAGTTTATTACATATTTGCTGTTGTTGTTTAGTGGCTAAGTTGTGTCCAACTCTTTTATGATCCCACGGACTGTAGCCCACCAGCCCCTCTGTCCATGGGGTTCCCCAGGCAAGAATACTAGAATGGGTTGCCATTCCCTTCTCCATTCTGCACTGCAGGCAGATTCTTAACCACTGAGCCACCTGCGAAGCCCTTATTACACATTGCAGATCAGTAAACTCATAATTATTGAATTTTTAGAGATCTGGTGTCAAAGAAGTTGTGACCTCAGTCTTTGGATTTAAAGGAACACTTTAGTTTGTGCTTTCTGAGTGGCTAGAATATTGTATTTCTCTTTTTAAGTTTGGGGCATTTTGATGACTTTACATTTGGGAATGAATTGAAATTGAATACTGGGGTCACTTCGAAGTGGATGCAATTTTGTGAAGCTTGGAAACAGGCTTAAAAGATAGCGTTAAGGGAAAAAGCATGAAAGAAACTTATTGGTAGAGTCTGGTAACAAAAAATGAAGCAGAAATGAACACTTTGAAGAGAAAAAAAGTCCTACTTTTTTCCAGTTTCCTTCTTCTTTTCAAAATTTCTTCAAGAAGGAGGACCAGGAGGGTGAGTGCCGAGCCTGGACAGCCGCAGCAGGCTGGGGGCCAGCGGGGCTGGAGCCCTGGGGACAAGAAGTCCAGAAGGCACAGCTGGCGTAAAGAAGCCTACTCAGTGTACATCTGCAAGGTGCTGACGCAGGTGCGCCCCGTCATCAGCATCTCCGCCAAAGCCATGGGCATCATGAGCCCGTTCATGAACGATGTGCTTAAGCAGCTGGCCCCGTACTTTGGCTGAACCATCCTGACATCCAAGAGGTCCAGACAGCTGTGTGTCTGTGGCTGCCTAGGGTGGCGGCCACACACACTGTGTCCTAGGGCACCAAGGCCATGACCAAGCACACCAGCTCCAAGTGACCTGGGCCCTGACCTTAATAAAGGCTGAATTGCTGAAAAAAAAGTCTTCAATAAAAAAATTAAAGTTTTCTTCGAGGAAAAAAAAAAAAAAAATATATATATATATATATATATATATATATAACTTGAAAAGAATTGCCTCTTCCATCTACACCTTCCTATACCTTGACTGTAACTCTCAGGTTGTAACAGTCATGTAGATTACATGAAGCCTGATATTAGCCAGGTGACTGCAATACCTTCTATGCAGCTGGGTGGGCTTCATTCCCAGAAGCTATGTGAGCCTTGGAAGGACAGATGTTTACGTAGCTAATCAAGTGTCCCAGGTCCACAACCACTTCATATGGAGCAAGGATGATGACAATGAGCTTCTATTTACGTTCTTTCTATGACTTTTTTATGTGGACCATTTTTAAAGTCTTCACTAAATGTGTTACAATATTGCTTCTGGTTTTGTTTACTCATCAGTAATTTTTTTTTTTAATTTTAAGATTTTATTTTATTTTTAACATTTTTATTTTTCATGGCTGTGTTGGGTCTTCGTTGCTGAGCACGGAGTTTCTCTAGTTGCAGCAGCTTCTCTTGCTGGGGAGAACTGGCTCTAGGTCTCTCAGACCTGAGTAGTTGTGGTACACGGGTTGAGTTGCCCTGTGGCCTGTGGGATTTTCCCAGACCAGGGATCGAATCGGTGTTCCCTGCATTTCAAGGCAGATTCTTAACCACTAGACCACCAGTGAAGCCTTTCTTCTGTTTTTATGCTTCGGATTTTTGGCCATGAAACATGTGGAATCTTAGCTTCCTCTGACCAGGGATCAAACCCATACGCCCTACATTGAAAGGCAAAGTCTAAACCATTAGGCCACCAGGGAAGTCTCCGAGCATCCATTTAGAAAAGGAATTCAAGCAAGAATCCTATTCAGTGCTGCCGCAGTCCTTTACCCTGGATCTAGAAATGACTTCTCAGGCTGACGAAGCATAAGGCAGCAGAAGCGCCAGAACCTCCCTCCCCCCTCCTTTTTGATGTGACTGTACCATCAACACAAAGGCCAGCTCCTAGAAGGCGAGCTGAGTCAGGTCTTCTAGCCCTCAATCTCCTCAGTGCTCTTGCAGGCAGAATGAGGTTTTGTTTCTCTTTCGGTGACACAGGCCTATCTGAGCCTATCTTGGTCAAAACTAACTGCATCATCCTAAAATGACTGCTTTTTATTTCTCCTGCATTTAATCAAATGCTCTGCCACTAAAATTTTAAGAAACAGTGCTTAGATCCTGTTGAACTGGGCCCAAAAGATTCCCTTTGCTCCAGGGTTCTGATGGAAGAGACTTAACCTTTAAATTGTGAAGAATCTCAGGGATCCTACCTGCCTGTGATCCCACTTTAGCCCCAAGTCCTTTCTCCTCCTCAGTTCAAGAGTTGGGCTTCAGGAGATAATGGTCCCAATTCACCACATCACTTCATCGGTACAGCTGTATTTCCTGAGAACCAACTGAGTATACAGTCATGTGTTACCTGCCGATTTATGACAGCAGAAACATCCCTTAAACAGATGATTCCAGTAAGTCACTAATTAACCTCAATGGTCCAGGATGCCATAGGTGTGTCTCACAGGGAGGCATACTTTAGTCTAGGCAGTGATTTTTCAACCAGGGGCAATTTTGCCCCCTCCCCTCAAGGGGACATTAGACAATGTCTGAAGATATTTTTGGCTGTCACAACTTGGAGGGAGGTGTGGACATGATCAAGAGTATTGACCTTGAATAGGCAAAAGCTGGCATGCTGCTAAACACCATACAATGTCAATAGTGTCCAGGTCGAGAAACCCTGGTAGTTTTCAGACATGCCTTTTTGATTCAGAATGTGTAGGGTGAGCCCTGAAATTTGCATTTCGCATAAGTCCTAGGTGATGTTACTCTTTCTTGGACTAAGGACAACACTTGGAGAACTGTTGGTCAGTATTTTCAGACACGATATCCCCAGGAAAATAACATGCAAAGGCTTAGCATGGAGAAGTTAGCTGGAGTTAGCTAGAGTTAGCTGGAGAAAAAAGGAAAGATAAGCTTTTGCAGGCAGTATGTTCAAAAACACAGAGATGGGCCTGTGGCAGATTCATTTTGATATTTGGCAAAACTAATACAATTATATAAAGTTTAAAAATAAAATAAAATTAAAAAAATAATAAATAAATAAACACAGAGATGGGAAGTTTTGGCATGTTTAAGTAATGAAACTAACAAGCATGGGGTTGAATAAAGCTGGAGAGGAAGTCAGAGACAGCTTGCGCTGGGTTATATAGAAGTATAGGACTTCTTAGGTGACTCAGTGGTAAAAGAACTCGCCTGCTAATGCAGGAGACACAGGAGAAGTGGGTTTGATCTCTGGGTCAGCAAGATCCCCTGGAGGAGGAAATGGCAACGCACTCCAGTATTCTTGCCTGGAAAATTCCAAGGACAGAGGAGCCTGGCGGGCTACAGTCCACAAGGTCACAAAGAGTTGGACATGACTGAGCAACTGAGCACGTATATTAGAAGTATGGATTTTATTCCACTGAGAGCATTGGAAAGATACTGAAGAGACTTTCAGCAGGGAACTGGGGAAGCTTGACCAGGCAGTTGAGGGTAAAGTAGAACTTGTTGCTTGTAGTTCAATAAAAGAGCATGGCCTTTGGAGTCAGACAGTCCTGAATTTCAATTCTAGTTAAGCCTCTTTAACTAGTTACATGATCAAGGGCAAATTGTTTCAGTTTCTATGAACCGCCATTTCCTCATCTGTAAAATGAGCCCATTCGGACCTGCTCCACTAGATTGCTGTGAGAATAAGTGAGATCACATTCATAAAAGTGTCTGGCACACAGGAGGTGTGTGGCTCAACGAATGTTAATTCTCTTCTATTAAGCATCATGATGAAAGGACCAGGGCCCCCTCCAGGACCTAATTTGCATCTCAAAGAGCACTCAGCAAAGCATGATGTCAGCAGCCCAGGTCTGTCCAAAGAGTGCTTGCATCACCCGTGTGTGCCAAACGTATGTCAGGGCCTGCTGCTGGCAAGTTGAAAGGCAAATGAGGCAACCACCAACCCACACAAAAATGCTGCAAAACTAAGGCTAGGTTTTCAGATACCATCACAGAACTCAGGCCAAAGTTACCCAATTTATTGACATTTGGATACTTCAGAGGCTCTTTTATCAGGCCCCGTATTGTTTTGTAGCCTGACAATGGGAAGGGGAAACAGTGCTTAAAACCACAATAAATAATAACAACATTTAGCACTTGAGTAACCTCCACCAGCTTCAAAGCCACTTACAAGCACTCACAAATTAAGACTCACCCAGCCCCAGCCTTGGGAAAATGTCATTATCTTGGTTTCTTCAACACAATATGGAGGATGAGACAGTAGAGTTGCCCAAATTCTGGTCACGTGGTTTCAAAATCAGCCACTTTAATTCAATCCAGGCATCCCTAGAGGGTCCATTCTAGAAGAATCTGGATATTTCCTTGGATCATAGTTCATGCAGAATATTTGATGAGAGGAGCAAGTTCCACTTTACAAGACTCTTTTAAAATAATAATTAAAAAGATGGAGAGACACTGATATGGAGAAGATACTTGTGGACACAGTGAGGGAAGGAAAGAGTGGGACGAATGGATAAAGCAGCAGCGACATATATAGGCCACCATGTGTAAAACACATAGCTGTTGAGAAGTTGCTATATAACACAGGGAGGCCAGCTTGGCCCTCTGTCATGATCTAGAGGGTTGGGATAGGGGGTGTATATATATACATATGTATAACGGTATTGATGAAGCTATTTGCAGGGTAGGGCTAGAGACGCAGACACGGAAGAGACTTAAGGACATGGCAGGGGAAGGGGAGGGCTGGACGGAGTTGAGAGGGTAGCACTGACATATATACAATACCATATATAACACAGGTAGCTAGCAGAAAGCTGCCGTATAGCACAGGGAACTCCCTAGATGGGAAGGATGGGGGTGGGTGGGAGGAAGGCTCAAGAGGGAGGGGATGTATATTTACAGATAGATGATTCACTTCACTGTACAACAGAAACTAACACAACATTGCAAAGCAATTATACTTCAATTAAAATGCTTAAAAAAAAGAGTTCCTTGTGAATCTAATTTTGTACAGAAGCTCCCAGCACAAGCTGAATTAGACTTAATTGGAAGGTTGGTTTTCTTAGCCAAAGAAATGGTATCTCTGAATCCCCAGCTCTCTCACTGCCATCTCCCAGAAAACTGAGTGAAAATTCGGGATTTTTTTTGCATGTGTTTGATAATTATATAATGATGATAATAACGATAATATCTCAAAGTTTCCTCATCTGCAAACTAAAGATAATGGTCCACAGGGTTCTCATGAGGACAAAGTATGAAGAACACCAGGATGGCAATCAACACAAGAAAGCTTTCCTTATCATTACTGCGGGGGATGGCATTGCCACATTTATGTGACTTTATTCTTTTTCATATATTTCTCATACGCTCCGTATTACAAGTTCATAACAGTCCTGCTGTAAAGATAAGCAGGTAACATTACCCTCTGTGGAAATGTGGGCTCAGAGACAGCAAATGGGCTCACCTAAAACCATGCAGCTGTCACTGGCAGAGCAGGGAGGACCCATAGTTTGTCCTTACGTCACCCCTGCTTCATTCATAATCCCTCTCCCCCTACCCTTCCAGGCAAAGAATGGTGTCTCTTATCTGCTCCTAAAACTCCACAGCAACTCAAGACATTTATTGAGCCCCTATTATGTGCCCATTCACTGTAACCACAGACTATGGAACATCTTCAAGGACCTTGTCCTTCAAGGAGCTTCATATCCAGTGCAAATGATGAACAACCAAGATTCAGAAAGGCCCTTTCAGAATGGCCATTGCTAGAATTCCGGATTTCAGAAATACCGACCACCCCCACCTTCACCCCACTCTTGGGTCACCAAGGGCCTGATGCCTTAGAAACAGCACCTGACAACTGCACAAGAGGTCCTCATTTGCCTCCAGGTGTAAGTTTCTCCTGTCAAGGTACTTGGAGGCCCCACGTGCTTATTTCAAAGTGGATGATGTTTTCTAGTGTGTTACATTGATTAAATGTCCAGGCTTTAGGGCCAGATGGTTGTTGCTGTTCAGTCACTAAATCGTGTCCAACTCTGTGACCCCCATGGACTGTAGCACGTCAGGCTCCTCTGTCCTCCACTATTTCCCACAGTTTGCTTCTGGACCCAAATCCTAAGATCCATATTAGTACTACCTGTACATCTTAGTTAACATCTCAAACACTGGGCTTCCTCTAAAATAGAGATTAAATATAGTGGGTGGAGGATTGAAGGAGGAAATTTAACGAAGTGCTTAGCACAAAACTGTGTAGTTTACATGGTAGCTTTCCACTGATAGCAGCTATTATTATTATTACATTATTATACTATTATTGCTGTTATTATGCCTCAATATTATTTGCACAAAAATTGTATTAGATCTGAATGCAAACATGATGCTGCTAATCTCTCTCCTATAGATAGTCTTACTGGTTATCTTACCAGTGGGCAAACTCACTGGTTAACTATGGTAAGAAAAAGGAAGTCCTATAGAATAATACAACTACCCATAATCTAGTTGAAGAAATTAATTTCTTAAATTCTTTGTGTTTTTGGCAGTAATTACAAAGCTCAGAAATAAGAAACCAACTCATAGGAATGGAGTTGTTAGAGTCAGAGAAAGTGTGAAGCTCAGCTCTATTCCTCACCAGCTGTGAGATGGTGGGGAACTCAGCTCTTCAAAGACTCTGTTGCCTCCTTTGTAAAATGGGAACAATAGGATCAACTTCCTAAAGAAGCTGTGGTACATATATACAATGGAAGTTTACTCAGCCATAAAAGGAACACATTTGAGTCAATTCTAATGAGGTGACTGAACCTAGAGCCTGTTATACAGAGTGAAATAAGTCAGAAAGAGAAAAACAAATATTATATATTAATGCATATGTATGGAATCTGGAAAGATGGTACTGGTGAACCTATTAGCAGGTCAGCAGTGGAGACGCAGACATAAAGAACAGACTTGTGGACACATTGGGGAAGGAGAGGGTGGGACGAATGGAGAGAGTTGCATGGAAACATATGCATTACCACGTGTAAAATAGAAGCCAGTGGGAATCTGCTCTAGGTCTAGGATGCAAAGAGCTCAAATCCCTTGCTCTGTGACAAACTAGAGGAATGGGGTGGGGTGGGAGGTGGGACAGAGATTCAAGAGGGAGGGGACATGTGTATACCTATGACTGATTCATGTTGATGTATACACACACACATACACATATATATAGGCAGAAACCAACACATTATTGTAAAGCAATTATCTGCCAATTAAAAAATAATTTTAAAAAATCAGCTACCTTGGATTATTGAGGAATTAATAAAATAGATAGATAGATAATTGAAAAGTTACAGAAGGGCAGACTTGGCTTGAACTCAAGAAGAAATTCTGAGTAATACCCCCAACCTTGGTGGGCTCCAAGGAAAGAGAATTCCTCTAGGGACCAGAGGTTGAAAAGTGACCTCTGACATCCCTTCCAGCTCTCAGATTCTGTGACCCTCTCCAAGGAACAGACATGGTGGTGATTAACATTCCTTTTTTTCCCAAGATGGGTGGTGCATGCTTTCATCTTTCAATGTTTATAAATGCCTTTGAAAATGGAATGTGCCACATACATACTAAGAGCTATTATTAATATGGTGTCCAAACACCTCTCTCCACATGATAGTCAAGGAACAAAGCATTAGGGGTGAAAGAAAGCTTGTGTGGTACACACACCCCAATTAAGGAATGTTCTTTATTCTCATCCTGACTTGGGAGAGGCAGGATACTTCACAGAGGCCAGAGATGGAGCAGAATCAGGGACAAGCAAGGCTTGAGAGAATCGAGTAACAAGGTTGGAACATAATTAATCAATGAAGTTTTTATTTCTCCTATTTGCTATACGATACGAGCTAAGCACTCTAGAAAATGTAAAAACATCATGATACAAGGCCCTGCACCAAAGGACAAAACAGACAAAGATGCTGACCCAGTATCTTCTTCTAACGTTTATCCTCAGAAGATAGACTTTCAGGCCGGTAATTGTTGTTTAAGTTGATACGTCAGGTTTGACTCTTTGCGACCCCATGGAATGTATCACGCCAGGCTCCTCTGGGCGTGGGCTTTCGCAAGCAGGAATGCTGGAGAGGATTTCCATTTCCTTCTCCAGGGGATCTTCTTGATCCAGGGATCGAACCTGCTTCTCCTACATTGGCAAGAGGATTCTTTACCATTGGAGCCACCACAGAAGCCCGAAAAAGCCAGTAGACCAGGCTCCAAATGCAACACTGAACAAGGAGAGAAGATGTTACTTGTAGAACACAGTGGATAGGTCATCTAAAAGTTTTGTTGCAATTACAAAAGCCATGTTCCTAAATTTGTCCATGAATACTTGAATCCCATTAAAGTTATGAACCCGTCTTCCCAAAAACATGTACGTGCAAATACAATCTTGCATGATATATCTTGTGGAATCCCCAAATTTCCTAAAGCTTTATCCTCCTGGGCCCTTTTCCATAGCTCTTGTGTAGCTGTAGCCCCTAAATTGTGAAATTAACTAACTCTGAACAGATTCAAAGCAGAGAACAGATCTCCAACTCTGGGTTCTGGGCATCTAGCCCAGTGCCCAGAATATTATACACCTAAAATATGTGCTTGCTAAATAGATAAACACAGAATTAAAGTATTTAAAAGAACAATGAATCCTACTTTAGCTGTATTTCTAAAGGTCTTTTTTATTTGTTTGATTTGGGGGTTGTTGTTTAATACTTCATACTTCTCAGGCATTTGACCCCCATAGGCTAGCAAGCCAAGAATAAATAAATGAATAAGTGAATCACCCACTATCTTTTCAAAAACAAAGGAAGATTGAAACAATTGTTATCTTAACCCCAACATAGGAGGCAAACTGTCTTGAAGAGCTCTAAGAAACTATGTGTAAATTGCAAAATTCACACCTAAATGGCAAAATCGATGAGGTTAGAGCTTCCCAGGTGGCGCTAGTGGTCAAGAATCTTCCTGCCAGTGCAGGAGACCCAAGAGGCTCACGTTCAATCCCTGGGTTGCAAAAATCCCCTGGAGTAGGAAATGGCAACCCACTCCAGTCTTCTTGCCTGGAAAATTCCATGGACAGAGGAGCCTGGTTGACTATACAGTCCGAGGGGTCGCAAAGAGTAGGACACGACCGAGTGACTAACACTTTCACTTTTATCACTTTCTCTTTGTAAATCCCAGAAAAATAGCAAACCAGCATGTAAACTAAGCCCTTAATCTATCTGAGCAGAATCATCGTCAGTACACATTTTTTAAATTATCGGAGTACAGTTTTTTTACAATGTTGTGTTAGTTTCTACTGTACAGCAAAATCAATCAATTATATGTACCTATATCCTCTTTTTTGTATTTCTTTCTCATTTAGGTCACCACAGAGCACTGAGTATTGTTCCCTGAGCTTTAGAGTAGTATTAGTTATCTATTTTATACAAAGTATCAGCAGTGTATATATGTCAATTCCAAATGCTCCTGCATGGTGAAGAAAGGGCAGCAGGTCACAGCTTCAACTCACCCCGGCTGTGAATGTTGCCAGGATAAACCCCTCTACAAGACAAACGCCCCCTGGCAACCATTCAGCTGAAAAAAAATGAATCCTGTCACTCAGGCAAGGTCCTCATTTACAAAAGTCAAGATGGCAGGAGGGAAGGAGGCAAAGATGAGAGGGAGGAAAGATTGAGGCTGGGAGGATGGGAAGGACAGAAGGAAGGTTCAGAAAGTCCAGGCTTCTGGCTTCCCCTCGTTCTACATCAGTCATTCCCCTTCAAGAGATAAATAAAATCACACCATATGGGTATGACAGGATGCAAATGAGGAGCCAGAGAGAAAACACCTTAATAGCTGCTGAGAGCCAAAACCCAGATGAGAAGCTCTGTGGTGCCGTACCTCCAGGTGCCCCATGCCCAGCCCAGCCCAGCGCTTCTCTTTGCGGACTACTCCAGAGCTTCAAGCCTTGGGGGTTTCCAATTCTGGCCACCTTGAGGGGCTTTTTAGTAAAATGCCACCAAGATAAAATTAGAAACTAGTCTTCCTTTTTCCTTCCCTCACTCTATTAGTTACACTGAAATCAGCATCAACTGAGAAACACACCCTCTAATTTTACAAGACACAGAGAAGGCTGGGTTTTATCAACTACAGCCACTCTTGCCTCTTTAGACCCTCTCCATCTGCCTCTCTTGAGCAAAAGAAAACCATGCCTTTCACATCTGCATTCTCACCATTTCCCTCTCTTCCCTCTCCTTTCTAAAAGTGTGACCCCAGGAAAATGGCTCAAGTTTTTTGACCCTCATTGGTGAAAGGAGAATTAAAAAAGAAATCTTGTCTGCAAGAGGTACATGAGAAGATGCTCAACATCGCTAATCACCAGGGAAATGCAAAGCAAAACCACAAAGGATGTCACCTCACACCTGTCAGAATGGCTGTCACCAAAATGAACGCAAATAACAAATATTGGTGAGCATGTGGAGAAAAGGCAAGCCTTGTTCACTGTTGATGGGGATGTAAATTGGTGCTGCCACTGTGGAAAACATTATAGAGGTTTCTCAAAAAACTGAAAGCAGAACCACCCAGCAATTCCATTCCTGGGTATGTATCCAGGAAAAAGCACTACTTGAAAAGTATGTGCATCCCAGTGTTCATAGCAGTATAATTCACAATTGCCATGATATGGAAGCAATCTATATGCCCATTCACTCACGAATGGATAAAGAAGATGTAGTGTATATATATTGAAGAAGGAAATGGCAACCCACTCCAGTATTCTTGCCTAGAGAATCCTGGGGACGGAGGAGCCTGGTGGGCTGCCATCTATGTGGTCGCATAGAGTTGGACACAACTGAAGCAACTTAGCAGCAGCAGCAGTGTGTATATATATATATAATGAATACTACTCAGCCATAAGAAGAAGGAACATTTATCATTGAACATGGGTGATCTTAGAGACTACTATGTCAAGTGAAATGTTAGAGGAAGTAAATTTTTTTTAAAGACTGTCCACCTGCAGAGTGCCCTTATGGCCAGTGTGAGGTTCAGCAGCAAGCTAGTCACTCAAAGCTTAGTGGTTTGTTGTCGGCAAGTCACCATGAATCCAGCTGGTTTATAACCCCCAAATTCAGCCTCAAACATAAACCTCAAGGACAAGGACCTGCTGCACTTGTCACTTACTATAGAGGCTTGCACACTTGCGGGTGATCAAAATATGCTGCAAACACCAAAGCTGGGAATAAAAGGATTCATTGATCCTTTTCTTTCCTCAAGGCTGCTTTTTTTGTGCTATTTATGTTTATGGAGAGAAGAAATAAGGGAAAATGCTTCATAAGGGGTTTTTTTTGTTGTTGATTGTTTTGTTGTTTTTTTATCAGAGACAACACTTGGTTCATTTGTATGTAATTTACATTCAAGTTTTAGAGGCCATAACTTTGTCAGTTAACCTGAGATGAAGGAAGGTGAATTATGGAAGCTGCGGCATCTATGCAAAGACTGCTTCTGACAGGTGAGGTCTGCAGAAACTCCTGCTCAGTGTGCTCAAGTGTGACCACACTCGGGAGGTGATTCTAAGTGGTGCCTAGATCAATGTTCTTCTTCTCCTGTAAAGTTTTGAGTGTATTTTAAATAATTATGGATAAGTATTGATATTCATCTTCCATTTAAAGTAGTAAGATCAAATTTTCTTCTGTCATGTTTCCATTTAAGCTTTTTAAAAGTTACTCTAAAGAAAATATAAGATGGACAGTAAAACAAGTGGTATCCAACTGAGTCAAAACTCTGGTTCTCCAATGATCATTGATTTTTTAGAAGTCATGGGTGGGTACGGAAACTCTGAAACAAAGACAAGGTATCTGGGCTCCAGTTCTAGCTTTAGTGATTTTTCTGTGAAAATATAAGCATACCATATTACATCTCAGTTCACAGATTTTTTCCAGTCAGTGACAGTGGGGACAATGCTGCATAATGGGAGAAACTTTCTCTCTCCCTCATTCCACTCATGAAAACCATCCTTATTCTTTTTTACCCTACCCTACTACTCTCTGTTTGAAAAATGTATTAACTTACTCATTTCAGTAATTGTTTTGTAACATACACATCAAGCCATTATACCTTAAATTGCATAACACCTTAAATTTATTCAATGGTATATTTCAACTTTATTTCAGTACAGCTGAAAAACTTTTCTGAAAGGTACACACACACACTCACACACATCACATAGTAATGGGTTACATGACCAAATGAAAGACTTGATTTTCTATGAAAAACACACCATCAAGTTTCCAGAAAAGAGGAATTTGTTGGAAACCCAGCAACCTCTGTTGTAACATCAGTCTCCATCAGAACCAGATCGGTTTTTTATCAAGGAGCTGCCATTTAGAGCAGAGATCTGTAAACTACAGCCCATGAGGCACATCTGGCCAACCACCTGTTTTTGTAAACAAATTGCTATTGGAACACAGTCAAATTTGTTCAGTTACTTTTTGTCTATGGACACTTTTATGCTACGATGACTGAAGCCTGACTCAACAAATACAGGATTCAGTCATCTCCAGCCTATGAATTCCTCCTACATAGAGGAAAGCTAAAGGGTCAGTGAGGATGGAGTAACTTATTCAGTGCAGGACTCCTCATTTTACCTCTTTGACAGTCATGAACCAATGTGGTCAAAAACAATGTCACAGCTGGTATTGGAGCAAGATATATCATAGGACTCACCCTACTCAGAAAATACATCCTCCCATGTAAATGTTTTCCTACCACCATCAAGATCACAATAGATTACTAATGCTACAAGTCAGTGTTATTAAAAATATTTGAATCATTAAATTGTGTGAAAGATTAGTAATGCCGAAAGCCCTCAAAGGACCTACAGTTTGACTTCCGAGTCTAAAAGTCTACCCTGAATAACCAGTGAACCCAGGGAGAGGATGCGAAGATAAGGAAGCTAGAAGTTAGTAAATCGGTCTCTGAGTAAATGAGAGAGAAAGCTCTTTGACTCTTAGATCCAGCTACCTAAAATTTTCTTAAAGTCTCTGAGGTTTCACTCACTGCAGATTGTGTTATTAGTCAGGAGACCTTCATGCTGCCAACACCATATCAGGGCCTGATGACCAGCCTCCATGACTCTGAGCTTGGCCGCATGACCTGCTTTGCCCAATAGGAGGTGAGTTTTGAGCTTTATGTATTTCCCATCTGTCTCTCCCTTCCTGTATTCACCATGAGAAGTGGATGTCCAGGTGTCTGCTGCTGCTTCAGCCTGGGTCTGGGAATGAGGTACACATGGAGGGCCCCTGAACCCGACATGCAGACAAGACCCAGTCCACAGACCAAACCTGACCCACAGCCCCATACACAAGAAATAAAATTCGTACTGAGGCCACTGATATTGGGGATAATTTGATGCTACAATAAATCTGAATAATACAGTTCCATCTTTGCCAACGAGCCTGTGGAAATGGTATATTTATTAACAGATTCATAAATTAAATCCTTATGAAAGCTTGAAAAGTAATTAATTGTCCATTACTTCATTTTTCACATGCAGAAGCTGAGATCAGAGAGTAAGTTGCCAGAGTCCGTGGCAGAGCAAAGAGAAGAGGATTCCTGCCTTGTGAGCCATAATTCTTACCCTGATTGGCTTGATTCATCACCACGTCTTCTTAACCAACTGTGAACTTAGCACTGTAATCTAATAAACACTCCCCACTATGAAAAAGTCCAGAAATTGTTAGCAGGAAAAAAAAACAGCTGAATTATTTTTGGATAAAAATAGGAACCAGTATATCAACAGTGCACCAGATCGCCTCAGAAATGCTCCATGAGATCATGGCCAGATGAGTCTTAACACTAAATACAACCACATTTTATTTTTCAACCCAAGAGTTGACATTCACATGCTTCAAATGATGTTCCAGATTATCTTTCCAAGCAATCTAGATGGTCAGCAGCGGTGCTACTCCCCAAATAGCTCAGACATATGCTCGGATGAGGCAACAGATATCTGATTCTTATCTGCTAACTCAACTTCAGACAGCTGATTTTCCCTATATTCCTAGAACTTCAAATTAGGAGAAACTTTTTTAGAACATGGTTCTATGGTCTAACAAATAAAGCTGAAGTTTGAGGATCTGAAAGATCTGGTTTAAGACCCCACCTCTGCAAACAGCTAGTACATACCCTTGAGAAAGTCATTAAATCTCTCTAAGGCTTGGGTCTTCCTTCTGGGATATGGAGACAACAGTACTGCTACTTCAAAAGGTAGTTCTAGAATTAGCACAGATAATCAAAGTGCCTGGCACAGTATTGGAGACAGAGTGAGCATTCAATAAATATTAGCTATTAATGTCTTTGTTGGGCTTCCCTGATAGCTCAGTTGGTAAAGAATCCACCTGCAATGCAGGAGACCCCAGTTCGATTCCTGGGTCAGGAAGATCCACTGGAGAAGGGATAGGCTAACCATACCAGTATTCTTGGGCTTCCCTAGTGGCTCAGATGGTAAAGAATCCACCTGCAATGCGGGAGATGTGTGTTTGGGAGACCTGGGTTGGGAAGATCCCCTGGAGAAGGAAAGGCTACCCACTACAGTATTCTGGCCTGAAGAATTCCATGGACTGTATAGTCTATGGGATTGCAAAGAGTCAGATACGACTGAGAGACTTTCACTTTCAGTATCATTAGTAGTAGTAGTAGATCCCCGAAGGATGGCCATTTGGGCTATTTTTTGAAAATTAATTTTATTGAGGAAAACTGTGCATATAATAGGGTTTCCCAGGTGGCAGTGGTGGTAAAGAATCCACCTGCCAATGCAGGAAACACAAGACGCAGGTCTCATCCCGGGGTTGGGAAGATCCCCTGGAGGAGGACATGGCAACCCACTCCAATAGTCTTGCCTGGAAAATTCCAAGGACAGAGGAGCCTGACAGGCTACAGCTCATGATATAGCAAAGATTCAGACATGACTGAGTGACTAAGCCCACACACACTGTCAGTCTTTTTAATTTCAGCCACTTTAATGAGCACATTGGTAATTTATATGGTTAAATTTGCATTTCTCTGAAGACAAATTAGATAGTGTATCTTTTTTGATATTTATTTGCCATCATTATATCTTTTGTAAAGTGCCTGTTCATAACTTCTACCCATGGGGAGTAAAGGGCATTTTATTATTATTATTATTATTATTGTGTTGTAAGAGTTCTTTATCTATTCTCAGTATAAGCCCTTTGATATATATATATATATATATATATACACATATATATATATATATGCACATACCATCGAGAGAGAGTATTTTTGTCCCATCTGTACATCCAGCCAATTTTAAACATACTAAGGAAACATCACTCTTCTCTAAGATAATTAGTTCTGAAGTTTATAATGGCTCTATGTATTGGGTAACTTGGACTTATCTAGGGGAAGAAAAAAAAAAAAAGACCATTTCTTTATAGCAAGGATTGAAAGACTATTGGCAAGAGTCAAACCTGGCCCAGTCAAAGCTTGTTTTTGTGAATAAAGTTTTATTGGGATACAGCTATACTCATTTGTCTACATGTTGTCTGCTTTTTGTTCCATAAAGACAGGTTGGAGTGTTGCAACAGAGACCACAGGGCTTTAAAGCCTAAAGTATTTACATCAGTTCCTTTACTAAAAGAGTTGACCAGCAGGTATTTTATAGCATTCGCCTGTTTGTTCTCATCTAGCTGTTGGATAACAGAAAAGAAATCTGTCACTTCCTTCAAGAATTTGAAACAACTCTGTTTCCCCTTCTATTCTTCAGACTAAATAAATATTGGCTCACCTTTTCCTGAAATGGGTTTTCAAGCATCAACACGAACTTTGCCTCCCTTCAGCTTGTCAATTCCCCTTAAATTACCTCCCCAAAGATGTCAGCCTTCCTTATGATCAAATCATTACAGAAGATAAGAAAAACATTTATTCCTTTAACTTGGACAGCACAGATTTTTAACAACCTCATCCTATGAGTGACTTCAATTAGAAATGTGGTCAGTTACAACCCCAAAGGTGATTCTGCTGAGAAAGATCTCTCCCAGAGATTCTTTGCTCATTTGTTCATCAGTTCATTCAACAAACATTTGTGAAGTAACTCTATGTTCAATGCATTGTATAAATGGTAGTTTGAATCCAAATGTAAGATGCTACCTTCACACCCATTCAGTTCTTTGAATGATAACTCACATTCCAGCATGTCATCTATGGCACTGGCTATTGTTAAGATTATGTGTTATTCTGCAATGTGCTAAGTTGCCTCAGTCGTGTCCAACTCTTTGTGACCTCATGGACCGTAGTTCGTCAGGCTGTCTGTCCATGGGATTCTCCAGGCAAGAATACTGGAGTGGGTTGCCATTCCCTACTCCAGGACACCTTCCTGATCCAGGAATTGAACCTGCATCTCTTGCGTCTCCTGCATTGTCAGGTTCTTTACCACTAGCACCACCTGGAAAGCAAACTGCTGAAATGTGACATGGAGATAAAATAACCATCTACATAGTTCACGAATAAACCATTTGGACCAAACTCAACAGAGAAGCCTCAAATATCTCTGTTCTACATGGCATCAGCTAGAGTCCTCGGCCTTCACTCACTCCATGTGGACTCTCCAGCATGGTCAGGGTCTCCATGTTAGCTCATGTCCTAAGAGAGAGCCAGGCTGAAGCTGCATGCCTGTTTCTAACCTAGTCTTATAAATGACGTAGGGTCACTTCTCCCACACTTTATTTGTCAAAGCAGTCAAATTCCTGCACCATTTCAAGCCGGAGAGAGAACTAGACTTTCCCTCTTGATAGTATGTGAAAGAAGATATAGTCAGGTCTTAAAATTGCCACAACTGCCATCGCTCTGACCTGAGTGATGGTTTTCAAGCCAGGGCCATGAGGAGCTCTGAGAGTCTGGGAACTGAATTGAGTTTCTTCACTATAAGGACAGAAGTTTAGCATTTATTCTCCTAATCATTTCTCTCAGTTCAGTTCAGTCACTCAGTCATGTCCAACCCTTTGCGACCCCATGGACTGCAGCATGCCAGGTTTCCCTGTCCATCACCATTTCCTGGAGCTTGTTGAAACTCTTTTCCATCAAGTCAGTGATGCCATCCAACCATCTCATCCTCTGTTGTTCCCTTTTACTTCTGCCTTCAATCTTTCCCAGCATCGGGTTCTTTTCCAGTGAGTCAGTTCTTTGCTTCAGGTGGCCAAAGTATTGGAGCTTCAGCTTCAGCATCAGTCTTTCCAATGGATATTCAGAACTGGTTTCCTTTAGGATTGACTGGTTGGATTTCCTGCAGTCCAAGGGACTCTCAAGAGTCTTCTCCAGCACCACACTTCAAAAACATCAATTCTTTGACTCTCAGCTTTTTTTATCATCCATTTCTCTCAAGAGGTAGCTATATGTTTCTGTGTATCTGTGTCCATTTATGAGGCTCAGAACCAAAGAAAGCATTCCAGTGGCCTATGTAAAATAGGCTCCTTCAAGTTCCTTTCCTCCTGTCTGGAATCTGTCACCTGGAGCTCAGCCTCAGGAAGACGACCCCAGTGTCTTTATGTTTAAGTTAAATTCAAAGAGGAGGATAAATGTTCCTGCTTTCCTTAGGTCTCTGAAAGATACCATGGATTTTCTTCTGATATAACTGGATAAAAGGAGCTCTGTATAATAAGTAAATTTTCCCAACACTCTCTCTTTAAACACCTTCTCAGATTCTCAGGGCAGTAATACATCCTGAGTGCATTTAAAGTAAACTGGGCTTTTGTATTTGTAACTAGTATTACATTTTTAATGTTAACCATGAACCCTATTCAGAGAAGGCAATGGCATCCCACTCCAGTACTTTTGCCTAGAAAATCCCATGGACAGAGGAGCCTGGTAGGCTGCAGTCCATGGGGTCGCTAGAGTCGGACACAACAGAGCGACTTCACTTTCACTTTTCACTTTCATGCATTGGAGAAGGAAATGGCAACCCACTCCAGTGTTCTTGCCTGGAGAATCCCAGGGATGGGAAGCCTGGTGGGCTGCCGTTTATGGGGTCGCACAGAGTTGGACACTACTAAAGCGACGCAGCAGCAGCAGCAGCAGCATGAACCCTATTGGGCTTCCGAGGTAGTTCAGTGATATCTGCCTGCCAATGCAAGAGATGCACGCTTGACTTCTAGGTCATGAAGATCCCCTGGAGGAGGAAATGGCAACCCGCTCCAGTATTCTTGCCTGGAAAATTCCATGGACAGAAGAGCCTGGTGGGCTGCAGTCCATGGGGTTGCAAAAGAGTTGGACAGGACTGAGCAACTGAGAATGTATGCATGAACCCTATTACATTACTCAGGGAAAGGTGGGTGGAGGTTTGAAATAGACCCCATAATAAAAGCAGTGAGAGTGCTAAGGAGTGCAAGCACGTGAACTTTGAAATTAACATCCCAGCTTCTGTGACATTACGATGTAACCTGGGGAAATCATGTAACCTCTTCATGCCTCCATTTCCTCGTTTGTCAAATAGGAAGAAGCCAATGATAAATGCTCACCAATGTCCCGAGTGACTTTCAATGAATATGGAGGGCAGAAATGCTTTGGGCTTAATTTCTGCCTTCCAGGCGCCAACAAGGAAAAAGAAAGAGCAAAATAGAGCAAACGTGTGACTTAGAACTAAAAATTCTGCTTCCAAATAGCTCCACTTAATCTTTCTGAGCCACTGTTTCCTCTATAAACTGCAGGTGGCCATCCTTGTGCAGCCCGTGTCCCACGACTATTGGGCTAATCAAGTGAGATAATGGATGCAAAAGAGCACCATAAACCATTATAGCCTCTGCATCTACATCTGTCAATGGCAGTGTTAGAAAAAAAAAGAAGTTGTGTGAGTTGTTCAGGTTCTAAGGTACTAGTGTTGAGAAAGTATGAAGAAAGAGCAGGAATTCGAACTCAGTTGAGCTCTCACCTTTTGGTCTGAAGCTATAAAACAACAAAGATTCAACCAAAGTATCTGAAGCATGCAGCGATGTGATTACTGGACACAGAAAGGAGAAGGGAGGAAGGGTACAGCTAACTCAGATGGAGGACCAGCTGGAGAGAGAGTAAGGGATGGTGGCTTATGGTATGAATCCCCTTGCCGGGCTCTGATTCTGAATACAACACTTCTAAGCTGCATGAGGTTGGCAAGGTCATTGAACATTCTGTGCCTCAATTTCCTCATCTTAAAATGGGGATAATAACAGTGCCCCCTGCGTGGAGTTGTGACCGTTATGTTTGCTACTGCAAGTGCTTAGAACTTGAATGCTTCCCATAAGTACTCAGTATGTGTTATATTTATTCCACTCAGTTAAAATATTTATTGAGAGTTCAATCCATGCCAACCTCGTTCTAGGGACTGGATACACAATCACGAGAAAAAGAAAATTCCTGCCCTCAAGTAACTTGGAGTGTGTCCTAGAGCAGGGGTCCCCAACCTCTGGGATCTAATGCCTGATGATCTGAGGTGGAGCTGATGTAATAATAATAGAAATAAAGAGCACAATAAATGGAATGTGTTTGAATCATCCCCAAACCATTCTGTCTGCACTGTCCATGGAAAAAATGTCCTCTACAAAACCAATCCCTAGTGCCAAAAAAGCTGGGGACCACTGTTCTAGAGCAGTTCCAGAAAGACAATAAATTCTTTTTTTTAATTTTTATTGTATATTGAAGTATCGTTGAGTAACAATGTTGTCTTAGTTCCTGGTGCAGAGAAAAGGGGCTCAGTTATACATACATATGTATCTGTTCTTTTTCTAATTATTTTCCCTATTAGGTTGTTACAGAATACTGAGCAGAGAAATTCTTATAAAGGATGTCAGTTCATGATAAATGCAATGAATATCAGTCAGATGGGGTAGGAGGACATGAGATTAAGGGGTTGCAGTTTCAGTGGAGTGGGCAAGGACACTTCCTTGGTGCCGTGATATACTGAGAATGTAGGCAAAGGTACAATGGGCTGCCCAGGTACACCTCATGATGGAGGTGTTCATTCTGCCTACCACCAGGACCTCTGGCTGCTGCTCGAAGAGTCACTCAAAAAGATCTTTCATCTCAGACCCTTTCTCAGAAGGCAGCCTGCATCTATGATAGGTCAACATGGAAGAACAAGCGCCTAAGCATTTGTCTGCAACCAGAACAGTGCTGAAGGGCCATCCCAGCTCCCTGTGCGATCGCTGGAGGTCTCCATAGAAGCTGCACCATGGTCCAGCTTCTCCCTCTGCCAAGTCCTGCCTCCCTCCCCATCGCAGATGTTGTTTCTGAATGCACTCCCTGATTAACCTCCTCCACACAATCCTCAGAGATGTCGTCTCTTTTTCCCGGGAAATGTGACCTATGATGAAGGCTAAGTAACTTGGACCTTATCTTTCACCAGAAGTGGTGGAGCAAGGATTAGCTCCTGGGGCTGCCTGCCCTTGTGGTTTGAGGCCTCTTCTGTTATCATCAGCTGTGCTGCATTCCAGTCTGTTCCAGTCAGTGAGGCAGCAGGAAATTTGGAATTTCTGAGCCACCCAGAGCATCAGGATGGTTGTGGCTGTGGATAAGAAAAGGAGAGGGGATGTTAATTTCAAGAGCAGAAGACATTAAATTGCCCCCATGGGAACCCAATGATGGTGAAAATGCATCAACACATTTTGAAAAGAAACTTGTAATATTTTAGAATTTGACTCATTTTTTGCTATAAATTCTTAGTGATTTTGTAATAAATGTGCAATGGTTTATTCTATATAAAATTTTAAAAATAAACCTCTTTCCAAATAAGTGCTAGCTTTAGCTTGGTTTTCTATCAATTCTGTTCTCATACATTTTAGAATGTCATTTGTATCTTGGGATAAAGTAACTTTGGGGAGCCCCCAAACGTGATCGTCTGCCTAATCTCAACAATGCACTTTATATCTAGGAGTGCTGAAGGATATACACCTACCTTTGGCTTCACCCTGGATCCCAGACACAGTAGGTCTAGGAGCTGGCAAAATAGTAAGTAGAAATACCAGACTGGGAAAAGGAATAAATAAATTCTTTAGGTGTTGGGAAAGTCTTCCTGGAGCCATGTCATGAGCCACTGGAGAGGAATTTAGGAGACAAAATCAGAATCACTATAATAAAACCTTATGGAGAACAAAAACCGGTAAAAAGCATCTAAGACCTGAGGGGGAAAAAATAATTCCAAACTTACATAATTTTTATAAATATTTTGAACCCACTCTAGATGTGTGTTTGTAAGTGGCATTCTCACAACACCTCTATATGGAAGGGGATATTAGATTTACCTTAAAGGTGTGTAAACTGAGATTCATGGCAGGTAAGTGACTTCCCAAAGTTTACACTTGTAAATGGAGAGTGAGTACTTCAATCCTGATTGGTCAACTCCCAGTGCCAAAAGCAAGAATTCCTTTTTATGACTGTTGGAAATGCAACTCAGGATTTAAGTTCCAATTCTTTCACTGTCTTATTCTTTCCTGCTCTGAGATGCAACATGGTAACCCTTGTTAAACTTGATCCAGGCAAGTAGATTCTTTTGACTTTATCTGCAAGTCTGTGGAAAAGTATCACCCTCTCTGAAAATACAGTTGTTCCCTTTATCTGTGGTTTTACTTTCCTCCATTTCAGTTACCCATGGCCAAACTTGATCCAAAAAAGGTCAATGAAAAATTCCAGAAATAAACAATTCATGAGTTTTAGATTGTGCGCCATTCTAAGTAGCTTCATGAACTCTCATCCCATCCCATTGCATCCTGCCTGGGATTCCCCAGCCATCACCATCATCTGCTCCTGGCATCCGGTCATCAGCATCATCACAGTTGAATGGTCCAGGATCATTTGAAGCAGATGACCCACCTTCTAGAGCATCATCAGAAGGTCAATAGCCTAATGCTGTATCATAAAGCCTATCATTCAACTCACTTCTCATGATAGGCATTTTCATGTCACAACTTCCCAAGGAGAAGGGTGAGCACAGTACAACAAGATATTTTGAGACAGAAAAAAAAAAGAGGTCACATTATAACTTTTATCACAGTCTACTTTATGATTAGTTGTTGTTCATCTCTTTCAGCGCCTAATTTATCAATTAAACTTTATCATAGGTATGTATATAGAGAAAAAAACATGGTATATACATGGTTCATTACTGTCCGTAGTTTCAGGCATCCACTGAGTGTCCTGTAATATATCCCCTCTGTGGATAAGGGCAGACTACTGTATTTGCAAAGACTAAAATTCCTTTCACTCTCCAAGAATCTTTCAGTCCTCCACTGTGGCATTAACATCCGTAAATGAAGTCTGCCTATCAGAGCTGATGCAGAAAACGCTACAAAAATTTTAGTTGCCCCGCCATCTTCAGACAAGTCCCAGCCTCCCCTACAGCCAATGAAAAGAATGAAACGGTTCTGAGTAAGAAATGATTGAGAGGCCAAATGATCTTTCTGCTAATGACTCTGAATTTTACTGAAGCAGTGTTGGCCTCTTTCCATTTTAGAATCTTGGATGAATGTCTAAACCCTGATAATGCCTCAGAGCAAATGCTATCTAATCTCTGACATTTATAGGAACTCAATGGAATCCTGTCAGGCTTAAGTATGAATCATGATGCTGAAATATTATTTTTATCTTCTATATTCTTTGAACAGCGTGTCCTTGAGCATTTAATCTCTCCAAGGCTCAGCTTTCTCATCTGCTAAATGGGGAGATCAGTGGTGGTTCACATACTGTGCAGGGCTGACGTGAGCAACAAGTGATTCCTTCAGTCTTATCGTGGCTGTCGACTGCTTAATGAAAGAAATCGTAATCATATTCCCTTCCCGCCTCCCCATGCTCAACAGCCTTTGGGAGATGCCCATTGTCCAGACCTGGCTTCCACCCTCTACCTCTCCAGGCTCTGCAGCACAACCTTCCTTCTCACCACAATCAAAGATGTACCATTCCTGAGACCCTTCACCGACTTTCATCTTGCATCACTCTGTTCAGTCAGCTTTCTCTGACTGGAAACCCCTTGCCCTTGCCTCTGTCTGCTTGGTGAAATAAAGTTCATAATTTAAAACCCTAGTCTCCAATGTCTCCCTAGAGAAACTTTCTCTGCCCATCTCTTGCCAAGCCCTAAGCTCTATGGAACTTTGTCCATACCACCAGCCAAGACCAAAAGCATTCTGACCATACTCAAGGTTACCCCTGGAGTTACCAGGGTCAGGACCCAGTAACTCAGGTCTCCTGGCTTCCCTGCTCTCTCTCCACAGAGGCTACTGTGAAAAAAAAAAAAAAAAAAAACACAAAATATTTCTAGGAATTGTGGGAGACTCTGATGAATGCCCAAGACACTTTTCCATGTTTTACAAAGCTAATCTACCCAGTTGTTCTAATAAAATTGTAGAAATGTGATTGACCAGATCCTATGACTCACTCACGGCTGGCTCTGTCCCCTCAGATAAGGCAGAAGAGAGCTGGGTATGGAGCTTATCCAGATAATAAACCAGAACAAAAATGAACTCAGGGGCTGTTATCCCATCAAGGGTCTCTGATGGTGACTGAAACCCCCAAAGCAGGCTTCTGTGGTCACAGGAAAGACCACCTCAGTGAAGTCATTAGTCCCTGCTGTATTTGGCTTTGATTCTGACAGTGACAAGACTTGCCAGATAAGGCCACTGGCTGCAGTCACAGGTTGGGTTTGGGCAGAAGAGCTGTCCACAAATGAAGGATTCACTTTACGTCAATGGAAGCAAATGAATCTGCATTTAGTGGCGACTCGAGCCCACAACCTCAAAATAGAATTGTGTCTCCTCCAACTAGAAACCGTTCCTGTACGCAAAAGCTGAAACACGTCAGGATGCATTTAAGTCACAGGGAGCGAGATGTTGCTGTTCTATCCAGGGAGCCATAAATTCTCATCGGGGTGGGAAGCCAAGAGATTCTGTAGGCAAAGTGAAAGTGGGAACAAAGTGATGACTCTGCCTTAGAATAATAACACGAGGTCTTTTGCATAACATTGTGCAACAATTATCTTGATAGAGCCTTACAAAACCCATAAACGTAGGCGAGCAAGCAACATAATTGTCCTCATTTCACACAGAAGAAAAATGAGGCTTGAAGACTGTGAATGAATTTCCCAAAGTCATGCAAAGGAGAATCAGGGCTAGAAACAGTCCCCAGTCTGACCCTTTTCCACTCCACTAAGCAGCCTTCTACCCAGGGGCTTTTGTGCCCCATCAAACAGAGAAATCAGAACCACTGAGCTTCTATAAAAGAAAATGGAAAGTTATTTCATTCCAAAGGAAACCAGTTGTTTCCGAGGCTATCAGATGATAATAAGAGCTATTCATAGTTAGTAGTAGTAATAACAAAGCTAGACAAGGTTTTCCAATTCATATTTTTGGTCTTCATTCTCCGCAGAATGCACTTTAGTAGGAAGTGTGTGCATGCGTGCTCAGAAGCTGTCATATCTGATTCTTTGCAACCCCATGGACTGTAGCCCACCGAGTTCCATGGGATTTTCCAGGCAAGAGTACTGGAGTGAGTTGCCATTTCCTCCTATAGGGGATCTTCTCAAACCAGGGATCAAACCCTTGTCTCCTGCATCTCCTGCGCTGGCAGGTGGATTCTTTACTACTGACTCACCTGGGAAGCCCACTAGGAAGAGAACAAACTACATCTGGAAATGCATGCAATTTGGCTTCACACAAGGGTCCAAACACCAACTCTGCTATATGTGACCAAGGACAAAATCATTGCTTTGAATCTGAATTTCCTTACCCTGAAAATAGGGATAATAAATTCATCACAGAAATAAAGCAGGAAGTGAACAAAAGAGCATGTAAAAAGTGTTTCAAGGGTGTACCTGGCACTTAGTAAGTCCTCAGAAATGTCTGAATCTGGAGACACAAACTCCTTCACCACATTGTGTCTGCTAATCATGAATAGGACACACACAAGCTCTTTCAAAGAGAGGCTTCATGCAACATGGCCCCACCAGGGCACTCCTCTTTGCTCAACTTCTCACACTTTGTGAAGAAGGGGCATGTTCATGATCAGGGAATCAAATCATTGTCTTCAGATCTCTGTCACTGGGAAAGGAATTAAGCCAGCCTTTTACCCACCAGTGAAAGGAAAAGTCATTCTCGTCTTTATTAATGGAGCTGCTGACTTACTGGTTCACATGAAACACATCCTGGCCATCTGAAAGAAACTCCAATGCTGGGAAAATACTAGATGTCAGTTAAAATTTTTGCAGCACCTACTAAGTGTTTGTCTCTCCACCTACAATGGCAACTTTGAGCCTTGCAAGATTCCTACAGGTAGACTCTAGAAAAATAATATTCTCTCCACCTTACAAGTTAGGAAATGGAGGCTCTGAGTGGTCCAAGGTCTTAGAGCACCTAAAGTAGCTAAGCCAGGGTTTTAACTTGGATGCTCTTTCCCTTTCCTTTGGGGCAAGGGCTTGCTGCCATTCAACCCCCGAATCCTCATCAAAGTCAACATCCAACACGAAGTACCTAAAGTGAGCAGGGGCAGCTGAGAGTAAGAGAGGCCCCCACCATTGACTCATGACCCAGGGATCTGTGTCAGACTTTCGTGCACTCTGCCTCCTCACTTGTGGAATGGAACAGTCCCTTACTTGGTTTAGATTTAAGTCAGTCTAAAGTTACCAAGTAGCCTGATTCATTTCAGAACTTTACATGTGTAGTATGCTTCCCAGAAAGCCATTTGGAAGAGTAGCTTTTCTTTAAGTTTGTTCTTTCATTATTCTACTCAGAAAAAAAAATATCTTTTTCACATTCACCCAATATTTATGGAGTGAAAGCTATGTGCCTGGCCTTCTACTAGATTCTGGGGATAAAGAAACCAACCCAATAGACTCCATCTCTGTCCTCATGGAGCTGAGAGTCTGCTGGGAAGAATGGACTAGCAGACACTGAATTCTAAAAGAAGTTGGTGCATGCTGGTGCATGCGTGCACATTTGTGTCTGACTCTTTGTGATCACATGAACTGTAGCCCGCCAGGCTCCTCTGTCCATGGGATTTCCTAGGCAAAAGTACTGGAGTGGGATGCCATTTCCTTCTCCAGAGGTTCTTCCCAATCTAGGGATGGAAATTGCATCCCTTGTTTCTCCTACATTGATACGCAGGCTCTTTACCACTGGCACCACCTGGGAAGTTCCTAAAAGATATTCAGTTCAGTTCAGTTCAGTTCAGTCGCTCAGTCATGTCTGACTCTTTGTGACCCCATGAACTGCAGCATGCCAGGCCTCCCTGTCCATCACCAACTCCTGGAGTTCACTCAGACTCATGTCCATCGAGTCGGTGATGCCATCCAACCATCTCATCCTCTGTCATCCCCTTCTCCTACTGCCCCCAATCCCTCCCAGCATCAGAGTCTTTTCCAATGAGTCAACTCTTCACATGAGGTGGCCAAAGTACTGAGGTTTCAGCTTCAGCATCATTCCTTCCGAAGAAATCCCAGGGCTGATCTCCTTCAGAATGGACTGGTTGGATCTCCTTGCAGTCCAAGGGACTCTCAAGAGTCTTCTCCAACACCACAGTTCAAAAGCATCAATTCTTCAGCACTCAGCCTTCTTCACAGTCCAACTATCACATCCATACATGACCACTGGAAAAACCATAGCCTTGACTAGATGGACCTTTGTTGGCAAAGTAATGTCTGCTTTTTAATATGCTATCTAGGCTGGTCATAACTTTCCTTCCAAGGTAATTTCATGGCTGCAATCACCATCTGCAGTGATTTTGGAGCCCAAAAAAATAAAGTTTGACACTGTTTTCACTGTTTCCCCATCTATTTCCCATGAAGTAATGGGACCAGATGCCATGATCTTAGTTTTCTGAATGTTGAGCTTTAAGCCAACTTTTTCACTATCCTTTCACTTTCATCAAGAGGCTCTTTAGTTCTTCTATGCTTTCTGCCATAAGGGTGGTGTCATCTGCATATCTGAGGTGATTGATATTTCTCCTGGCAATCTTGAATCCAGCTTGTGATTCATGCAGCCCAGTGTTTCTCATGATGTACTCTGCATAGAAGTTAAATAAGCAGGGTGACAATATACAGCCTTGACATACTCCTTTTCCTATTTGGAACCAGTCTGTTGTTCCATGTCTAATTCTAACTGTTGCTTCCTGACCTGCATATAGGTTTCTCAAGAGGTAGGTCAGGTGGTCTGGTATTCCCATCTCTTTCAGAATTTGCCACAGTTTATTGTGATCCACACAGTCAAAGGCTTTGGCATAGTCAATAAAGCAGAAATAGATGTTAAAAGATATTAGGTAATCAAAATTCTGATGACGCCCTGCAGGAGCTTAGAATGCAATGAGAGAGTTATCAAGGGACATACAGTAACCTCAGGGTCAAGGAGGGCTTCCCTGAGAAAGTGATGTAGAAGGGGAAAGCAGAAGGATGAGTACAAGTTAACCAATTGCATGGGGGTAGTGATATTCCAGGCAAAGGAAATAGCACTTTGCAAAGCCATGGGGTCAAGAAGGAGCATGAGTTGTTTGAGGGACTGAAAGAAGACCAGGGTGACTAAAACCTAGAGACCCAACATGGAAGGAAAGGATATGAAAACCGGGCCATCAGGAGGACAGCACTGCTTTCAGAAGCACTCACTGGTAACTTAGTCATTGTGAACATGTGCTCATCCCATGCGCATGCTCTTTAATGCTTCTGATATTTACAGAAGTCAGACCTAAACAAAAGAAGGATTCCTTCTTTAAGAAGGAATTAAGCTATTAAGCTATTAAGCTTTTTCTCCTCCTCTTCCTCTTCACTTTCTATTCTCCTGGATCATGATCTTGCTTTATAAGTGTGGTTGGAGACACAGAGACAGGGAATTTCCTAAGAAACTGTAAGTGTACAAAGGGTACTAACTTCCAGTTACAGGGTGAATAAGTTCTGAGGATGTAATATGCAATGTGATGACTGTAAGTAACAATACTGTGTTGTTTACTTGGAAGTTGGAAGAGAACAGATCTTGAAAGGGCTTCCCAGGTGGCTCAGTGGTAAAGAATTCGCCTGCCAACACAGGAGACACGAGAGATGCAGGTTCAATCCCTGGGTTGGGAAGACCTCCTAGAGTAGGAAATGGCAATCCACTCCAGTATTCTTGCCTGAAAAATCCCATGGACAGAGGAGCCTGGCAGGCTACAGTTCATGGGGTTGCAAAGAGTTGAACACAACTGAGTGACTGAGCACACACACAGAGATCTAGAAAGTTCTTACCATACAGAAAAAAGGTAGCTGTAGAGGTGATGGAGGTGTTATCAACCTTACTGCAGCAATCGTTTCACAATATACACTCACAGTAAGTCATCCCATTGGGCACCTTAAACGTACACGACGTTACATGTCGATTACATCTCAATAGAGCTTAAAAGGAAAACAGAATTCAAAAACCATGAAAAACGTCTGCTTCGCACAGTCTTGTGTGTGTCTCTAAGGAAACACAGTATAACCTTAAGCAAAGCAATACATTTGAGGGAGTTTTCCTTTCTTCTGCAAAACAAGAGTGTTTAAACATCTCAGAACACTTACAGGATTGAATAAGGTAATGCACATAAATCTACTGAGTACAGTGACTGACATGAATAGTTTTGCGCTAAACTATTTAGCTTTCCTATTCAGGTGACTTAGGAAACAGGAAAGGAGCCTAGGTTAGGTGGGGCTCACTGGTGTAACAAAGAAATGCTATGCACAATGGCTCAAACATGATAGGAATTTACTTTTTTGCTCAATCATGTCTAAAACAGGTGTTCCTGGCTAGTGGCCAGCTCTCCTCTGCACAGCAGAGAGGGACCTTCATTCTCTGTCAAGTCTCCATCATGTTCTGCATCAAGTTGGTGGAGAGGACAAAATGTGGCCGAGTATGGCAAGGACAAGGCTGGACTATCAGAGTCCTGTTGCAAGGCCTCATCTAACCATAGGAAGGCAAGTGTGTCAGCGGCCCCAGGAAAGAGAGGCAATGGGTATAAAGGAACAGCCAGCCACCGGGGTCACCCCACCAACATGAGGGGGCACTCTCTATTTTTAGATCAGCCCAAAGAAATCAACGTACCTACTAATAGGTACTGCACACCTCCTTCCTGCAATACCTCCTTGAGTCTAGGATAAGTGTGGCAATAAGATCATTATCTTCCTCCCAATCTAGGAGTTCCCAAGAAATATGAGTAGCCTGACTTCTCCCTCTCCTTGATCAATCACCACAAGCACCCAGTCATCAGAAATTTTTGGTTTTCTCTCCTAAAATATGTGAAAATCCTTCCTTTTCCTGGGATGACCTCTACTGTCCTTTATCTTCACTCCCCTGATTCATGATGACAATTCACTTACTTCCACTTTAGCCAGACTGGCTCCCACTCATCCACCCCAACTTCTGGCTCCAGTCCACCCTCCTCACCAGGGCCACCAAAGGACTGGCCCTCAAATGCCAATCCCAAATGCAGCTGCAACTGGCCTGCTTTAATCCACTTGGGTGCATCACGGTTTGCAATATAAAATCCAATTCCCTGAATGTGACAGCTGACGGGAACTGGCTCTGCCTCCAAGATAGCCTCATCCTTCTCTGAGACCTGTATGGTGTCCTGCACACGGCTGCCAAGCTGCTTCTCCCCTCTGTGTCCTCTTGGCTTCTGTTGACCTGTTGGTGTATTTCAAGTCCATCACAGACATCCCCAACTCTCAGAAGCCCCCATGACCTTCACCTTGCTCCTCTGTATTCTCAAAATAAGCCGTGTACTTACTTCTCTTTGGACTATCACTGTAGTGAGTGTCTACGAGGATTTCATCCATCCACCCCACCATCCCTGAAACTCCCAGCAAGTAGACAATTTTGAGAGCCTTGAATGCCATTCTAAGGGCTTGAAGGTTAACCCTGGAATGTAAGAGGAATTGCTGAGGATTTTTGCAGAGGGAGTGATACTATGGGGTCAATATTTTAGTAGACTGTGGGCAGGACTAACTGAATGCAGGAGAGCTAGCATTGAAGGGAGAAGACACTAGGGTGGCATTTGTTCTACATTCAGGATCTCAAGATTTGGGTCCCAACTCAACCAGACGTTATCAGTGTGACCTTGCGCATGCCACCTCTCAGAGTCTTGTTTTATTTATGAACAAAATGGAAATAATAAATCATTCTGAACCATCTCACCAGGTTGATGTGAGGACATAGCAAAATAATGAATACTAAAGTACTTTCTAAATTCCAGTGAAATTATTAAGGTTAGTTGTTAAAATCCAAATAAATCCAAAATGAGACAGTCTCAACGTGTCCTCAACGTCAGACAGAGTCCCTTCTTGAAGTCAGATGCATCCCAGGATAGCCCAGTATTCCCCTGGGCCATGCGAGGCTAAAATTATCTCTGCTGGCCTGTCACCTGTGAGCTGACTTCCAGTATCTAAAGGCTTGTCATGTGAAAAAAGGGGATTAACTCCACAGAGCTGTGTGACAGTTCCCAGGAGACAAATACTGATTCAACTTTTGGAAAAACTTTCAGACTGTCACAGCTGCCCAAAGGCTTCCCAAGGCTGGGAGTGCAGGGGGGTCGTGAACCCCCTGAGATTGAAGATCACTTTGGCAGACTCCACGCATCAGTAGGGTTTGGACGGTCAGCTTCTATATTTCCTTACAATTCTAAAACTCCACTGTCTGCTACCCCCATTGATACCTTTATAACTGTGCCTATTGCTCAGATTGTCAGTTTATAACACAAAAGTGTTTATTTAGAGTTTTCCCTTTTCCACTAGGCTAGGGTCATCCAAAAGCAGGGACTGGATCTCCTCCAACTTGGGATCTTCAGTGCCTGTAACAGCTTCCGAGAGGCAGTAAACCCTAAGTAATTGTTGGTAGAATGAATGGATGGATGAATGAATTATTCCAAGTGTGTTGGGATGACGCTGACACCCCACAGAAGAAACACGATGATGTGTTAAAGTTTGGGCTAAGATAAGTATTTCATAGTGAGGCTCATGTGTGATGATGTTGGTCTAAAT
Organism: Bubalus bubalis; assembly: GCF_019923935.1. Taxonomy (NCBI): domain Eukaryota; kingdom Metazoa; phylum Chordata; class Mammalia; order Artiodactyla; family Bovidae; genus Bubalus; species Bubalus bubalis. The sequence continues at coordinate 69,849,355 of NC_059171.1, read as the reverse complement.
TAATACTTTCCCACTGGGAGTTTTTCAGCTCCTAGAAGTCCTATTTTTAATATTAAGAAAAAAGCCAATAAAAGTCGGGAGTTTCTCCATGTTACTGCGTTCCCCAAATTAAAAATCATCAGTTTCTCTGCATTTAGCTGGGAATTTATCAGTTTGGAATGGTCACTCTTTATCTTCTGTAGCAAACCATCATGCTGGAACTTTAGATATGTGATCTAATTTAATCTTTATGTGAAACCTGTATGGTAGGGCATGCTGTCTTTAGCTGACAGACAAGAAGACAGGGACTCAGAGAGGTTTGGTTACCTGCTCAATCTAGTGTCAGAGGCAGAATTTCAACTCAGTTTTGTCTTGCCTTTAAACTCAAGTTCTCCCTACATAATGCTCAGCTTCATTTCAGAGAAGGCTTCTCTGATGTGTGTTTCTATCACCAAGATGCTTGAGATGGAGATCCATCTTGGTCATTAGCAGTTTCCTCCCTTTGATGATAACAATGCAGTCTATTGACCATTCAAAAGCCCTGAGTTTCAGCCATAGAATGTAACGACTTTGTGTCAGTTCACGCGAGATGGATAAACCTAGAGCCTGTTACACAGAATGAAGTAAGTTGGAAACAGAAAATATCGTATATGAACACATACATATGGGATCTAGAAAAATGGTACCAATGAACCTATTTGCTGGGTATGAATAGAGATGCAAACCTAAAGAACTGACTTGTGGACACTGTGGAGGAATAGGAGGGTAAGACAAATTGAGAGGAGCACTGAAACATTTACAGTACCATCTGTAAAATAGCTAGTGGTAAGTCGCTATAACACAGGGAGCTCAACCCAGAGCTCTGTGATAACCTAGAGGGGTGGGATGAGGTGGGGTCGGGGGGAGGTTCAAGAGGGAGGAGGCATATTTCACTTATGGTTGATTCATGTTATTGTATGGCAAAAAACAGCACAATGTTGCAACACAATAATCCTCCAATTAAAAATTAAAAAAAAAAAAAAGAGTGTAATGAGAAGGCAGATCACTGTCCATCAAAGTAGACCTGACCTCATAGACTTCCCAGCCTCAGAGACCCCACAACCTCCCTCTTCCAGCTGAATCTCCTTCTTACCCTCAGATGTTATTAGGACCTCAAGAAGTCTCCCAGGCAGGCCCTCTATGCTAGACCTTGTATTTTGCTAGTGTTGACAACTTAATACATATCCACACTTCCTTTTATGGGGAAAGATAAGACTCTGATGGTAATCAGAGTGCCAGGGTAGGAAGTGCCACATTCCTCCATGTAAATATTTGACTAAACTTTCTCTGAGCCATGCATCATTGTGCCGAGCCCCTAGAAAAACTTCAGGTCCACAGATCTGCAGGTGAGATACCTCAGCAATGAGTTATAAGAGGACTTGTTTAAAAACCAAGGCCAGAGCAATGTATTTCTGGAAGGGGTGGGGAGGCCTGCTCTACGTGACTGAATGCTGTTCTGAGGAAGCCAAGAATAGAGGCTAGGTCTCAGCTGGGGTGGAATTTCTCCTTTGGTCAACTGATTCCTGAAAAGGGGGACCTGTTTGCATGTTTTTTTTTTTTTTAAAGAAGTTACTGCAGCTATGTAGCTCATGTCCATGTAAGTAAAAAAATTAATAAAAATGCAAAACTAATCTGAAAGTCAATAAGGAATTATTTATGTCCATCAATGCAGTGGGCAAACAATAATGAAAGTGTTGATGATCATAGCTAACATGTATTGAGATGTGCTGTTTTAGGTTCTTTGCATTTAATCCTCACAGCTTTCTCCTAAGGTCTCTTAAGGTGTTTACAAGGGAGGCAGGGAAAGGTTGAGCAACCTGGCCAATGCTGCAGAGAAAGCAAGTGATGGAACAGAAAGCTATGCAGACAATGGCAATTCTATTGCAAATGAATATTTGTTGACTTTAAAGTATATTCATGATATTAAAGGGGAAAATGTAGATTCCCAGATTGTGTGATTTCATTTTTTTAAATTATAAGAACCCATTAGGATGGCTGCTTTTATTTATTTTTTTTATTTTATTTTTAAACTTTACATAACTGTATTAGTTTTGCCAAATATCAAAATGAATCCGCCACAGGTATACATGTGTTCCCCATCCTGAACCCTCCTCCCTCCTCCCTCCCCATTCCATCCCTCTGGGTTGTCCCAGTGCACCAGCCCCAAGCATCCAGTATTGTGCATCGAACCTGGACTGGCAACTCGTTTCATACATGATATTTTACATGTTTCAATGCCATTCTCCCAAATCTTCCCACCCTCTCCCTCTCCCACAGAGTCCATAAGACTGTTCTATACATCAGTCTCTTTTGCTGTCTCATACACAGGGTTATTGTTACCATCTTTCTAAATTCCATATATATGTGTTAGTATACTGTATTGGTGTTTTTCTTTCTGGCTTACTTCACTCTGTATAATAGGCTCCAGTTTCATCCACCTCATTAGAACTGATTCAAATGTATTCTTTTTAATGGCTGAATAATACTCCATTGTGTATATGTACCATGGCTTTCTTATCCATTCATCTGCTGATGGACATCTAGGTTGCTTCCATGTCCTGGCTATTATAACAGTGCTGCAATGAACATTGGGGTACATGTGTCTCTTTCCCTTCTGGTTTCCTCAGTGTGTATGCCCAGCAGTGGGATTGCTGGATCATAAGGCAGGTCTATTTCCAGTTTTTTTAAGGAATCTCCACACTGTTCTCCATAGTGGCTATACTAGTTTGCATTCCCACCAACAGTGTAAGAGGGTTCCCTTTTCTCCACACCCTCTCCAGCATTTATTACTTGTAGACTTTTGGATCGCAGCCATTCTGACTGGTGTGAAATGGCACCTCATAGTGGTTTTGATTTGCATTTCTCTGATAATGAGTGATGTTGAGCATCTTTTCATGTGTTTGTTAGCCATCTGGATGTCTTCTTTGGAGAAATGTCTATTTAGTTCTTTGGCCCATTTTTTGATTGGGTCATTTATTTTTCTGGAGTTGAGCTATAGGAGTTGCTTGTATATTCTCGAAATTAGCTGTTTGTCAGTTGCTTCATTTGCTATTATCTTCTCCCATTCTGAAGGCTGTCTTTTCACCTTGCTAATAGTTTCCTTTGATGTGCAGAAGCTTTTAAGATTAATTAGGTCCCATTTGTTTATTTTTGCTTTTATTTCCAATATTCTGGGAGGTGGGTCATAGAGGATCCTGCTGTGATGTATGTCGGAGAGTGTTTTGCCTATGTTCTCCTCTAGGAGTTTTATAGTTTCTGGTCTTACGTTTAGATATTTAATCCATTTTGAGTTTATTTTTGTGTATGGTGTTAGAAAGTGTTCTAGTTTCATTCTTTTACAAGTGGTTGACCAGATTTCCCAGCACCACTTATTAAAGAGATTGTCTTTAATCCATTGTATGTTCTTGCCTCCTTTGTCAAAGATAAGGTGTCCATATGTGTGTGGATTTATCTCTGGGCTTTCTATTTTTGTTCCATTGATCTATATTTCTGTCTTTGTGCCAGTACCATACTGTCTTGATAACTGTGGCTTTGTAGTAGAGCCTGAAGTCAGGTAGGTTGATTCCTCCAGTTCCATTCTTCTTTCTCAAGATCGCTTTGGCTATTCAAGGTTTTTTGTATTTCCATACAAATTGTGAAATTATTTGTTCTAGCTCTGTGAAGAATGCTGTTGGTAGCTTGATAGGGATTGCATTGAATCTATAGATTGCTTTGGGTAGTATACTCATTTTCACTATATTGATTCTTCCAATCCATGAACATGGTATATTTCTCCATCTGTTAGTGTCCTCTTTGATTTCTTTCACCAGTGTTTTATAGTTTTCTATATATAGGTCTTTAGTTTCTTTAGGTAGATATATTCCTAAGTATTTTATTCTTTCCGTTGCAATGGTGAATGGAATTGTTTCCTTAATTTCTCTTTCTGTTTTCTCATTATTAGTGTATAGGAATGCAAGGGATTTCTGGGTGTTGATTTCATATCCTGCAACTTTACTATAGTCATTGATTAGTTCTAGTAATTTTCTGGTGGAGTCTTTAGGGTTTTCTATGTAGAGGATCATGTCATCTGCAAACAGTGAGAGCTTTACTTCTTCTTTTCCAATTTGGATTCCTTTTATTTCTTTTTCTGCTCTGATTGCTGTGGCCAAAACTTCCAAAACTATGTTGAATAGTAATGGTGAAAGTGGGCACCCTTGTCTTGTTCCTGACTTTAGAGGAAATGCTTTCAATTTTTCACCATTGAGGATAATGTTTGCTGTGGGTTTGTCATATATAGCTTTTATTATGTTGAGGTATGTTCCTTCTATTCCTGCTTTCTGGAGAGTTTTGATCATAAATGGATGTTGAATTTTGTCAAAGGCTTTCTCTGCATCTATTGAGATAATCATATGGTTTTTATTTTTCAATTTGTTAAGGTGGTGTATTACATTGATTGATTTGCGGATATTGAAGAATCCTTGCATCCCTGGGATAAAGCCCACTTGGTCATGGTGTATGATCTTCTTAATGTGTTGTTGGATTCTGATTGCTAGAATTTTGTTAAGGATTTTTGCATCTATGTTCATCAGTGATATTGGCCTGTAGTTTTCTTTTTTTGTGGGATCTTTGTCAGGTTTTGGTATTAGGGTGATGGTGGCCTCATAGAATGAGTTTGGAAGTTTACCACCCTCTGCAATTTTCTGGAAGAGTTTGAGCAGGATAGATGTTAGCTCTTCTCTAAATTTTTGGTAGAATTCAGCTGTGAAGCCCTCTGGACCTGGGCTTTTGTTTGCTGGAAGATTTTTGATTACAGTTTCAATTTCCGTGTTTGTGATGGGTCTTTTAAGATTTTCTATTTCTTCCTGATCGAGTTTTGGAAAGTTGTACTTTTCTAAGAATTTGTCCATTTCTTCCACGTTGTCCATTTTATTGGCATATAATTGTTGATAGTACTCTCTTATGATCCTTTGTATTTCTGTGTTGTCTGTTGTGATCTCTCCATTTTCATTTCTAATTTTATTGGTTTGATTTTTCTCCCTTTGTTTCTTGATGAGTCTGGCTAATGGTTTGTCAATTTTATTTATCCTTTCAAAAAACCAGCTTTTGGTTTTGTTGATTTTTGCTATGATCTCTTTTGTTTCTTTTGCATTTATTTCTGCTCTAAGGTTTAAGATTTCTCTCCTTCTACTAACCCTAGGGTTCTTCATTTCTTCCTTTTCTAGTTGCTTTAGGTGTAGAGTTAGGTTATTTATTTGACTTTTTTCTTGTTTCTTGAGGTGTGCCTGTATTGCTATGAACTTTCCCCTTAGGACTGCTTTTACCGTGTCCCACAGGTTTTGGGTTGTTGTGTTTTCATTTTCATTCGTTTCTATGCAAATTTTGATTTCTTTTTTGATTTCTTCTGTGATTTGTTGGTTATTCAGCAGTGTGTTGTTCAGCCTCCATATGTTGGAATTTTTAATAGTTTTTCTCTTGTAATTGAGATCTAATCTTACTGCATTGTGGTCAGAAAAGATGCTTGGAATGATTTCTATTTTTTTGAATTTACCAAGGCTAGCTTTATGGCCCAGGATGTGATCTATCCTGGAGAAGGTTCCATGTGCGCTTGAGAAAAAGGTGAAATTCATTGTTTTGGGATAGGATGGCTGCTTTTAAAACACACACACCAGAAAGTGTTGGTGAGGAAACTGGGAGTGCAGAGAAATTAGAACTGTTGATGGATGTCAAATGATTCAGCTGCTGTGGAAAACAATATAGGGATTCCTCAAAAATATAAAAATATAAGTATAAAATTTTTGAGCTTTACATTGAAAACTATTTATTGTTGCTGAAATAATTTCTTCTTACATTGGCGACCAGATGTGTCGGTCTTAGAGCATGAAAATATTTCTGTCAACATGCTGTCTATGTTCATGAAGGCCCTAAATGATAATCTATTTTTGACCTTATAAAGGTAGACATTACTCATACCTGAATTGTGGAACAACATATCCCATATACCTGGCTACCAGAGGCCAAGCTTTTCTATTTTAGACGTTCAAAAAATGGCTTTTCCTCATTTTTGTTGCCTATGCTTTTGATGTCCTGTTTTTTTTTCCCTAAGGGCCAACCAATTCTAAAGTTTATTTTACATGAACATCATTGAAATAAATACTTCTGTGACAGGTTGTGGTTTGTTGGAAAGCTGTTGTGATCAATTCCACTTCTGAGTATATACCCAAAAGAACTGAAAGCAGGACCTCAAAGAGATGTGCATATCTCGTGATAGCACTATTTGCAATAGCTAAAAGGTAGCAGCAACCCTAGTGTCAATCAGTGGTTGACATGGTCCATACATACAATGGAATATTATTCAGCTTTAAGAAAGAAGGAAATTCTGATACATGCTACAATGTGGATGAACCCTGAAGAAATTATGCTAAATGAAATAAGCCAGTCACAACAAGACAAATACAGTATGATTCCATTTATAAGAGTTATCTAAAGTAGATTCACAGAAACAGAAAGTAGAATGGTAGGTCCCAGAGCCTGGGAGGAGGGGGGTAGAGGGAGTTAGTGTTTAATGAGTGCAGAGTTTCAGTCTTACAAGATGAAAAAAGATCTGGAGATTAGTTGCACAATGGTTTTTCCTGTGGTCATGTATGGATGTGAGAGTTGGACTGTGAAGAAGGCTGAGCGCCGAAGAACTGATGCTTTTGAACTGTGGTGCTGGAGAAGACTCTTGAGAGTCCCTTGGACTGCAAGGAGATCCAACCAGTCCATTCTGAAGGAGATCAGCCCTGGGTGTTCTTTGGAAGGAATGATGCTAAAGCTGAAACCTCAGTACTTTGGCCACCTCATGCGAAGAGTTGACTCATTGGAAAAGACTCTGATGCTGGGAGGGATTGGGGGCAGGAGGAGAAGGGGAGAACAGAGGATGAGATGGCTGGATAGCATCACTGACTCGATGGATGTGAGTCTGAGTGAACTCCAGGAGTTGGTGATGGACAGGGAGGCCTGGTGTGCTGCGATTCATGGGGTGGCAAAGAGTTGGACACGACTGAGTGACTGAACTGAACTGAATGTGAATATCCTTAACACTAATGAACTACACAGATAAAACTGATTAAAATGGGGGGAAAAAAAAGAGAAAGAGAGAAAGAGAAGAATACAATTACAGTATATATGGGAAAGGTCAAGAGGACATATACCTCTGTGTGTGTGAGTCTGTGTGCGTGTGTATGTTCAGTCACTCAGTTGTGTTCAACTCTTTGTGACCACATGGACTGTAGCCCACCAGACTCCTCTGTCCATGGGATTCTCCAGGCGAGAATACTGGAGTGGGTTGCCACTTCCTTCTCCAGGGTATCTTTCTGACCCAGGGATTAAATCCATGTCTCTTGCATCTCATGCATTGGCAGGCAGATTCTTTACCACTGGGCCACCTGGGGAGCCCCATATATATCAGTGTGTTGGCATATATCAAGCAGGCAAGTGTTGTACATCCCTCAGTTAGGCCATACGCTCAGGTGCTCAATCTGTGTGAGTGAGGGGCTTATAAGGAGCCTGAATAATCAGAAACAGGGGGTCTTCCTCCATTGAAGAGTGTGGATGGCTGGAGTAAGGAGTCAAAAATGTAATTTTGAGCAGAATATGCATTGCCTGAGTAAGTGTCTGCAAAGAGGGTCTTCTAACCCACCTATAGGCGGAAAAAGTTTGCCTGCTCCTACTGAAGGATATATGTGGTATTTTGTCTGAAGGCAATTGACACCTGTCATTTTCTGCCCCAGTGCTCCAAGATGAAGTGATGTAAAATGGCAAGACCAGCTAAAAGAAGCAGGACCTTATATTCTAAAGCAGACTAGGGGTCATCATTTACCAAATTCTTTCCACTTCTCTTTATGCTAGTGAGTACTGTCAAGTTCTGCAAAATCAGAAAAGTGTGGTTGTCAAGTGGCAGGCGGTTGGGAAACTTATTAGTTTTCCACTAGTAGATAAATGTGTTGTATCCTAATCAAGAAAAAAGCCAACAATCTAAGGCGCCAAGAGCTAAGAGTTTCAGCCTATCTGAGTGGTTAACCCCGTTGGTATTGAAATGACTCATCAGAGTCTGCAAATTTACTACTATTGATTTCATGGGTTTAGGTCCTCCTTCGATACTCATACTATCTGTTAATGCTACAAATACTGATGAAAATGTTTATATCAGAATTAGCTGTGGAGGCTCTTGATTTGCCCTCACAATTTTTTTAGGGTTTTTTTTTGGCCATGCCATATGGCATGTAGGATCTGAGTTCCCCAACCAGGGTTGAATGTGTGCCCCCTGCAGTGGAAGCATGTCTTAACCAGGCTTAACCTTAACTGGACTGCCAGGGAAGTCCCACCCTCACAGTTTTTTAGCAAATTAAAATATTTTTATTTGATCAACATAGAGGGAAAATTCAGCACATCTTCTTTATCATGAATATATATATTTTAAACTTCTAATTTGGAGTCTAGTTGTTTAACAATGTTGTGTTAGTTTCAGGTGTACAATAAAGTGATTCACTTATGCATTTACATGTATCTATTCAATGGCACCCCATTCAAGTACTCTTGCCTGGAAAATCCCATGGACGGAGGAGCCTGGAAGGCTGCAGTCCATGGGGTTGCTAAGAGTTGGGCACGACAGAGCAACTTCACTTTCACTTTTCACTTTCATGCATTGGAGAAGGAAATGGCAACCCACTCCAATGTTCTTGCCTGGAGAATCCCAGGGACGGGGGAGCCTGGTGGGCTGCCGTCTATGGGGTTGCACAGAGTCGGACACGACTGAAGCGACTTAGCAGCAGAAGCATTCTTTTACAAGTTCTTTTCCCAATTAGGTTTCTTTTTAAAGAATCTTTCGCGGGTCTCTGCAGCTGAAGACACTGTGAAAATTGCGGCTTTACTCCACAGTCCGTAGACTCAACCTCCGAGTGTTGATCTGGGCAATAAGAGTCCAAGGTGCTCAAAACCTGCCAAGAACAGAGTGCTTAATTTGGTCTGGGTGTTTCCAGGTTTGAAATGGAAGACAGGAGGCTTGCCAGATATTTCAAGTAGAAAGAGACTTAACACTGTGAATTGAAAGTTGGAACAATGATGGGATGGGCTAGAGTCAAAATTTGCAAATACTAGAATGCAGGAAGTAGTGCTGAAGTGAATTCTCAACAGAATGAGTGAGAGGAAGCCACTGGCAACATCCCATATGTATTGACACCTACTCCTGGACAGGACAGCTGCTACACAAAATAAAAACTTCTTCTTCTCCTCGGCCTTCAAAACACCAAACTGGCACCTCTGCCTAGCAGAATCTAACCTTAACCCCTGCGAGCAGAAACCAAGGGAATGTACTGTCAGACTAGCTTCTCCCAAGCAGAGGAGGATGTAGAAGGAAGCAGGGAACAAGGTGGGGTTGGTTTTAATAACCCAACTTTAGCGGAGATTCAGGAAGACTTCCTAGAGAATGCGATGCCAGAGACAAGGTTTTGAAAGACCAGAGTTGGCCAAGCCCTGGCCTTGGTCAATGATTCATCAAAGGAGTTTCCCTTTCTAGGCTGCAAGAGCCTTAATAAGGGAAGTACCATCTTCCCAAGAAGTGTTCATCTTTTGCAACCAGAAGAAGAGGTGGCTATAAATAGCCCAAGTTTCTCAGCATACTGTGTTCAAGATGGATCATTGCAAGCAACTTTTCCACAGAAAGAGAGTTAAGAATTAGAGTTACTGAATCAAACAGCAATACCTTCCTCAATGGAAATGTAAGTGGGATGTATTCCTCTGAAATCTCAGAACAGAGTTCATAGGCACTTTGGAGTCGTTGTGTCAAGAGAAAGAAACTGTTGACTTCAAGTGGGTGTCAGGGCTAGCCTCTCTACCTTGACCTTAAACTCCATTTCCCTGATAGCCCTGACCTAACCTTCCCAAAGACACGTTGGAACTCTCCAGAGCACCAGCCCACTGGCAGCTCATCTTTCATCTTTCCCTCAAAGTTTAGATTGACAGAAACTTTGCAGTCCTGGGAAGATAAGGGGAGACTCAGTGAAGCACCTACAGTTTCTCTTGCTACATTAGATGCTTTATGCCCCTGATGTGTTGAATCCTTTAAGGGAGCTTTGAGATAAACCTATTACCCCTACTTGCCAGATGAGGAAGCAAAGAAGAAGAAAGGTAAAATAATATTTCTGAGGTCACACACCCACTGCTGTCCTCAAAAGAAAATAGTGAAAGCTTCATTCTTCTACTATAAGTGAATTCTGAATTCCATGGGGCATTCCTGGGTTACCTGGAGGTTGAAACAGCCTTAGCTTTGCAAGAGTGGAGAAGCTGGACCTCATCTCACTATCCTTCTTTCCCCCTTCATCCCAAGAAAATATCTCGCCATTGTCAGTGACATTAGCCACAGTAGGGTGCCACCTGCAACCTGGCCTCTCTCTGCATCATTTTCCCAAAGACATGAAAGACAGAGAGGGCTCTTCTGAGACTAGAGCTTATGTAGATATTCAAAATTTCAGGTCAAATTCATCTCAGGGAGGTTTATTTTTTGATATCTTCTTTAGCTTCTGTTGTTTCTTTGTTAGTCAAGTCAATACTTATTTGTATTAGAAAAATAAAAAATATAGGTAGACCCAAAGAAAACTAATGGAGAAGGGGATGGCAATCCACTCCAGTATTATTGCTTGGAGAATCTCACGAACAGAGAAGCCTAGCAGGCTACAGTTTGTGGGGTCGCAAAGAGTCGGACACGACTGAGCTACTAACACACACACATCCATATAAAGAAAACTAAAATCTAGAAACACATTACAATGATAAAAATTCATAGGTCCCCTGTAAGACAATGAGTTCAGCACTTTATTTTTTTATTATTTTTCTCCCCACACTGTCTCATGTGCTTCCCAGTCGTTTAAAATAATTCTCTGAAGTTTTGGGATCCAGATAATGGCTATGACACTATTATTTTATATAGTATAAGCATTTTGTTTCCTGAAGAATGTCTGACTTTAATTCAATTTTATAACCGCAATGGTGACATTGAGGCTCATCTCTTCTTTAATTGCTATCACTGCTCACCGAGAGTCCTGTATGGCTGACAAGCTCTTAACTGTGCTTTATTGCTCAGTTTGCAAACATGTCTTAAGACGTTTTCAAGGAGGGATTGAAAATAATATATTTTATCTCCTTGGCACGTCCAGTGATAGCGTGCTGTTCAATGCATACATCAGTGTTCACTGGGACATATATGGAGCATTTCAGGATCACATTCTTTTCTTTTTGAAACTCTGCCATGGTCATGGTCAGTGGATCAGTCCTGTCTGACTCTTTTGCAACCCCACAGACTGTGGCCTGCCAGGCTCCTCTGTCCCTGGAGTTTTGCAGGCAAGAATATTGGAGTGGGTTGCCGTTTCCTCCTCCAGGAGATCTTCTTGACCCAGGGATCGAACCTCTGTCTCTTTTTGTCTCCTTCACTGGCAGGCAGATTCTTTAGCACTGGGCCACATGAGAAGCCCTTGTTACTAAATTATCTTCTGCCATTTTGTGAGCTGGAAAGAAGACGATGAAGACTAGGTTAATTTTTATTGACATGAAACAACCCCAGTGTTTCACTTCTGAATATATATAGAGTTTTGTATTTACCTTGGGAGGCTTGTCCTTTCCACTAGACTACTTGGATTCGAGGCTCTTATCCTTGTGCTTTCCTGAATCAGGGTGACTTGTTTCTGCCTCCTGTGGGCTTTCTCTCCCTTTCATTTAGCAGTACTGGTGTCCTAAGTGGTACAGTGGCAAGGAATCTGCCCGCCAGTACAGGAGATGCAGGAGATGAGGGTTCCGTCCCTCAGTCGGGATGATCCCTGGAGGAAGAAATGGCAACCCACTCCAGTATTCTTGCCTGGGCAATCCCATGGACAGAGGAGCCTGGTGGGCTACAGTCCATGGGGTCACAAAACAATTGGACGCAAATGAGCACCCAAACACACTGGTGTCACGCAGCTATACATTTTCTGGCCGACATCTGTGAAATCTCCCTTATCGTCACTCTCGTCCTTGCAACACTGTGTCTCCTTTTTCCTAAATTCTGAGGGACTTTCTCAGACATGTCCTCCACATCCATGGTAAACTTTTATGCAGCAGGAAATAGCAATACTGCCCTTCCTTGCCTCTCACAGGGACTTCATTCCAGCCATTAAGCACATATATTTTTCTTGCTTCCTCCCATCATCATTCCTCGGTATAATTGTTTTGCCTTTTCCCCTCCAGATCTTTTGTCCAGACACTCCTGCTTCTGTTTCAGAGATACCTTCAGGCAGATTGTGCGAGTCTCTTACAGTTTTCTGAAATGACCATCTGGATTCTACAATAAACTGCTCTCTGGATTTCTCTGCCTTAGTCCTCCCACCTGATCCACCTTCTTGTGGCAAGATTTTTCAATCTCCCCTTCTTTTGTTGATAATGATATTGTTGGTTTTACTTATCCTCGGATAGGACCAGGTTGGTTTGCCAGTTTGTTAAAACCAGGAAGAGTGATTTGCGGGACTTCCCTGGTGGCCCAGTGCTAAGACTCTGCGCTTCCAGTACAGGGTTCCGGGTTCCAGCCCTGGTCAGGGCACTAGATCCCACATGCCACAACTAAGAGTTCTTATCACGCCATAGATAAAGATCCTGCATGCCACAAAGAAGATGGGAGACCCCGTGTGCCCCAACTAACACCCAGTGCAGCCAAATAAATAAATTAAATATATCTAAAAGAGTGTTTGCTCCACGCATGCCCTGGGGGTCAAATGCTCTTCTCCAATCCACAATTTATGTTCACAGGTTTAGTCTACATCCTGCTCCATACCTGGCTCTCATCTGCCATGAGGGACGTTGAATATGCTTTCCTCACGCTCAGCCTCCAGTCCAGCCTCTGGTTCTCAGAGCCAGTGCAGGACGGAACAAGCTCCCCACTCCTGCCAGGTGGAGGCCACCCAAGACTCCACGACTAGGTAGCTCCTTCCAGGCTTTCGCAGGGTCCCTTGCCTCCCTGTGGCTACTTCCATCTCTCCCTGTTTTCTGTCCAGCATTTCCTGTGACTCCAGCATTCCTGTGACTCCATTCCTGTGATTTCCAGCATTTCCTAGCACCTACCTGAACTGGGGAAAATGGGAAAAAAAGGGAGAGATAATACTTCTAAAATCTCCAAAGTAGAATTTTTTCATGAAGGAAAGCAACAGAGTGCCGTATGCTAGAGTTGAGACAGCTGGTCCCCAATCCAGATCCATCTTCTCCATAAGCACTTCGAACCATTCTACCTTCTGTCCTCAGGCTGTCTTTTTTTTTTTTTTTTAAGGCTGGCCTTCCCAGGTGGCGCTCTGTTGTTGTTGTTCAGTCACTCAGTCCTGTCTGACTCACAAAGTGTCAGACACTACTGAGCATGCGTGTGCACACACACAACATTGCTTTACAATGTTGTGTTAGTTTTTGCAGTACAACAAAGTGAATGAACTATTCGTATACATATATTCCCTCTTTTTTGGACTTCCTTCCCATTTAGGTCACCACAGATCACTCTACAGATCCCTGTGCTATACAATAGGTCCTTATTGGTTATTGTTTACAGAGTGAAAGTGAAAGTGTTAGTCGCTGAGTCGTGTCGGACTCTGCGATCCCATGGACTGTAACCCACCGGGCTCCTCTGTCCATGGGATTCTCCAGACAAGAATACTGGAGTGGGTAGCCATGCCCTTCTCCAGGGGATATTCCTGACCCAGGATATAATCACTGCATTGCATTGCCGGCAAATTCTTTACCATCTGAACCACCACGGAAGCCTTTTACAAAGTGTGTATATATGGCAATCTCAATCTCCCAATTCATCTCACTCCCTTTTTCCCTGCTTGATGTCCATACTTATATTCATTCAGTCTTAGCTTTCCTTCTCACTTATGGTTTTAACAAGAACTGAATGGCTCAGCTTCATTCAGCTGAATGGCTCAACTGAACTGAAATGCTCAGCTTCTTGCTAGCTTCTCAGCCAGCTACCATTTTGAATCAGAACTCAGCAGCAGTTTACTTTGAACTTTTTCAATTTCCAAGCACCTGTTACTGTGAAGGGGCAAAAATATGTATATCCCCAAACTGACGTCCATGGTGGTCTGTTCTTCTCTCTTCTACACAGTCTGGTTGAAAATGTATTCACAGAGGAAGAGAAAAAAAAAAGGTGGCAACGTTTTAGTTCAGTTTGAATTATTTTATTTTGTAAATTTCTTCACAGAAGCTTTCAAACTGCAAGTTTAGTTTTCACTCAGCACCTCAGCCTCTGCAGGCTGTCCCAGCCATGGGCTCTCAGCCTCTCTGCCAAGTGGCCCCGGCTGGGTCTGTGGAGTCTCGTGTCTCACAGCCAGTCATGCAATCTGCAGAAGAAAGCTCTCTCTCACCTAGAGACCCACACGCTTCTTCCTGAGCAAGGTGGCTGAGCCCCGTAGTCAGAGAAGGCGGATGGAGCACCTGGTTACTGGCCGTATGAAAGGGCATCTTTAGGAAAGACCTCACTGACATCCTGACATCTAAGCTGAGACTTGAGGGATGGAAGGGGAAGTCATGAGGCTGTCTGGGAGAGAGCCAGCTAGGCAGGGAGAACCCCTGTTGGAAGCTTCTTAAGGAAGATGTGAAACCTGGCACACTTGAGGCTCGGCAAGGGAGCCAGTGTGGTTTAAGTCAAGGGAGGCAAGGGATAGGATGGTGGTGCCAGAGGCCATCACACCAAGGGTCCAGTAAAAATTGGAAGACTGTGGCTTTAAGTGATTGAGATAGGGAGATGGTGAAGGACAGGGAAGTCTGGCATGCTGCAGTCCACGGGATCGCAAAGAGTCGGACACAACTGAGAGACTAAACAATACAAATAGCTTTAAGCAAGTGAGATGGGAGCCTTGGGAGGGCTTTGAGCAGGGGAGTGACACAATATGATAAATAAGGTTGAACAAATGTTATCACGCCTGCGATGAAAATAAAATACTGATGAGGTGCAGAGGACTCAGCAGAAACAGGAAGAGTCACCAGGGACCAGCTTTTCCTGTGGCTTCATGCTGAGATGGTGGGATGAATGGGGGGACATCTAAATGTCTGCAGGTGGGCCCCAGTCCAGGGTACTTTGTGAGATTCTAGAAAAAAACCCGTGTTGGGTCAACCAGCAGCTCGAGCCGAGCTCTGACCGCATGCCCTGTATCCTCAGATTCCAGAAGCGTGTTCAAAAAGAAACATCCAGCCCAATCAATTTAACTCAAAGTAACAAGACAGGACTTCCCTGGTGGTACAATAGATAAGAATCTGCCTGCCAATGCAGGGGACACAGGTTCAATCCCTAGGCCAGGAAGATTTCACATGCCATGGGGCAACTAAGCCCAAGCGCCACAACTATTGAGCCTGTACTCTAGAGGCCAGGAGACACAATTATTGAGCCCAATGCCGCAACTACTGAAGACCACGCACCTAGAGCCCATTCTTCACAAGAGAAGCCACGGCAGTGACACACCGGTGCGCAGCTAGAGAGTAGCCCCCACTCACCGCGACTAGAGAAAAGCCCGCGCACAGCAACGAAGACCAAGCACAGCCGAAAATCAGTAAATATATAAAAGTGACAAGACCACCCGATCATAAATGAAGTCAAAAAGGAACAATCGCGTCTTTTCACACTGGATCAGAGCAAAGAGAAGTTCTGGACAGAGCACTCCATGCTAAGCATGAGAGAAAAAGGGAGGAAAATGGCATTTCAACTATGCACGCATTCTAGAACACAAAAGGGAAAGGAAAGACAATCTGCAAAAGAACAATAAAAAGCTCAGCATGAAGTCATTTATACAAGACTCGAAAACAAGATGATGAAGCAATATGCTGGGATACAACGGCAGTTTACCAGGTTAAGGAAACACTTGAGGGTCAAAGTAGCATCTGTACAAATCAAATAAATAAATGTAAACCAGTGGAGAACAGGCTAGGTGCAATTGAAAGTTCAAGCAACAGTAAAAAGAAAAGGCTTTAGAGCCTCACAGTGATGAAAAAGGAAAAGATAAATGAATAAATCAATTACAGATGATGATAAATAAAGACTTCAAAGCTGTCCCATATAAAGATCACTCGTATTTCTTAAGAAGAGTAACCAAAAAACAGGATTGTTTCAGAGATGTCATTTCATATACATTTGAGATATTAGAAAATATTAATCTGCAAATCACAAGAAATTAATGTATTAGAAAAAAAAAACAGTGCAATATACAAGGAGGCACTGAACTTATTCAGATCAACATTGTCTATAGAGGTAGATTTTTTTCCAGGCAGATGAAAAGGGGGTGAGGTGGGCTCCAGGTCATCTCAGACTTCACCACAACCATATTCTTCCAGAAGAAATCAGATGAATGCCCACAAAGTCCTGAGTAAAGGAGTAAACATAACTTAAGAATATTAAAACTGAAGATATTCTGAAACATGAAAGAATTGGGGAACCATTTGAACCCTTTTGGAAAATATGCTGGAAGATTAATCAAATCTCAAAATAAATTTATTAAAACACACAGACACACACCCCTGTAATGTGAAGACATAGTTCAAAGAACAAATACAGGGGTTATAGTCATTTAAATAAAAATAAACAACAGCCCAACAGCAAAAGTTTTGATTGCTGAACAGAACATGTTATCAATCATTTTAAATTTAAAATTATTAAAGAAACAAAAATCAGGGCAAAGGAAAGGAGATAGGAAAAAGGAGAAATGATTCATCAGAGGATGAATTATTTACCTTTTTTTATTTTATTGAAATATAATTGATGTACAATATTATATGTTACAAGTGTACAATATAGTGGTTTATAATTTTTTAAGGTTGTACTCCACTTATTATAAATATTGGCTATATTCCCTGTGTTGTACAATATATCCTTGAATCTTGTTTTATACCTAATAGCTTGCACATTTTAATTCCTTACCCCATGTTGCCCTTCCCTCTCTCCACTAGAAACCACTAGTTTGATCCCTCTATCTGTGAGTCTGCTGCTTTTTTTGTTATATTCATAAGTTTGTTGTATGTTTTAGATTCCTCAAGTAAGAGACATCATACACTATTTGCCTCTGTCTGACTTCTAACTTAGCACGATGCCCTCCAAGTCCATTCATGCTGCTGCAAATGGCAAAATTTCATTACTTTTATGGCTGAGTAGTATTCCATGCAGTATGCGTATGTGTGTGTGTATGCACGTGTGTGCACATCACATCTTTATCCATTCATCTCTTATAGATACTTAGGTTGCTTCCATATCTTGGCAATTGTAAATACTGATGCTATGAACATTGGGATGCATTCATCTTTTTGAATTAGCATTCATTATTTTGTTTTTTTTTTCTTTGAATAAATACTCAGGAGTGAAATTGCTGGGTCATATAATAGTTCTATTTTTAACAGGAGAAAATATTTGCAAAAGGTTAATACCCAAAATACATAAATAGCTTGTACAACTCAACATCAAAAAAACAAATAACCTGATTTAAAAATGGGCAGAAAACCTGAATAGACATTCTTCCAAGGAGGGAATGCAGATGGCCAACAAGCACATGAAAAGATGCTCAGTATCAATATTATTGTGGAAAACAGCATGGAGTTTTCTCAAAAAAAACACTTTTTCTTTTATAGTAGGAGTTTATTTTTAATTAGCATTGCCTGAAAAATTGAAAGATGTATATTAAAAGGGAAAAAATGAAACTAACTTACTTGATTTCATTAAGTTTTTGCTTAATGTAACTTATATTTGAGGAAATACTATCACTGCCATGGAGAAAGAAAGAAACATGATCTAAATTTCAGCAATTTCTTCAGTTTCACTTCGTTTATTTTTCTTTGGTTACATTCAAGTGAAATTATGTAATGTTTTATTTGAAAAAGCGTTATGATCAAGGAAATGGCACCCCACTCCAGTACTCTTGCCTGGAAAATCCCATGGATGGAGGAGGCTGGTAGGCTGCAGTCCATGGGGTTGCTAGGAGTCGGACACGACTGAGCAACTTCACTTTCACTTTTCACTTTCATGCATTGGAGAAGGAAATGGCAACCCACTCCAGTGTTCTTGCCTGGAGAATCCCAGGGACGGGGCAGCCTGGTGGGCTGCCGTCTCTAGGGTCGCACAGAATCAGACATGATTGAAGTGACTTAGCATAGCATAGCATAGTTAGCTAACATTTTATCCACCTAAGTAGCTTTACATACTTCCAACCTATCTATCTATGCACAGGGATGTCTGGAATGATGTCCTCCAGAGTCAATGTTGGTTATCTTTGTTGGTGGCATTTTGAAGTGATTTACTGATTTCTTGCTCATACTTTAAAAAAATTATTTGAAACTGCTTTATCATGAGCATTTATCATTTAATAAGAAATAAAGCTGTGATGTTTTAAAATACGTATGGTGGGAATTCCCTGGTAGCCCAGTAGTTAGGGCTCTGCACTCCCAATGCAGGGGACACGGGCTCAGTCCCTGGTGTGGGAACTAAGATCCTGCATATCACAGTGTGGCCAAAAAATAATATAATAAAGTACATATGCTTTCTTACATGTTATGTAGTAAATCATTATTTGATGGTGTTCTGAAGTCAGAATTATTACTCAATAGTAACTGATGTATTGAGGGCCTGCTATGAGCCATGTTCAAGCTAGAGGCACCTTACTACATGCAGAAACAGAAAAGCCATGTACCTAAATGGTGGTAGTAGATGCCTGTACTAGGGGATCAGAATTATGGCTGTCCTTAATAATATTTTTATTGTTCCCATTCTTTTCTAAATTATCACTAGTGCAGAGGTAGAAATGAGTCAAAGCATGGGCTCTGCATTCAAATTCTGCTTCTGTCATTTAACATCTGGATAAGGCATAGCTTTACAAAGATTCAGTTTTCCCCGTGCCTACTTCCAATGACCTCGTGCAGGTCAACATGGTTTGTCTGAAAAGCACCTTCAAGCAGTACACATTAAGAGCTTATTAAATGTGGGCATTTATTACTGATGGATACATAATATTTGAAATATGAAAAAGAAGGTGGGTAGAAGTTCATTTCAGTTCAGTTCAGTCGCTCAGTCGTGTCCGACTCTTTGCGACCCCATGAATTGCAGCACGCCAGGCCACCCTGTCCATCACCAACTCCTGGAGTTTACCCAAGCTCATGTCCATTGAGTCGGTGATGCCATCCAGCCATCTCATCCTCTGTCATCCCCTTCTCTTCCTGCCCCCAATCCCTCCCAGCATCAGGGGCTTTTTCAATGAGTCAACTCTTCGCATGAGGTGGCCAAAGTACTGGAATTTCAGCTTCAGCACCAGTCCTTCCAATGAATACCCAGGACTGATCTCCTTTAGGATGGA